>NC_080417.1:64547196-64894696 GCF_029873635.1 Malania oleifera | reverse complement strand
AAAGTCTCCAAATAATTAAAATCCAATTAGCCTCATTTAACCAAGTTTTACCGCAGTTAATTTAATTTTAACCGGCTTGGATTTGGGTGGCTGAACCTAGGTTTGGTCACCTGACAAAACATATACAAAAAAGTTTTTCAAATAAGTTCGGTCTCTGTTCGGCAACCTGAATCAAAGTTAGTAAAAGCTATGTAACTTCGGGTGCCCGGTTGAATTCTCGGTGACCCGAACACAGGTGTTTAGTCGCTTGGTGGTCTTTTTGAACTAAAATCATCGATCGCCCGAGTTGGTGAACAGTCCCTTTCGAGGGGTTTGGGCGCCCGGGGAAGTTGTGTACATTTATAGTTCGGTCACCTGAGAGCTAGTCAACATTTTGACTTTCAAAGTTCGGGCGCCCAAGGAGTTTTGTACTCCAAAGGTTTTGTCGCCCGAGCCCTTTTAACTTGCTTAGTTTTGTTCAATTTTTTAGCACAATTATAACACACTGATATATTTTATGTTGTGTGTCTGAGTGTTGGAGTCTAGGGTCTTGTTATGGTCTAGCTGAGCTTACACTATGTCTTGTATGCATGAAGTGCAGGTGATAAGCATACAACCATAGCCTAAGTTACTATTACAGACCCATATAAATTATTACAGACCGATATGAATTACAATTTCAAATTACAGATCTTCGCAGACTTCTTGTTTCCTTCCTTGGGATATTTATTTGAGCATGCACAAGCACTTGACAATCATCAAATATCAGCATTTGTCATTATCAAAATCGGGTGCGACCTATGAGGTCAACATTCTCCCCCATTTTGATGATGACAAATACACCATGCAAAAAATTGGGTATAGCCTAAAGAAGCTCCCCCTAACAAAATGCATCATGTATTTAACCCAAATTTTTGCCCTACATCTCCCCCTTTTGGCAACAGCAAAAAGGACCATAGGAGTGAACACTCTATGCAATGGGTAAGTGTTACATTTATACATAAGAAATTTTGGAAGGATTTTAAAAAAATTTCAGTAGAGTGCCATTTGTAAGTTGGACTTTTCCAAAATAAACCCTGTATAAAGTGTAACCTGTTTGAGTTTATATTCCCTAGTAGTTTATCCACAACTACTCAAGCAATTTAGTATTGCCCAACAATCAAGTAGAAATGTCAATATCATCATGGAGGTAATAAGCAACATGCATTACATTCAATACGATCATGCTATAGATGTAAGATATGTGCACACAAGCAATAGCCAGTATTTACAAAGTCTAAGGCAAGTAAACAAATTAACAATGATATTGGTTGCTAATACTTGTTAAGTTTTATTTGAGAGCTCCCCCTGAATTTATGCACACTATGAAACATTTAAGCCTAAGAAGCTTCTCTACTATGAATTAGGCCTAATTCACGTCTAAGTTGTATGAACCTATCCTCGGATAGTGGTTTAGTGAATATATCCGCCCACTGTTCATTGGTGCATACAAACTCAAATGCAACATCTTCTTTTTACACATGATCACGAAGAAAATGATATCTAATCTCAATGTGTTTAGTTTGTGAATATGAGATAGGATTTTTAGAGATGTTGATTGCACTAGTATTATCACATTTAATCGGTATCGTGTCATAGTGCAATCCATAATCCATAAGTTGTTGTTTCATATAAAAAGTCTGGGCACAACAAATTCCAGCCACAATATATTCAGCTTTGGTGGTGGATAAGGCAACTAAGTTTTATTTCTTGGAGAACAAAGAAACAAGAGATTGTCCTAAGTAGTGACAAGTGCCACTAGTGCTTTTTCTATCAACCTTACTACCGGCAAAGTCAGCATCAGTGTAGTTCACAATCTCAAAGGTAGTATTCTTAGGGTACCACAAACTTGACTCTATAGTCCCAACTAGATACCTAAGGATTCGTTTGACTTCTTTTAGGTGAGATTCCTTAGGGGCAGCTTGAAACCTAGCACATATGCTTACACTAAACTTAATGTCAGGCCTACTTGCAGTGAGATATAGGAAACTCCCAATCATACCATGATATAATTTTACTTCAACAGGGATTCCTTGCTCATCTTTATCAAGCTTAATGGAAGAGTTCATAGGTGTACCAAGAATTTTGCAATCTTTCATATTAAATTTCTTTAGCAAGTCCCTAATATATTTAGATTGGCATATGAAATTTACATGTTTAGTTTGTTTGATTTACAGTCCTAAGAAGAAACTAAGTTCACCCATCATGCTCATTTCAAATTCACTTTGCATGCATTTAACAAACTCATTACACAACTCATCATTAGTTGCTCCAAAAATGATATCGTCAACATAAATTTGAACAAGGAGCATATCATCATTTTTAGATTTGATGAAGAGTGTAGTGTCAATCTTGCCATGGGTAAACCCATTTTCTAGTAGAAAACCACTAAGCCTCTCATACCAAGCTCTAGGAGCTCGTTTCAATCCATATAAGGCTTTAGAAAATTGGTACACATGATCGGAATATTTATGATTTTCAAAACCGGGTGGTTGTTGTACGTATACCTCTTCATTAATGTAGCCATTTAGAAAAGCGTTTTTAACATCCATTTGAAACAATTTAAAATTTTTAAAAGCGGCAAAGGCAAGTAGTATACGAATGGCTTCTAACCTAGCAACAGGAGCATATGTTTCATCAAAGTCAATCTCTTCTTGCTGGTTATACCCTTGGGCAACTAGTCTAGCTTTATTCCTAGTTACTAACCCATTCTCATCTTTCTTATTTCTGTACACCCATTTTGTTCCAATAATTGATTGATCATTAGGCCTAGGAACTAGAGTCCACACCTTACTTCTCTCAAATTGATTAAGTTCTTCTTGCATGGACATGAGCCAAGATTCATCTTCTATAATTTTTTAAATATTTTTTGGTTCTTCTTCGGACAAGAAAGCGAGTGATTCACTATATTTCTCAACAAGGATTTTGTGGCTACTCCACGGGATGGTTCACCTATGATTTGATTTATAGGATGACTTCTAATGAATTTTCAATCTCTAGGCAACTTCTGATGTTCATTATCTTCAGATGATTTTTCATTTCCTTCTGGGTCTTTACTTGCATTATTTTCAATAGATAGTTTGTATAAGCATTTTCTAATATCAATATCATCTTCATCATCTTTCTTAGAAAATGGATTAGCTTCATCAAACACAACATGAATAGATTTAATCACAATCAATGTTCTTTTGTTGAAAACTCTATGTGTTTTGCTATTTAGTGCATATCTTAGGAAAATACCTTCATCAAATTTAGAGTTAAATTTTCCTAGATGCTTATTATCTCTAAGCACAAAGCGTTTACAACCAAACACATGAAAGTAGGAGATATTACGCTTATGGTTGTTCCACAATTCATAAGGGGTTTTATTAATTGAAGGTCTAATCAACACCTTATTCATAACATAGCATGCAGTATTAATGGCCTCAGCCCAAAAATATTTAGGTAAGTTATGCTCATTTAACATAGTTCTACCCATTTCTTGTAGTGACATATTCTTTCTTTCTACTACACCATTTTGTTGAGGTGTCCTAAATGCAGAGAAGTTATGTGATATGTCCTCTAAGTCACAATATTTTTCTATGCCTTCATTTTTTAATTTTGTGCCTCTATCACTTCTTATGTGAGTTATTGTATATCCCTTTTCATTCTGGATTCTCCTATAAAGTTTGGTGAACTATTCACATGATTCATTTTTATGTGTAAGAAACAACACCCATGTGAATCTAGAAAAATCATCCACAATTACAAAAGCATAGTATTTACCACCAAGACTTTGCATAGAATTGGGTCCAAACAAATCTAGGTGGAGCATCTCTAAAGGTCTAGTAGTAGATATGAATTTCTTTTTCTTAAAACTAAATTTTGTTTGCTTACCCATTTGACATGCATCACAGATTTTATCTTTTTCAAAAGATATCTTAGGCAAGCCTTTAACTAATTCTTTTCTAACAAGTTTAGACAATAAATCCATGCTAGCATGTCCTAGATGCCTATGCCATAACCAACTAGTTTCATTTATAGAAGAAAAACATGTTATTTGTAGCGAAGCTAAATTATCAAGAGAGGTAGTATAAACATTTTCAGGTCTATCAGCAATAAAGAGCACTTTGTGATTTGTTTTATCTTCTACTATGCATTTGTCATTTTCAAAAGATACTTTATATCCTATGTCACACAACTGACTTATGCTAAGTAGATTATGCTTCAGTCCATCAACCAACAAGACGTTATCAATAGTAAGAAAGGAATCCTTACCAACCTTACCTACCCCGATGATGCATCCTTTGGCGTTGTCGCTTAATGTCACGTAGCCTCCATCTTTGGGAACCATTGAAGTGAATTTTCCCTTGTCCTCGGTCATGTGCCGTGAGCACCCGCTATCCAAGTACCACCTGTCCTTAGAGGAGGACGACCTTAGGCATACCTGCAAAATAAGCTAAGTGACTGATGCTGGTCCCCAAATTTTGTTGGGTCCACGGGGGTTAGCAACAGGATCTCCCTTAACTACTCATACCTTCCTAATTCTAGCATGCTTATTCCTAAGTGGACAATCAAATTGAATGTGACCAATTTGTTTACATTTAAAACATCTTAATCTACACTTAGGATCTCTAGGAGGAATATGAGATTTTTACTCACGTGTGAAGTGATCTAGGTAAAGATTGGGTCGTCTAACATTTTCAACATCATTAAAGCTAAGACCCTCTTTACTTAAGGAGTTTCTTTGGGCACCAGGTAGTTTTTCAAAATTTCATTTGCCCTCAGTGAATTTAAAAATGATTTTGGAGCTATCCTCCAATTTCCTCTCAAGCTCAACAATAGTAACATCTTTTTATTTTAAAATAGAAGCATGAGAGGTTTTTGTCATATTAAACAACTTTGACAAATTTTCACATTTCTTTTTCAAATCATTATTTTCTTTGGTCATTTTGCCTAACAATTTGGAAACACAAATATATTCAACTTGTAACTCTCTAAATGTAGGCATCCAATCAAAATCACAATCTTCAGATGAACAGTATGAAGACAATGAACTAGAAGACAATACCTCATTATCGTGTGCCATCAAGCACAGATTAGCGACCTCCGAGTCGCTGTGATCTGATTTTGAGTCACTGCTACTAAGTTTGTCCCATGAAGTCACGGCCTTCATGGCTTTCTTTTTTTTCTTAGCCTCCCTTTTCAACAGTGGGTAGTCATGTTTGATGTGCCCCACCTTGTTGCAGTTATAGCACGTAGGAGTATTTGATTTTTATTTTATTTTTCTGGACTCTCCCTTCTCATTAGTAGACTCTATAATTTTTTATAAGGATTCATGTTCTTCCTGAAAAATCTACTAAATTTTATGGTTAGCATGGTCATTTCATCATTAGTGTCAAACTCACTGCACTCACTAGATGTGTTATTAGATGCTTTAAGTGCAATCACTTTCTTAGCCCTATTATGCTCATTAAGTATTTCATTTATGGACAATTCATATGTAATCAAGGAACCTATCAATTCATCTAGGGTCATGGCCTTAAGGTCTCTACCCTCAACAATGGTCGTAGCCTTGGCTTCCCAAATAAGAGGTAAACCTCTAAGGATCTTCCTAATCATCTCATATCTGGGATAGGTCTTTCCTAATGCATGTAGTGAGTTTATGATGTGTGTGAACCTAGTGTACATGCTCTGAATGGACTCGCCTACATTCATCCTAAATGCCTCATACTCACTGGTCAACATATCTATCCTACTGTCCTTCACATCCCTAGTACCCTCATATGTGACCTTTAACTTATCCCTTATTTCTTTTGTATTAGAATATGCCATAATTCTGTTAAATTCATTAACATCAAGACTATAGTATAAAATATTCATGGCAGTGGCATTAAGACTAACAACTTTTAGATCATCATCATCATACTCATCCTCAGTCTTAGGAACCCTAGCTGCACCCTCAGTTTTCATAGGGACATAGTTTCCTTTAGAGACAATCCTCCACACCTTCCAATCAGTATTCTGAAGGTAGATGCGCATCCTCTATTTCTAGAAGGTGTAATTAAAACCACAGAAAACAGGAGGTCGTTTGGAAGATGGTCCCTCAGGGAAAGGGGTCACAGAGTTGTGAGCCATATGTGATCTATTTGAAAAATAACAACTAGTTTATGCAACGTGGCCCTAATACCAATTGTTAGCTTTGTCGTGATACCAAGAGGGGCGGTGAATTGGTATTTTTAAAATTCTAACCCTAGGTTAATCTCCTAACACCAGTATATTCACAACCCTATGGACAATCTAGTGCAAGCAATGTAAACGTATACCAGAAAGTAAATAAATCTATTTAATCAATCACACATGCACTAGAAAGCAATAAAGTAAGAATGACACGTAGGAATGTTATCGAGGTTCAGCTAATTGCCTACGCTCCCGCCTTGGCTAACAAGCACAAGGATTACCACTATAACTTGCTTACTTAAATGGGTGGAGTGGCACCTATACAAACCAGGTCAATAAAAGGGGCTGACCTCAACCATTACATATAATCCTTACCAGGCTGGATTACTGCCCCCTCAGGTCATGCTTGGAAACACTCAGATTTTACAATCAGATGGTACAGAAATTGTGCTTTCACGTAAAGCAGATTTGTACCCAAATATGCACAATCACATACGCATCGATAGCATGGATATAGTGTAAGATCAGTGATGCAAGATTTGTTCTATTAATACTCAACAGAGTATAGTCAATATGAAGCTCAAGAGTATTCAACACAATACGATCAATATGATGCTCAAGAATAATCAATACAAGCAATGACTTGGAATCTAAACAAGATATTTCAACAGTACATCAATATTCCAAGTATATTAAGCAAATAATCAAACTAGTTTCAGAATGGTTTTCCTCAATGAAATAAGCACAATGCTAGTTTGAAAAGATCACTTACTTGCTTGAAAAATCTTCGCACACCAAAAGCAAAGCTCTTGGACACTTGCAATGGGATGCAAATATCATAAACTTTCTTGGTTTAATCCCACATGAGATTTATAAAGGAGAAATCGGTGGGATAAACCTAAGCTAAGCTCCCAAAAAATTAATCTCAAACACACACACAAGTGAGAGTATTAGCATAGAACAATAATCACATAAGCACAAGAGTAACTCTCACACTCTCAGATTTTATCAAATGGATACAAGATATGAGAGTATTTTGGACAAAGGGTAATTTTTCAGTAAAGAGGATTTTTGCTTAATCACTTTTTGCTAATATCTCTCTAATCATGCAAATGAAGGCATATTTACAGCCAAGCGAAAAATTATAACCGTTCGGGACAAAATGGGTATTGTTAAAAAGTCTCCGAATAATTAAAATCCAATTAGCCTTATTTAACCCAATTTTACCACGGTTAATTTAATTTTAACCGGCTTAGGTTCAAGTGGCTGAATAGAGGTTCGGCAACCTGAATCAAAGTTAGTAGCAAAGCTACTTAACTTCGGGTGCCCAGTTGAATTCTTGGTGGCTCGAACATAGGTGTTCGGTCGCCTGAGGCCTTTTTGAACTGAAATCATCGGTTGCCCAAGTTGGTGAACAGTCCCTTTCGAGGGGTTCGGGCACCCAGGGAAGATGTGTACATTTATAGTTCAGTCACCCGAGGGCTGGTCAACATTTTTACTTTCAAAGTTCGGGCGCCCGAGGAGATTTGTACTTGAAAGGTTCGGTCACCCGAGCCCTCTTAACTTGCTTAGTTTTGTTCAATTTTTTAGCACAATTATAACACACTCATATATTTTATGCTGTGTGTGTGAGTGTTGGAGCCTAGGGTTTTGCTATGGTCTAGTTGAGCTTACGCTATATCTTGTATGCATGATGTGCAGGTGATAAGCATACAACCACAACCTAAGTTACTATTGCAGACCCATATAAATTATTACAGACCGATATGAATTACAATTTCAAATTACAGATCTTCACGATCTTCTTGTTTCCTCAAGTGTCCTTCCTTGGGATATTTATTTGAACCTGCACAAGCACTTAACAATCATCAAATATCAGTATTTGTCATTATCAAAATCAGGTGCGACCTATGAGCTCAACAGTCATTTAGCAAGGTGAAGAAAAAGCTTTTAAAAAATATGTGCCAGATGATCACCTAGAACGATCCTTGCAGTAGATTACAACGCAGTAGCATGTGGGGAGGCTAGAACCTATGGTAGCAAGGATGGATTCTGCAATCTCTAAAGAAAAGATGTAGCAACCTATATCTCCAGAGTTGAAGCAATTTCCTGAGCATCTTCTCTATGCATTCTCAGGTGATGCATATGAAAATGCAAAAATCTACAAAGAGCAAACGAAGAACTGGAAGGTCAAACAGATTCTTAGGCATAAGATTGCTCCAGGACAACATGTTATACTCTTTAACTCAAGATTAAAACTCTTTTCGGGTAAGTTGAGGTCAAGATGGATAGGTCCTTATCCAATTGACAAGGTTTTCCCTTTTGGAGCATGTTAGAAAAGGTGTAATCCCAAGAGGGGGGGTGAATTGGAATTTTGAACTTTCTTTAATCAGTATTACACAAGCTTAGGGTCTTTCTATGAAATTTCAAATGCGTAGATAAAAAATGATGTGGAAATTAAGTCAAATGCATCATTCACACCATAACATACATGTGCGTTAAATGTGAAGTACAAAAATATAAACAAGGCGCACAATATGTTATCGGGGTTCGGCCAACTATGCCTACGTCCCCGCCTCTAGCTCGCAAGCCAGAGGATTCCACTAGAATCACTTAAGGGTGGAGCAACACCGTTAAACCAGGTCATATTAACACAAGGCGTCAATCAACCTTAACCAGGTCAATTAGCGGGGCTAACCTCAACCTACATGCCTTAACAGGACGACGCACCTAGCTTTCCTAATCGGGTCTAAGCCAATCCGGGACTATTCCAGGGCTAGTCTCCCTCTTCAGGCTCGTTCCTGGAAATACAACAGTATTTAAAATACAATCAAATGGTACAATGAATAAGCTTTCAAGTAAAGCAGATGTGTACCCAGATACGCGCAATCACAAACACCACAGTATGATTCAATATGTAAGCTCAATGTGGTCTAAGATGTCAACTCTCAAATAGATTTACTATCATTGTAATGAGTGCGTGAAAGTGCAAACCTAGATGATCTTTGTATCACAGGATATTCAATCTAAGTGCTTAAACAAAGATATTATCCAAACTTCATATATTTCAATCAACAAGTTTTCTCAATAGATATATGTATATGAAACTCTAGCAATGTATAAGTTTGGTTTGCAAAAAGAGTTTAATCTTTGTATTCAACTAAAGATATAAATCAATGAATATTGTAACAAAGATTTTCCTCACACAAACAAATATCTCTTTAAATATTTATCAAATGAAACACACTAGATATTTGAAAGTGATTTAGAAAGAGTTTTTGCAACCAAAATCAAATATAAACTTCTCAAGATATTGCAATGACGATGCAATACTTAGAAGTTCCAAAGAAGTTTTCTTAGGAAAGACTTATAGATAAAGTCACCTAAGAACACATGAGGATGTGCTCTCAAATAGAATAAATTTCACACAAGCACAATCTTGAGAGAGCAATCCTAAAGAAACAACAACACTTAAATCATACTTACAAAAGTATTTGAGAAGTAAGATCTGGTAAGAATAAGTGCTGGAGGCTCAAAGATGAGTATTATGGGTTTTATGATTTTCAAAGAATTTCAACCTAATCAAAGGAGCTAATCTCTGCTAATTTTCTCAAATAATTTCATATATATAGGCATAGGAGAAAATATGACCGTTGGGGACCTATTGGGTATTATTAGGGAAGTTTAATGATGTTTAAGACATTTTAACCCTATTTAAAAAATATTAACTGCGGTAAAAAATCAGGGCAACCCGAGAGGTCCAATCGATTAGAAATGTTTCGGTCGACCAAGTCTCAAATGGTTCGATCGACTAGGGAAATATTGAACTAAGGGCACGGTCGACCAGGAGAAGGCGATTTCCCAATTTTCTGAGTTTCGATCGACCAGAGCATTTTGAACTGCTTGGTTCGGTTGACCAGACCGCTGGGAATTCTCCCGAGGACCCTCTGGTCGACCAGGTAGTTGTAGTACAAAAGTGGTCGGTCGACCAGATGGTCAAACTTTTGACTCCAGGGGGTTTCGGTCGACCAGGGCCTTTTGAACTACCTGGTTCGGTCGACCAGGTGGTCAAATGTTGACCAAGAAGGGTTTCGGTCGACCAGGTATCTGTGAACAACTTGGTTCGGTCGACCAAATGGTCAAACTTTGACCCAGGGAGGTTTTGGTCGACCAGGGCCTTTTGAACTACCTTGGCTGGTCGACCAGATGGTCAAACTTTTGACCTAGGGAGGTTTTGGTCAACCAGGCCAAAATGAACTAGCTTGGCTGGTCGATCGAAAGTGCACCATGTGTGCATTTCGGTCCCGTATCGAAACAAACAAGCCCTATTCAAGTGCCTAACAAATATATGTGCAAATGTGTGTGTCCTAGGGTCACTTGAGAGCCAATTTGAAGACACTGAAAAAGTCTGATGTCGGTCGACCGTACCTTAAGGTCTTTCTAAAGTCCATTCTCATTCATGGTTTGTTTGAGCTTACATAGAAAATCATGCATGTGTTGTGTGTGCTTATTACAAACCGAATACCTACTTACTATTACAGACCAATTAAATATATTACAATATGGAATAATCTTTGGTCTTCGGGCTTTACTTTCTTTGTGCACATCTTTATCTTAACATTCTTAGTTTCTGCACAAAACCTTAAACATTCATTAGATACAATGAGTATTTGTCATAATCAAAACCGGGCGTGACCAATAAGGTCAACAAAGCAATAGACTTGAGGACAAGATAGGGAATATATTCAGAATTAATTTTTAGAGATTGAAGAACTACTATGGAGAAAAAATGGAGAGGAACTATGCATTTATTCCACTTAGAGATCCTGGTTGATGAAGACTGAAAAGTCTGGCTTGAGACGTTAAAACAAACGCTTATGGGAGGCAACCCAAAGAGTTTTTCTTTTGTTTATTTCTTTTATATTTATTACTTTATTTACTTATCTATGCACTTTTGAATAATTTAGATTTTTGATGCAGGATTATTTGGCACGAGTACAGAGCTGAAAATTTAATTCCTCGACGGATTCACCAAGAAGCCAGGGAAGTTTTTCTTTCTTTTGTTCAGTCTTTCTCATTTCTGAATAACATTGAAAGAAAAATGTGAATATGGTTAATTAGACCATATGTGACACTACTTATGTCGTTCATATACTTGCATATAACCTAAGAGTACACACTTGGGTCATCTATGTGTAGTTTCTTTTTATATGGCTAAACTATGAATTGTAACTCGTTGAAGGTTCATTGGTAGTTCAATTGTGTTGATATGGCTATATAAACTCTTGTATCTACATGGTATCTCTTGAAAAAAAAAAAAAAACGCACACACACACACACACATTCACATGACTTGCAGCACTTAGAGTTCATTGTGAACACAGTGAGAGCGCCCGTGGCAACTTTGACCCCTTGTGAGGTACTATTGAACCATTTATCGTTCTTTTGAGTTTTTGACGTCAACTCAAAATTCATGAAACTCAATTTTTCCTATTTTTTTCTGGATATTCTTTGTACACTAGTCATGTTTTTTGAATTGTTAACCTAGAGGTGACATCTAGTGGGGAGATAGAAACCTAGTTCTTGCAGCTTACTCAAGATGTGAAGGCGGAGTCACCCTTAGAAATAAACTTATTTCATGGACTCTTATTCAAACTTAATGCACATGGGTGGTATGAAAACAACAAAAGAAGTGTTATGATTGTCCTAACTGACCATGAAAAGAAAGAAATTGAAAATTGAGAAGAAGAAAGAAAAAGAGAAATAGAAATACCCCAAAAGAGGTGAGAGATTAATACCCGCTCCACACAACTACAACAAAAGTCAGGGACATGACACATGCTCTCCGCATATGAAGACTCTTCACCCGCCTAATGCTTCAGATGTATTGATGTTTGTGAATAAGTTGATCTAGGTTGGTCTTGGTTGGATATAGCGAGCAGGTGAGAAGATGCTATGGTGAAGGACCCGACACCTCGTAAATAGGCTGGATCCTATCCAAACTAATCCACTCCGTACATTTAGCATTTGTTCCTTGCAGTATATGGGATGTTTGATCATCACATTCCTTCTCACATACAATGAGTGAAACCATCCTTTTTGAGTGTTTTTTAGGGTATACCGGTTAGGTCGAGTCAAAATGACCATTCTGTAGGTGTCCATGGATATCCTAGGTATGACGAGTCATACACATTACACATGTCTCGAGAGTTTGCCTATTTATACTTGAATTTATATGACTACATTAACTCTAAATTTTGATTGTTGGTTAATTTTACATGAGTATACTATTCTTAATGGTTATATAATGATGAAACCGCATGAATGACTTGCGTCAAAGTTGTGTGAATTGTGTATGAATGAGCTTATGCGTACTTTGGTGATATTCCTATATGTGAAATGGTATGATTGTGTTATATGTGCATTCATTCATTGAAACTTGTGGGTATCACCTTGAATTACATTCACGTTATTTGTTAGGAACTAGCAAAACGTTAGTTGGGGGGGTGTGATTACGCACCACAGTTGCGTAATTATGCATTTAAATTCATGCATTCAAGATCATAATTCTAATTAACATGCCCAATTTTGTCTAATATTTTAATCATTGAACTCACTCGATAATTTTAATATAAATTAGCTTACTTTTGTTGAAAATCTGTGGACACTCATGCTTTATTATCGCAGGATAATTTTTGGAAGTCAAGCCATGCATGCAAAGAGAGACTATTTTCGACCCTATTTCAAAATCTATGTGTAACTCTCCCATATGACCTCCAATTCTGATGATTTAAGAAGCTATAGAAAGCTAATAAAACCCTCTACAACTTTCATGTTTTGTGTTTCGAGAAATACTAGCTGCGTCAAGGTCAAAATCAGAAGTGAAGTTACCATACGCTGCTATTTCGGCAGTACTTCGTAATTTGGGCGTAACTTTGTCGTCCAAACTTTGATTGAGATAATTCAAAAGGCCATGGAAAGCCAACAAAGATCTCTGCAACTTTTATCTTTATAGTTTTGAGAGATACAGGATGTAGGAGGGTTGAAATCATACTTTAAAGTGGAAGGCAAGTCGTGTGCCTTTGCAAAAAGAAAAAAAAAAGAAAAAAAAAGAAATAAATAAAAAAAGTGTGATGTGACCCAGCCATGCAGCTGGGTCCTCTTAGCAGCACGTTGGGTGAGGAAAGAATGAAAGGAAAACCAAGGAAAGAAAGAATGGAAAAGAAAAGGAAAGAAGAAAATAAAATTTGGAAAAGTCAATAAAGTAGGCTGCTTTTGAGAGTTTAAGGAGGATTATTATTATTATTTTTTCAGTAGGCTTATTCAAGGGTTGATAACTAGAGGCTGCACCACACAAAAAATAGGAAGTCTTTGGGGTGGGCATTTTTTTGCTTTTCTTTAAGGAAGATCGAACAGGGGGAGCATAAGCGAGATTGGAAAATAGGGTTGGAGGAATTTTATTTTGGGGGCACACGAACAGGAGGCCGCAGGGGGAGACCGAGAGGCAGCAAGGGGCGTCTTTCTTTGAGGATTTTGGGGGTGCTGCGAAGACACACTCACACAACCAGCAAAGGAGGGGTGGTGGCATGCAGCAAATTAAAATCTTTTTGGAATCGGAAGGTGGCGAACAACGGCGGTGCTCGGGGTGTTGGCGGCGAGCGACGGCACGACAAGTGACGACGGTGCTGGAAGTGTCAATTTTTACTCTACTCTCCAAATAAAAGAAAACATGGTGAAATCTTTATTGTTGGATTTAATTTCATAATGAACTAATTTTTGTATTCTAGGAAAACGATGTAGCCCGATTTTAAACTATGCTTGTTCGTTGATACTAATCTGACGTAGTTTTCCTTTATGTTTGTTTGAGTTATTCTGCGCTTAATGCTTTTAATTAACTGGTCATTAATTAAATGATCTTAGTCTTGTGATTTGCTACCGAAAGGGGGGATTATAGGATAGATCTTGGATAATTCATCATAGGTAAATATAGAGATCGAAAGACTTGTATGAACCTACGTAGCATTAAAAATCAAGGGTCTTATTGCGTTCTTGCGTTATTAATTTGCATAATCTTATGTTAAATAATAAACAATAATATTTTCCGATTGGCTGTCCAAAAGAGACTTTTGGTAATATTGGAGATTTGCTAACAAACAGAGAATACGAATTCAAATTGGCTAGATGAGTAAAGCATAGTGAGAAACTAGGTTAAATCGGTTTCCTAGAAGTTTTCACCATTATTAATTTTTTATGAATCAACCGACTTTATTTTATCTTGAATAGTTTATTTAAAATAGTCATATTTCAATTTCGCAGTCTAAAATTATAAATATTTCTAAATAAAATCAATGTTAGTTTAACTTCGGTACTTGGTAAAATTAAGACTCCAATCCCTGAGGATGATACTTTACACGTCATTATATTATAAAACTACGATACTGTGCACTTGCAGTTTTGCACCGATCAAGTTTTTGGCGCCATTGCCGAAGATTGAGTTTTTCTTATTTTTGCCAATATCGATACAAAGTAATATTGGTTTTAATTTAGAATTTTATTTTTATATTTTTTATTTTATTTTTTTTCTTTTTAGTTTATTTTATTGTTTTTTTTTTTTTTTTTATCTTCTTTATTTTAGGTGTGTCTTTTATGTTGGATGTGCTATGCTAGAACCCGTGCCATTATTCCTTTTCATTCGGAGATTGAAAGAACGCTCAGAGCACTAAGGAAAAATAAGGTACTAGCCATGGAGAATGGACAAGATAACGTGCACTCACGCGCCCTGAAAGAATATGTATGGCCAGTTGTGAATGACAACTCTTCGACTATCAAACGCCAGCCCATTATTGCCAACAATTTTGAGCTCCCACATTAATCAATATGGTGTAATATGCCCAATTCAGTGGATCACCACTTGATGATCCCAATATCCATCTGGCGAAGTTTCTGGAGATTTGTGACACTATAAAGATCAATGGTGTTACAGAAGACACCATTAGATTGAGATTGTTCCCTTTTTCTTTGAGGGACAAAGCAAGAGGTTGGCTACAATCCTTACAACCAGGGAGTATCACGAGTTGGAGGACATGGCAGAAAATTTTCTAGCTAAATTCTTTCTACCTACAAAAACAACTCAACTCAGGAGTGAAATTGGTTGATTTAAGAAACATGATTTTGAATCACTCTATGAAGCATCGGAAAGGTATAAGGATTTGATTCGACGCTGCCCACAACATGGATTTTCGGATTGGTTAAAATTCAGACGTTCTATAATGGGTTAAATGATGTTGCATCTGGGGGAACTTTGATGTCAAAGACACCTGAAGGCGCTATTGCTCTTTTGGAAGAAATGGCCTCAAATAACTATCAATGGCCAACCGAAAGAACTATGGCTAAGAAAGTTGCTGGGATTCATGAATTGGAGCCATTTGCTGCACTTTCAGCTCAAGTTGCTTCTCTGTCTCATCAAATTTTAGCTTTGACCACCCCGAGGATACCACAAAGTGCAAAATATGTGGTAGCTACAAGAAGGACAAATCCGAGCAATGGAGAGAGTCAAGAACAGGTTCAATACATCAACAATCGGAACTGCAACTATCGGGGTGATCCTTTGCCACAATATTACCATCTAGGGCTTCAAAATCATGAAAATTTGTCTTATGGAAATACAAGGAATGTGCTATAACCTCCTCCAGGTCTTGATAGTTATCAAGGTAAGAAGATGATGTCACTTGAGGATGCCATGATATCATTTGTTGAGGAGACAAAAGCAAGGTTTAAAAAGACAGATGCACGACTGGATAACATTGAGACTCATTGCAACAATATGGGAGCCACTATGAAGAATCTTGAAATGCAAATTGGGTGACTGGCCACGACCATAAATACCCAACAGAGAGGAACTTTTCCTAGCAACACCGAAGTGAATCCAAAGGAACAATGCAATGTCATCACACTTAGGAGTGGAAGAAAAATTGAGAAATCACCATCAAAGGAAACCATGTCCACCCCTACAGCCGAAAATAATGGTCGAAGCAAGAATAAAGTGGAAGAAGAGGAGATGGTGGATGACGCACCAAAAGAGATTAACACGTCACCAGCAATTTCATTTCCTAACCATCCTCATATTCTCTCTACTCCACATCCTTATCCTCAACATTTTCAAAAACAAAAATTAGATAAGCAATTTTCTAAGTTTTTGGATATTTTAAAGAAAATTTACATAAATATTCCTTTTGTAGATGCCTTGGAACAAATGCCAAATTATATCAAATTCCTGAAGGACATCATTTCGAAGAAAAGAAGGTTGGAGGAGTTCAAAACAGTGAAGCTTACAGAGGAGTGTGGTGTTATTCTTCAAAAGAAATTGAATGAAAAATTAAAAGACCCAGGGAGTTTTACTTTGCCTTGCACTATTGGAAATTAATTTTTTGATAAAGTTTTATGTGATCTTGGTGCTAGCATTAATCTTATGCCACTTTCTGTTTGTAGGAAATTGGGACTTGGAGAGATGAAACAAACAACCATTTCTTTGCAACTAGCAGACCGATCCATAAAGTATCCACATGGAATCATAGAAGACGTATTGGTAAAGGTGGACAAATTCTTTTTTCCTGCTGATTTTGTGGTGTTAGATATGGAGGAAGACCAAGAAGTTCTACTAATTCTTGGCCAGCCATTCTTGGCCACTGGAAGGGCTTTAATTGATGTTCAAAAGGGTGAGTTAACATTAAGAGTGGACAAGGAAGAGGTTATGTTCAACATCTACCAAGACATAAGATTCCCAGAAGATCTAAGTACTTGCTGTCGGGTAGATGTCATTCAGCAAGGTATAGAAAAAGCCTTTAAAAAAGATGTACCAGCTGATCACCTAGAATGATCCTTGCAGCAGATTACAACACAGCAGCGTGTGGGGAGGCTAGAACCTATGGTAGCAAGGATGAGTTCTATAATCTCTAAAGAAAATATGTAACAACCTATATCTCCAAAGTTGAAGCAATTACCTGAGCATCTTCGCTAATCGTTCTCAGGTGATGCATATGAAAATGCAAAAATCTACAAAGAGAAAACGAAGAAGTGGCAAGTCAAACAGATTCTTAGGTGTGAGTTTGCTCCAAGACAACAGGTTCTACTCTTCAACTCAAGATTAAAACTCTTCTCGGATAAGTTGAGGTTAACATGGACAGGTCCTTATACAATTGACAAGGTTTTCCCTTTTGGAGCAATAAAATTGAAGGACAAGATAGGGAATATATTCAAAATTAATGGTCAGAGATTGAAACACTACCATGGAGAACAAATGGAGAGGAACTATGCATTTATTCCTTTTGGAGATCCTGGTTGATGAAGATTGAAAATTTTGGCTGGAGACGTTAAAACAAGCGCTTATGGGAGGCAACCCAAAGAGTTTTTCTTTTGTTTATTTATTTTATATTTATTACTTTATTTATTTATCTATGCACTTTTTAATAATTTAGATTTTTGATGCAGGATTATTTGGCACGAGTACAGAGCTGCAAATTTAATTTCTCGACGAATTCACCAAGAAGCGAGGGAAGTTTTTCTTTCTTTCATTCAATCTTTCTCATCTTTGAATAACATTGAAAAAAATGTGAATATGGATGATTAGACCATATGTGACACTACTTATGCCGTTCATATACTTGCATATAACTTAGGAGTACACACTTGGGTCATCTATGTGTAGTTCTTTTTATATGGCTAAATTATGATTTGTATCTCATTGAAGGTTGATTGGTAGTTCAATTGTGTTAATATGGCTATATAAACTCTTGTATCTACATGGTATCTTTTGAAAAAAAAAATAACACATTCATGTGACTTGTAACACTTAGGGTTCATTATGAACACTGAGAGAGCGCCCATTGCGATTTTGCCACCTTGTGAGGTATTGTTGAGCCATTTATCGTTCTTTTGAGCTTTTGACGTCAACTCAGAATTCATGAAACTCAACTTTCCCTATTTTTCCTGGATATTCTTTGTACACTAGTCTTGTTTTTTGAATTGTTAGCCTAGAGGGGACATCTAGTGGGGAGATAGAAACCTAGGTCTTGTAGCCTACTCAAGATGTGAAGGCTAAGCCACCCCTAGAAATAGACTTATTTCATGGACTTTTATTCAAGCTTAATGCACATGGGTGGTTTGAAAACAACAAAAGAAGTGTTATGATTGTCCTAACTGACCATGAAAAGAAAGAAATTGAAAAATGAGCAAAAGAAAGAAAAAGAGAAATAGAAATACCCCAAAATAGGTGAAAGATTAATACTTACTCCACAAAACTACAACAAAAGTCAGGGACATGACACATGCTCTCCACATATGAAGACTCTTCACCCGCCTAATGACTCAGACATAATGATACCTGGCTTGTGAATAAGTTGATCTAGGTTGGTCTTGATTGGATATGGCGAGTATATGAGAAGATGTTAGGGTGAAGGACCCGACACCTTGTAAATAGGTTGGATCCTTTTTAGACTAGTCCACTCCGTACATTTAGCGTTTGTTCCTTTCAGTATGTGGGATGTTTGATCATGACACTCCTCCTCATATACGATGAGTGAAACCATCCTTTTTTAGTGTTTTTGAAGGTATACTTGTGACGACCTGCTTAATTTCCATACACTTTTTTTCCTTTTAAATAATAAAATACAATATCAACATATCAAATCCAGTAGGTAATAATCAACCTGAACCCGTGGGTACCAGAGATATACCAGAAACACAATACGGAAGCCTAAGCAGCTGAAAACATAAAATCATAATACCATAAATACAAAACCATCCTTCTCAATACTAGAGTTACTACATCCTGTTGACCTTATTGGTCACGCCCGGTTTTGATTATGACAAATACTCATTGTATCTAATGAGTAGTTGAGTTTTTGTGCAGGAATCAAGAATGATAAGAACAAGATGTGCACAAAGCAAGAAAGGCTTGAAGACAATTTCATAAACTCTTAATTATAATATTTTCCAGTAAAATTGTCTGTAATAGTAATTAGGGTTTTTCGGTTTGTAATAAGCTCACACACATCACATGAATGATTTACTTTGTAAGCTCAAACCGAACCATAGAAAGACCTTAGGGTGTACCTTCGGTCGACCAACACCGGACTTTTTCGGTGTCTTCAAAATTGGACCCCAAGTGACCTTAGGACACTCACCTTTGCACTTGTATGTAAATAGGCACTTGAATAAGGTTTTTATGTTGTAAGAAGGGACCGAAATGCACACTTGGTGCACCTTCGGTCGACCGGCCAACTCAGTTCAAATTTGCCCGGTCGACCGAAACCGGTCCGGGTCAACTATTTGACCCGGTCCCAGTCGACCGACCCCTTATAGGTTATTTGACCTCGGTCGACCGAACACCCTGAGAGTCAACATTTTGACCTCCCGGTCGACCGACCAAAATTGTACTCCAACTACTTGGTCGACTGAAGGGTCTTGGGAAAATTCCCAACAACCCGGTCGACCGAGCCGAGCAGTTCAAAAAGGCCTCGGTCGACCGAACCGCGGTATTTTTGAAAATCGCCTTTTTCCGGTCGACCGACCACTCAGTTCAAAATGCTCCCGGTCGACCGAGCTACTTGAGTCCTGGTCGACCGAACCACTTTTGGTCGACCGGACCTCTCGGGTTGTTCCCATTTTTACCCGTGGTTAATATTTTTCTGAACAGGGTTAAAATGCATTAAACTCCATTAAACTTTTCTAATAATACCCTATAGGTCCCCAACGGTCATATTTTCTCCCTTGCCTATATATATGTCTTCATTTGCAAAGATTAAAGGGATTAGCCACTTTGATTAGGGAAAATTCTTTGAAAATCCAAAACCCTATAATACTCATTCTTAAGCCTCCTACACTCATACTTACCTTCTCATACAAATTGAACTCTTTGTAAGTTGATTGAGTGCTAGTCTAAGTAGGTTTGCTCTCCCATTCATATTTGATTGCTTTATTATCCTTGAGAGCTAAACCTTGAGCATTCTAAGGGGACTTTATTAATAAGTCTATCCTAAGAAAACTCTGATAGATCTTCTAAGATTTGCACCTCCATTGCAACATCTTAAGAAGAGTGTAATTGTATTTTGGTTGCAAAACATTTTCAAATATCTACTGTGTTATTAATCTTGAAAATACTTGATGAGATATTTGCTAGTGTGATAAAATCTTTGTTGCAATACTCGTTAACTCATATATCTCTTGTTGAATACAAAGATTGAATATCCTTTTGCAAACCAAACTTATACGTTGCTAGAGCTTCATATACATATATGTATTGAGAAAACTTGTTGATTGAAATATATGAAGTCTGGATGATATCTTTGTTTGAGCACTTAGATTGAATATCCTGTGATACAAAGATCATTTAGGTTTGCACTCTCACGTACGCATTACACTGATAGTAAATCTATTTGAGAGTTGACATCTTAGACCACACTGAGCTTACAAATTATTTCATATTTGTGGTGTATATTATTGCACGAATTTGGGTACATATTTGCTTTACTTGAAAGCACAATCACTGTACCATTTCAGTATAATACACATTGGTTGTATTTCCAGGCATGGGCCTGAAGAGGGAGACTAGCCCTAGAATAGTCCCGGATTGGCTTAGACCCGATTAGGAAAGCTAGGTGCGTCGTCCTGTTAAGGCGTGTAGGTTGAGGTCAGCCCAGCTAATTGACCTGGTTAAGGTTGAGGTCAGCCCTGTGTTAATTTGACCTGGTTGTAAACGGTGACGCTCCACCCTTAAGTGAGCTCTTAGTGGAATCCTCTAGCTTGTGAGCTTGAGGCGGGGACGTAGGCACGGTTGGCCGAACCCCGATAACATATCGTGTGTTCATTTATATTTCCGCACTTTATATTAGCCGCACATGTATGTTATGGGTGAATGATGCGTATGACTTAAATTTCACATTATACTTATCTACGCATTTGGAAATTGAATAGGCAGACCCTAGGTTGTGTATATACTGCTGTTTATCTGGCTTAACCTAGGTGATAAATTTTAAAAATCCAATTCACCCCCCCCCCCTCTTGGGAATACACCAATTCTAACACATCCACTGTATTTAGTATATACATCCCAAAAAGAAACGCCTAGGGACACTTCCCACAAAATCCAACCGTCCCTACCCAAACTTACCCTTCAGAGAGGGCAGATCAACAGTACTATATCAACGGAGCTTTATCCGCTCTCTCATCAAGGGCTCCTGAAATGTTTAAGAAATTTCGGGGTGAGACACCTCTCGGTAAGGGAAATAAACTAATACTAGTGTGTGACAACATGAGTATTTCTGTCATATACATATAATCATATACATAGCATAACTAGTAAAATTGTATGTATCATTTCCATGAAAAATATGTACAAACATAGCATAGCATAACATACTGAATTTTCATAGCATAATTCATCTCATATAAATATAGTACAAAAACAACCCTAGTAGGTTAGCTGGCTGTTGTCATGTATTACCCCCACATGACTGGATTGTGTGACCCAAAGGCGGGACCTGATAATGGTTAGCCGACCACTGCCAAGTCAAAAATACAGTATGTAAGTCCGAAGGGTCTGCCAGACCTAGTCCGTACACCAGGGGCTCTCACTCTTCTTAAAACCACATCGACCATCCATCCTCATGCTACTCTATGCAGCAACGTTAACACAATATTATGATGAACATGAACACATAACAGCGGTACCGTGCAAGTGCTAGCCTAAACCAAGCCAACCAAGTTCTGATAACGTATAGCATATAATCAAATTGTGATACATGGATATTTCATACTATAATTTCCAAATCAGCATCGTCGCATCATTTTGCATATTTATATATATACCATAAAAATCATCAATCTATATGCCGGTATTTCATATTTTACCATAGCTCAGTGCGTACGCCGGCAAATCATATCTGTAGCACAGCCCATACACGGGCAAAACATATCCATAGCTCGGCCCGTATGCGTCGACAAATCATATCCATAGCACGGCTTGTACGCCAGCAAATCATATACATAGCACGGCCCGTATGCTGGCAAACATATACATAGCCCGGCCCGTACGCCAGCAAATCATATCCATATCATTATCATATTCCCAAAAATTAGTATTTCATTATAAATTCTACTCATGCCACACGCAATAGGTTTTTTGTATATTTAACATACCATCATTTTCAATAGTATTTCCCAAATATAAAACATATATATATATATATTCCTAAAATTAGATGTTGTAATGACTTACATACATTTTCATAAAATAACTAGCTTAATTTATTCCCTTACCGGATTCCTGAAAACCCCCTAAAATAAGCAGTCCCACACCCACAAGGTTCCCGGTTCAACACCTTGAAAATGACATTTTTCAGAACTAAACTTCAGTATTTCCATGCGTACTACGCTTTCTACAACTGTCAAGAAGTCAAATACTTAGTAGAAAGTCGTACCTTGAATTTGGGATGGATTCCGAACTAGCCCCACCAACAATCCACTTCGGCAGACTTGTAGAGAACTTTCCTAAGAGCATCATGGTGGCTTCAGATCATCAAACCGGCGGAAATTTGGTCCAGAAATTGAGAAAGAAAATAGGGAAACTGAAGAAGGAAAGAGAGAGAACTTATGCGACAAAATTCAGCCAAGAAATGGCGTTTAAAACTATTTATACTGTGGCCTTCGTCGATGAGCCACGTCACCTTGTTGACGAGGTCATGAAGAAAACTCTCCGACGAGCTCTCTCCTCGCTAATGAAATTCAGAATCACCCAAAACCTCTCTCAGTATTTTCTCATCGATGAAGAGCACCCTCATCGATGAGCCCAATATGCTGCGTCATCAACGAACGCAAAGCGTTCATCGACCAAGACCTAATGCCCCCTTTTTATTTCCTTTCCTCCCTCTTTTATCATTATTTCATTACCATTATTCTTTGAGTTATTACATTCTCCCCTTATTCCTTAAAACCAAGCGGTCTACTTATTTTATTACTTACCCTCACTTATGGCGGAGGAATACCGTGGTTATATTCCAAGTCCTAGGAGATTACATATACAAAAGAAAATTCTCCCAAAACTAAAAGACTACTTACTAACTAAACTTTACATGTACCTGCAAAAGAAATATTACCTATTTACTTACATTTTACTTGTCAAATCTCTTAGATTAAATGCAAATACTTCTGCTTCATCTGCTCCTCGGATTCCCAAGAAGCTTTCTCCACTGTATGATTCCTCCACAAAACTTTTACCAAAGGAATCTTCTTGCTACGTAACTCTTGTACTTTCCTATCCAGAATCTGTACTGGCACCTCCTCATACACAAGTGAATCACTGAGCTCTAATTCACCATAACTTATAATATGAGAAGGATCTGGGACGTATTTCCTCAACACAAAAATGTGGAAAACGTCATGGATTCTAGACAACATAGGTGGCAAAGCTAGCCTATAGGCAACCGGCCCCACTTTATCTAGAATCTCAAATGGAACGATAAACCTAGGGCTAAGTTTACCCTTCTTCCCAAATCGCATAACCCTTTTTAATGGAGCTATCTTCAAAAATACATGATCACTAACATCAAATTCTAGATTCCTGTGGCGATTATCAGCATAACTCTTCTGTTGGCTCTGAGCTGCACTGATTCTCTCTCTGATGAGTTGAACCTTATCACGCACTTGCTGAATAAGCTCTGGTCCCACTATTCGCAGCTCACCCACTTCATCCCAAAATAAAGGAGAATGACATCTCCTACCATAAAGAGCCTCAAACGATGTCATGCCAATACTGATCTGATAACTGTTATTATATGTCAACTCTACCAGTGGCATAAACTGAGTCCAACTACCCCCAAAATCTAATACGCATGCTTGGAGTATATCCTCCAATATTTGTATCATCCTCTCAGTCTGTTCGTCTGAATGAGGATGGAATTTTGTGCTAAAAGACAATTGAGACCCTAGGGCCTCCTACAAGCTCTTCCAAAAATGTGATGTAAAGCGTGGGTCTTGATCTGACACAATCGATATTGGCACCCCATGAGAACAAACTATCTCCTGAATGTAGATCTCCGCTAAACGGTTGAGAGAGTAGTTGATCTTGATAAGGAGAAAATGGGCGGTCTTAGTCAACCGATCTACTATCACCCAAATCGCATTCTAGCCATGCAACGCCATTGGCAGTCTTGACACAAAATCCATAGATATATGATCCCACTTCCACTCTAGGATAAATAACGGCTGCAATTGACCCGCCGGCCTCTGGTGCTTAGCTTTTACCTGTTGGCATGTCAAACACTAGGCTACATAATCAACAATCTCTTTCTTCATACCACTCCACCAGTACGACTCTTGCAGATCCCTATACATCTTTGTACTACCGGGATGAACTGTATACAAAGATCTGTGAGCCTCCTCTAGAATGGTCCTCCTAACATCCATATTGGTAGGAACACACAATCTAGAATAGAACCGTAAAGCTCCATCATCTGCAACACTGAATTCTTCCCCCTGACAACTCTGCACTCTGTCCATCATCTCTACAAATTCTAGGTCATCTCTTTAAGCAGCTTTAATCCTCTCCTGTAGAGTAGGCTGCACTACTAAACTGGCAATGTGAGCCTGAGAATCACTTTCAACTAATTCAATGCCGAGTCTCTCCAGATCCGTCATGATCGGATACCAGATCTCCATAGCCACCAACGCTAATTCCCTAGATTTCCCGCTTAGCGCATCAGCTACCACATTAGCCTTCCCTGGGTGGTAACTGAAAGCGCAATCAAAATCCTTAATTAGCTCCAACGACCTTCTTTGCATCATATTCAGTTCCTTCTGAGTGAAAAAGTACTTTAAACTTTTATGGTCGGAGAAGATCTCACACCGCTCGCAATACAGGTAATGCCTCCAAATCTTTAATATGTGTACCACTGCAGCCAATTCAAGATCATGAGTAGGGTAATTCTTTTCATATTCTTTCAACTGCCTGGACGCATACGCCACCATCCTACCATGTTGCATCAATACATAGTCAAGTCCTTTCAAGGATGCATCACTATAAATGACATAACCCTCACCCCCTAATAAGATGATCAATACTGGTTTAGTGACTAGCCTCTGCTTCAATTCCTGAAAATTCTTCTCACAATTGTCGTCCCACTCAAATCTAACATTCCTCCTCGTCAGTCATGTTAGAGGTCCTGATAATGCTGAGAATCCCTCAACGAAACGACAGTAATACCTAGCTAGCCCTAAGAAACTCTCGATCTTCTAGACATTCCTCGGTCTTTCCCAGTTCACAACTACCACAATCTTACTATGATCCACAGAAATACCATCTCTAGAAATAACATGCCCCAAAAACACGACCTTCTCAAGCCAGAAGTCACATTTACTGAATTTGGCGTACAATTTCTTTTCCCGTAACGTCTACAAAACCTGCCTCAAGTGCATCTCATGCTCCTCATGGCTCCTTGAATAGATTAGTACATCATCAATAAAAAAAACAACAAACTGATCTAAATATGGATGAAAAATCCTACTCATCAGATCCATTAATATAGCAGGAGCATTCGTCAGACCAAATTGCATAACAAGGAACTCATAATGCCTATACCTGGTCCTGAAGGTCGTCTTCAAGACGTCCTCTGCTTTCAATTTCACTTGATGGTAGCCAGATCTGAGGTCAATCTTTGAATACACCCGTGTATCCTAGAGCTGGTCAAACAAATCATTTGTACAAGGTAGAGGATATTTGTTCTTGATTGTCACTTTATTAATCTCCCTGTAATCTATGCACATCCTCATAGACCTATATTTCTTCTTTACAAATAAAACTGGAGCTCCCCACGGAGATACACTGGGTTGTCTGAAGCCCTTATCAAGTAGATCTTACAACTGATCCTTCAATTCTGCCAATTCTGCTAGCTTCATTCGGTAAGGTACTTTGGAAATTGGCGCAATAGGAAAATCTACCTCGCAATCAAGTGGCAAGCCTGGTAACTCCTCTAGAAAAACATTTGTAAACTCTTTTACCACAAGCGTGCTAGCAAATTTCAATTCATTCTCTGACATATCCTTCACAATTGCCATAAACCCTTGACAACCACTTAGCAGTAGTCTCCTAGCCTGGATAGCTGAAACTAGCTGAGACAAAGATTCCATTCGCGACCCTACAAACTTGAATTCTGCTCGTCCCGGAGGTCTGAATATCACTTCTCGTGAATGGCACTCTATGCTGGCAAAGTTAGCTGCTAGCCAATCCATGCCGAAGATCACATCGAATCCATGCATATCAAGCACGATCAAATTGGCAGACAAAATTTCCTCTTGAATATTAATTGAACAACCCCAGAGTACCCTACTACACCTCACTACAAACCCAGTCGGTGTAGATACCAATAGCTCAGTGTCTAACAATTGCGTTTCTGCCCCACAAAGTCTAGTGCACTCTGAAGACACAAACGAGTGTGTGGCTCTTGAATCAAACAATGCAATAACTTTAAAAGAAAGCATATTAACCATACCTATCACCACGTCACCAACTGTCTTAGCATCACCCGGCGTCAGAGCGAACACTCTGACAAGCGCCATATTCCTCTGTTGGCCCCCACATGGCGCCTAATAACCTCCTCGGTATGGTCTGGGAGCTGGAGCTGCATCAGGTGGTGCAGCGCAGTCTCGCACCATAAGTCCCGGTCTACCGCAGCGATAGCAGACCACACCACCTACTCGACACTCTCCCCAATGTCTCCTACCACAAGTCTAACAGAGGAGGACCCTGTACTGCCTGAACCTCGCATCCTTTAGTCTCCTTGCTCCGTTCTCTACCATAGTTTCCTCTCCTCCACTGACCCTATCTAGGACCCTACTGGTAGCTTGAAGATGCATATCTTTTCCTCTGTCCCTGCTCCTCTATATCCAGCTGCTCACCAACCTCTGCCAAGGATGCTCTATTAACTAACTCAGCAAAATTCTAAATCTGCAGTACCACCAGCTACTTGAAGATACTCTGCCTCAAACCTCTCTCAAACTGCCTTGCCTTTTTTGCCTCATTAGGGACAATATACAGAGTGAAGTGAGAGAGCTCGATGAAATTCGTCGCATACTGCTGGACTGATAACTATCCCTCCTTCAGGCTCAGGAGCTCCTCCACTTTAGCCTCTTTGGCAATGGCTGAAAAATATTTATCAAAGAACAATTCCTTAAATTGATCCCAAGTCATGGCTATTGGCGTAGTCCTCTACTGCTTCAAAAGCCTCACAGCAGTCCACCATCTCTCGGCGTCTCCTATCAGTTACTATAGGTGGTAAAGAGGACCCTATGTACACTACAACACAGTCAAGACTTTCTCGGTCTCCTACATCCAATTCTCAGTGGCTGCAAAATCAACTCCTCTTGAAAATGCAGAAGGATTCATCTTCGTAAACTTCTCGATAGTGCACCCATGGCCAACCGACGGACCACCCTGCTCCCTCGAGCTCCTAGTGATCTTAGCCATAACATTTTAAGCCACGCTACGTAATATCGCATCAGAGCCAGTCCCGCCTACACTCGAGGGCCCTGCCCCATCACTGCCGCTCGCATGGGAACTACCTCCTCCTGGATCCATCCTGAAAAACAACAACGCGACTCAGTAATCATATCCTTATAATTTACCCGCTGTACCTAGCCTCTTATCTTAACGTTCTTAACTTATTCCTAACCCAGTCCAACATTCTAGAAACATAACCCGACAATAGTTTACTATGGTTTTCCTAAAATCGTCACCCTAAGAAAAACACAAAAACCACCACAGAAGTCCTGCCTTTAGACTGTAAAACAAAACCTTAAATCATTTCCTATACTCTGGTATCGTTTCTACTGTATTCTAAAGTCTACAGAACCTAACAACCTAGGCTCTGATACCAAACTGTGATGACTTGCTTAATTTCCATAATTTTTTTTTCCTTTTAAATAATAAAATACAATATCAATATATCAAATCCAGTAGGTCATAAACCTAAACCTATAGGTACCAGGGACATACCAGAAACACAATACGGAAGCCTAAGCAGCGGAAAACATAAAATCATAATACCATAAATACAAACCATCCATCTCAATACCAGAGTTACTACATCCACTGTATTTAGTATATACATCCCAAAAAGAAAGGCCTAGGGACATTTCCCACAAAATCCAACCGTCCCTACCAAAACTTACCCTTTAGAGAGGGCAGGTCAACGGTACTATATCAATGGAACTTTATCCACTCTCTTATTAGGGGCTCCCGAAATGTTTATGAAATTTTGGGGTGAGACACCTCTCAGTAAGGGAAATAAACTAATACTAGTGTGTGGCAACATGAGCATTTATGTGATATACATATAATCATATACATAGCATAACTAGTAAAACTGTATGTATCATTTTTGGGAAAAACATGTATAATCATAGTATAATAGAACATACAAAATTTTCATAGCATAATTCATCTCATATAAATATAATACCAAAAACAACCCTGGTAGGTTAGCTGGTTGTTGTCATGTATTACCCCCACATGACTGGGTTGTGTGGCCCAAGGGCAGGACCTAACAATGGTTGGTCGATCACTGCCAGGTCAAAAGTACAGTATGTAAGTCCGATGGGTCTGCCAGACCTAGTTCGTACACCAGGGGAACTCACACTCCTTAAAACCACATCGACCATCCATCCTCATGCTACTCCGTACAGCAGCATTAACACAATATCATGATGAACATGAACACATAGCAGTGGTACCGTGCAAGTGCTACTTTAAAATAAGTCAGCCAGGTTCCAATAACGTATAGCATATAATCAAACTGCGATACATGGATATTTCATACTATAATTGCCAAATCAGTATCATCGCATCATTTTGCATATTTATATATATACCATGAAAATCTTTGGCCCGTACGCCGGTATTTCATATTTTACCATAGGTTAGCCCGTACACCGGCAAATCATATCTATAGCATTGCCCGTACGCCGGCAAAACATATCCATAGCTCGGCCCGTATACCAGAAAATCATATCCATAGCACGGCCCGTATGCCGGCAAATCATATACATAGCACAGCCCGTACGCTGGCAAATCATATCCATATCATTATCATATTCCCATAAATCAGTATTTCATTATAAATTCTACTCATGCCACACGTAATAGGTTTTTCGTATATTTAACATACCATCATTTTCAGCAGTATTTCCCAAATATAAAACATATATATATATATATATATATATATTCCTGAAATCAGATGTTGTAATAACCTACATACATTTTCATAAAATAACTAACTTAGTGTATCCACTTACCTGATTCCTAAAAAGTCCCTAAAATAAGCAATCCCACACCCGCAGGGTTCCCGGTTCAACACCCTAAAAACGACATTTTCCAGAACTAAACTTCAGTATTTCTACACGTACTACGCTTTCTACCACTATCAAGAAGTCAAATGCTTAGTAGAAAGTCTTACCCTGAATTTGGGATGGATTCCGAACTAGCCCAATGAACGATCTACTCTGGCAGACTTGCAGAAAATTTTCCCAAGAGCGTCGTGATGGCTTCAGATTGTCGAATCGGTGGAAATTCGGCCTAGAAATTGAGAGAGAAAAGAGGGAAACTGAAGAAGGAGAGAGAGAGAGGACTTCTGCAACAAAATTCAGCCAAGAAATGGCATTTAGAACTATTTATACTGTGGCCTTTGTCGACGAGTCACAAAATCTCATCGACGAGGTCATGAAGACAACTTGTCAACGAGCTCTCTCCTTATCGATGAAATTCAGAATCAACCAAAACCTCTCTCGATATTTTCTCGTTGACGAAGAGCACCCTTGTCGACGAGCCCAATATGTTGTGTCGTCAACGAACGCACCTGCTACCCCCTTTTTATTTCCTTCCTCCCTCTTTTATCATTATCTAATAACCATTATTCTTTAGGTCATTAAAATACCAATTAGGCCAAGTCAAAACGACCATTTTGGTAGGTGTCCATGGATATCCTAGGTGTGACGAGTCATACACATTACACATGTCTCGAGAGTTCGCCTATTTATACTCGAATTTATATGACTACATTAACTCTAAATTGGGATTGCTAGTTAATTTTACGTGAGTATACTATCCTTAATGGCTATATAATGATGAAACTACATGAGTGACTTGCGTCAAAGTTATGTGAACTGTGTATGAATGAGCTTATGTGTACTTTGGTGATATTCCTGTACGTGAAATGGTATGATTGTGTTGCATGTATGTTCATTCATTGAAACTTGTTGGAATCACCTTGAATTGCATTCATGTTATTTGCTAGGAACTAGCAAAACGTTAGTTCGGGGGGTGATTACGTGGCACAGTTGTGTAATTATGCATTTAAATTTATGCATTCAAGATCATAATTTTAATTAAAATGCTCGATTTTGTCTAATATTTTAATCATCAAGCTCACCTAATAATTTTAAGATAAATTAGCTTACTATTTTTGAAAATCCATGGACACTCATATTTTATTATTGTAGGACAATTTTTGGAAGTCGAGCCATGCACACAAAGAGAGACCGTTTTCGACACTATTTCGTAATATGTGCGTAACTCTTTTATCTGACCTCCAATTTAGATTATTAAAAAAATTGTAGAAATATAAGAGAACCCTCTACAACTTTCATGTTTTGTGTTTTGAGAAATACTAGCTGCATCAAGGTCAAAATCAGACGTGAAGTTACCATACGCTGCTATTTCGGCAATACTTCGTAATTTTGGTGTAACTTTTTCATCCGAACTTTGATTGAGATAATTTAAAATTCCATGGAAATCCAAGAAAGAGCTCTACAACTTTTGTGTTTTTAGTTTTGAGAGATAAGGGCTGTATAAGGGTCGAAATTGTGCTTGAAAGTGGAGGGCCAACCATGTGCCTTTGAAAAAAGAAAAGAAAAGAAAAAAAATAAAAAAATAAAAAAAAGTGTGATGTGACCCAGCCATGCAGCCAAGTCCTCTTAGCAGCACGTTGGGTGAGGAAAGAAAGAAAGGAAAATAAAGGAAAGAAAGAAAGGAAAAGAAAAGGAAAGAAGAAAAGAAAAATTGGAATAGTCAATAAAGTAGGCTACTTTTGAGGGTTTAAGGAGGATTATTATTATTATTTTTTGGGAGGCTTATTCTAGGGTTGATAGCTGGAGGATGCACCCCACAAAAAGATAGTAAGTCTTTGGGGTGGGCATTTTTTTTTGCTTTTCTTTGGGGAAGACCACACAGGGGGAGCATAAGGGAGATTGGAAAATAAGGTTGGAGGAATTTTATTTTGGGGGTGCATGGACAGGAGGCCGCAAAGGGAGACCGAGAGGCAGCAAGGGGATTCTTTCTTTGAGGCTTTTAAGGGTGCTGTGAAGACACGCACACATGACCAACAAAGGAGAGGTGGCGCGTAGCATATTAAAATCTTTTCGAAATCGGAAGCCGGCGAACAACGGTGGTGCTCGGGGTGTTCGCAGCGAGCGACGACGTTGCTGCGAGTGTTGATTTTTCCTCTGCCCTCCAAATAAAAGAAAACATGGTGAAATCTTTATTGTTGGATTTAATTTTCATAATGAACTAATTCTTTTATTCTAGGAAAATGATGTAGCCCGGTTTTAAACTATGCTTGTTCGTTGATGCTAATCTGAAGTAGTTTTCCTTTATGTTTGTTTGAGTTATTCTGAGCTTAATGCTTTTAATTAATTGACTATTAATTAAATGATACTAGTATTAATATTTCTTACTGAAAGGGGGGATTATAGGATAGATCTTGGATAATTCATTGTAGGTAAATATATAGATCAAAAGACTTGTATGAACCTACGTCGCAGTAAAAATCAAGGGTCTTATTGCATTCTTGTGTTATTAATTTGCATAATCTTATGTTAAATAATAAACAAGAATAGGTTCTGATTGGCTATCGAAAGAAGTTTTTGGAAAAATTGGAGATTTGCTAACAAACAGAGAATACAAATTCGAATTGGCTAGATGAGTAAAGCATAGTGAGAAATTAGGTGAAATTGGTTTCCTAGAAGTTTTCACCATCATTAATTTGTTACGTATCAACCGACTTTGTTTTATCTTGAATAGTTTATTTAAGATAGTCATATTTCAATTTCTTAGCCTAAAATTATTAATCTTTCTAAATAAAATCAAGGTTAGTTTAATTTCGGTACTTGGTAAAATTAAGACTCCAATCGCTGAGGACGATACTATACACATCATTATATTATAAAACTACGATGCCGTGCACTTGTAGTTTTGCACTGATTAATCATCCTTTTGGCAGCTACTTGTTGACTTGTATGATTTCTCATACCCCCTTAACATCCCAACACAGTTAAATTTTGGAAAAATGACTTTTTTGAATAAAATGGTTTAGTATTCAAGCTCAAAAGGTTTAACGAATGATGAATACACATTAGGTTCTTTTCATGGGAAAACTGGTCGACCAAGAATGACCATCTATCATTTAATTGAAACATGAGTGGACAAAAGACAATAGATTCATAGAATGAACAGCATAAACACTTTATTAAATTCCTTTTGAGAGTTTACAAGGTCTCTAAGCATAGTATTTCTTTACAGCATCAGAATTGATAGGGTGCAAGAGATTGGTTCCATCCATGTCTGCCAGCAATAAGCCGCCTCTTGAAAATGCTTTCTTCACCACATAAGACCCATCATAATTGGGGGTCCACTTGTCACACGAGTCGGCATGGATTCGCAAAATCTTCTTCAACACCAAGTCTCCCTATTGGAATTATCAAGGCCAGACCTTTTTGTTGAATGCCCTCATCATTTTCTTTTGGTATAGTTGTCCATAAGCTATGGCGACCATTCTCTTTTCTTCAATCAAATTCAGCTGGTCATACCGGGACTGTATCCATTATGCCTCAATCAGTTCTGCTTCTTTTAGGACCCGCAAAGAAGGAATTTCCACTTTTATTGGAACCACAACCTCCATCCCGTACACCACAGAGAAAGCGGTTGCTCCTGTGGAAGTTCGCATTGTAGTTCTGTAGGCTAGCAAGGTGAAGGGAAGCTTGTCATGCCAATCTTTGTAGGTCTCTTTCATCTTCTCCAGAATGCTTTTGATGTTCTTGTTGGCTGCTTCAACTGCCCCATTCATATGCAGTTTGTAAGGAGCTGAGCTATGGTGCCTAACCTTGAACTGGCTGCACAGCTTTGTCATTGCCTCATTGTTCAGGTTCTTGGCATTATCCGAGATTATTCTTTCTGGGATCCCATACTTGCAAATCAACTCTCTATTTATAAAGCGGAAGATTACATTTTAGGCGACATTGGAGTATGACGCCGCCTCTACCCACTTAGTGAAATAATCAATGGCCACAAAGATGAACCGATGTCCATTGTCAGCCTTTGGGGTTATCGACCTAATCACATCCATGCCCTAGGCTAAGAAAGGCCAAGGTGCAGACAAGGCTTGAAGTTGGGCCAGCGGGACTTAAATGCGATCCCCATATATTTGACACTTGTGACATTTCCGAGCAAACTCTATGCAGCCTTTCTCCATAGTCAACCAGTAATACCCAATCCTATGGATTTTTCGAGCCAACGAGTGTCCTTCCGCGTGTGTACCGCAAACACCCTCATGGACCTCCCACATGATCTTCCTTGCTTCCTGCATATCTACACAATGTAGGAGAGTCATATAATGGTTTCTTTTGTACAACACCTCCACGTCCAAGAAGAACCCCATAGCCAATCTTTTGATTGTCTTTCGGTCATTATTGGAAGCCCCCTGGAAATACTCATTCTTATGAATGTAGGTTTTGATATCACGGAACCAGGCTTTCCCGTTGGTTTCCTCCGTCATTGCGTAGTATGCTGGTTCTAACTGTATTTTGATTCAGATTGGCTCAATCTTCATTCCTGGTTCCACTTTAAACAAGGCTGCTAGCATGGCCAGGGCATCAGAAATCAAATTGTTTTACCTTGGTAGGTGGGAAAAATTGATGCGATCGAACTCTTTAATTTTCTCCTGGACGTACCCTTGATAGGGTATCAACTTAGAATCTCAGATCTCCCATTCTTCGATCAACTAGTGAATAACTAAAGCTTAATCCCCTTTCATGGTCAGTTCCTTAATTCCTCTACCTATGGCAGCTCGTAAACCCATTATGCACGCTTCATACTCGGTTATGTTGTTGGTACAAAGAAAGGTGAGTTTGGCTGTGATTAGGTAATGTTTATTATCCGATGATATGAGCACAACTCCTATTCCATGCCCCCACACGTTAACTGCTCCATCAAACAACATCATCCATCCAGCATGATCCTCTTCTTCTTGACTTATTGAATCAATGTCCTTATCTAAGAAATCAAACTCCATAGGCTAATAGTCTTCCATGGCTCTATCTGCCAAATATTCAACTATGGCGCTCCATTTGATGGCCTTTCTCGACACATAAGTGATATCATACTCGGTCAATAGCATCTGCCACCAGGTCACCCGAACTATCACTGCCGGCTTTTCAAAGACATGCTTAATCGGGTCCATCTTAGAGATCAACCATGTTGAGTAATACAACGTATATTGTATTAATCTGCTGACCACCCATACCAAAGCACAACAGGTCTTTTCTAAATCGGAGTACTTGAACTTGCACTCCGTGAACTTCTTGCTTAGGTAATAAATGACCCACTCTTTTCTTCCAGACTCATTGTGTTGTCCCAACACGCAACCCATGGAATTCTCTGATATTGCCAAATAAAGTATGAGCGGCCTCCCGGGAATTGGGGTAACCAAAACTGGAGGGTTCAGGAGATACTCTTTTATCTTCTCAAATGCTTCCTAACATTCTTCATTCCAATTTTCCAGGTTATTCTTTCTTAGCAGCTTAAAGATGGTTCACAAGTGGTGGTCAACTAGGATATGAACTAGGCTATGTAGTTGAGCCTGCCCAAGAAACTTCGGACTTCTTTCTTAGTCTTGGGACTAGGCATTTATTGAATGACCTTTATCTTGTCCGGGTCCATCTCGATCCCCTTTTCACTTACTATGAACCCAAATAGCTTCCCTGACGCAGCACCAAAAGTACATTTTTCTGGGTTCAATTTCAGTTGGCACTTTCGCAGTATTTTGAACAACTTCTCCAAGTTTGCCATATGGCTAGCCCTATCTCGAGACTTGAAAATCATGTTATCCACATACACCTCTATTTCTTTCTGCATCAAGTTGTGAAACAAGGTTACCATAGCTCTCTGGTAAGTGGCCCTCGCATTCTTTAAACCAAACGACATAACCTCATAACAAAATATTCCCCATAGGGTGATAAAGGTGGTATTCTCTTTGTCTTCTAGGGCCATCTTAATCTAGTTATATCCCGAAAAGCTGTCCATAAATGAGAATAAAGTGTGCCTTGTTGTATTGTCCACCAACACATCTATGTGAGGAAGTGGGAAATTATCTTTTGGGCTAGCTTTATTTAGGTCCCGATAGTCGACACAAACTTGAACTTTCCCATTCTTTTTCATTATCGAGACAACATTGGCTATCCATTCGGGATATTAAGCTACTTCTAAAAATCCAGCCTCGAATTGTTTTTGCACTTCCTCCTTTATCTTGATTAGCATTTTTCGGCCACATTCACCTCAATTTTTGCTTTACTAGCTTAGAGTCGGAATAGGTGGGTATCTTATGAGTTACCAAGTCCATGTCCAAACCTGACATGTCTGGGTAAGACCAAACAAAAACATCCTGATACTCTTTCAGAAGGTTGATTATTTGGCTCTTTTCCTCAGCTTCTAACAATGCCCCTATTTGCACATGTTTTGGTTCTTCATCAGCTCCCAAATTTATTGTAACCGTGTGGTCACTACTGGTTACGGTTGGTTTTTCATCTGACTTTAGCGTTCTTTCCATTTTGGGGTGATAAGTTAGTTTCATCTTCTTCAATTTCTGCTTCATGGATTATGTTTTCAAAATTAACATCCATTTCTGACTCATGGGGACTAGTGTTATTATTTTCCCTATTCCTACATGAAATCAAAGCAAACAATTTTTGGAAAATTGAACTCAAGATGCAAACGATGTCAAGGGATGTATAGTCCATTTCATTAATGAGAGAAAAAAAAAAAACTATGTGGGACTATATTGCCCACAAATTACAAAACAAAAAATAAAAGCTCAAAGAAAAATAAAATCATTACATGAAACAAGTGTGATAGTTGAAAATGCTCCAGTTTTGAAGTTGCTGGCCTAGTCAGGCTTACACACTCTTGGTTTTGATGATAACAAAGTAAAGTTATTTAATGAATTTTCAAGTGATATTGTTTCGGGCAAAGATGATTTACTCAAATTGCACATGAAAGCTTACAAGGATCAAGGAACAAGGAAAGTCTTGTGTGAATACCAGAGATCCATAATGAAAGCTCATAGAAGTCTGAGAGATTGAAGAGCAGCATTGAAAGGACTTGAAGCAAAGAAAGTGTCAAATCGGCTTAGGACAAAGTCTTTGTAAGTACTTCAAGTTGGTTCAAATATGAATTTTCATTTTGAAGCTCATTAGGCAAAGACACTTAGAAATCTAAAGTTTTTAAAATCTTGGAACATGTTTTTCAAAAGTTAAAACAAGTTAAAATTCCAAGGTTAATTAAAAAAAATAAGAGAAATCAAAAAATGACTTATAGCCAGCTGACAGACGACTGTCTGTCATGAGACAGACGACTGGTATATTTTTGTAAAGTTTTTAAACACAAGTCAGATGCCTGACAAACGACTGTTAAGCAATTGATAGACGACTGCCAGTAACAAATGAGTCATCTATGTGTGTTCTACCAGACGACTACCACCCTTCTAAGTTTGTTTTAAAACTAAGTTGTTCTAGTGACAGACGACTGCCAAGCTGAGGACAGGCGACTGCCACCCTACTGAGTTGTTTTAAAATTGAATTATTCTAGTGACAAATGACTGCCAACATAAGGACAGACAACAGCCACCATTCTGTCTGAAAAAATATGAACGTTATACATGGATAGACGACTGCCAATGACTTCACAGTCGTCCGGCTCGCGACAATTTTCAAAATTCTCAACGGGCATATTTTTGAATTTTAAATTATTTGAAGCCCAAATTAATTTACAACTTGGACCCTACTCCAAGTAAACTTGGGGAACAAGCAAGAAGCCTTTCTTCATCTATAAATACCCTCAAGGTTCATAAATTTAGATACCAAGAAATCAATTCAGCTCTCATACTCACTCAAAGCTTATGGAAATTCTAAAAGTTCTCTATTGCTCTCATCACTCACAAAAATCTATGAAGTCTTGTTGAGTTTCTCACTGAGTTTGTGCATCGATTATTGATTCTTTCATTCATTGAAAGATACTTACGGTGATAAATTTCTAGAGCTTCATTCTGAAACTCATATTCTGAATTTATTGAAGTACATAGTTTTTCAATTTGTACTAATTAGCTCTTTGAAGAGCAAGTTCTTGTACGCCTTGTTTTGAATCTTTGTAACAGGTTGATTGCTTGGATAAGGCGGGCTCTAGCCTTACCCAAGGAGTGTTGTAATTGGTATTGTTCTGCCTGGTAAAGGAACGGTGATAGTGAATCCCTTGGTGGTTTTGCTAAGGGCGAGGACGTAGGTTGTGTTGAAGCCGAACCTCGTAAAAACCTCATGTTCTTCTTTCTCTTCCCTACTCTTTATTTTCCAACAAAATATATAATCTATGTGATTGCTTTAAAATTCAATTCTAAGTGTTCGGTTGTTAAATAGATCGGAAGGTAATTTGTTTTGGATTGATCAGCATTGATTGCAGAAACCGAAAGTGACTACATTGGTTGATCACCCTTGACTTATTAATCTAAAAGTTTATTTAAAAGCTGAACATTAGGAAGAAGAATAATTGTGATACAGGGCTTATAACAAGTTCAACAAATTCTCATATTGATACAGGGCTATTGTTACAAGGATTGAGTGATTGATTATATTGTTTTGATTGTGATTGTGTTTAAGTTTTGGTTATTGTTATAACTTAAAAGAACTAAGACAAAGGGGAATAAAAATTTTAAATCCCAATTCACCCCCCTCTTGGGAAGCTATTCCAATCTCAGAAGTTCCTCTCCTAAGGGTAGCTGGCAAACCCATTCATTCAAGCCATCTTCAGAATCTTCTAAATCTAGGGATGATATGGTCATCTTCTTTATTTCTGCCTCTAGGTCTAACTAACTGCTTCTTTTGAAGGTCTGGCTGATCAAAGGGACACCTGCTTCACATTAGGTGCTCACCTTACCTATGAGCCTCCCGACCCTTCGTACCCGCTTTTCTTTGGCCTTCTTTTTCCACTCGGCCAAGGTGGGAGTGTACCCGAGGCCATACTTGTCTTTCGCACCCTCAAGCTACAATGGTCTCGAGATTCTTTGGAGATCTCTTTCCAATCCCTGTCCTAGGAAAAACCCTAATTTAACCAATTCTAAAACGATCATATGTGCTATGGAAGAGACCCAGCATTATGGAAGAAAAGACCCCTCCATCACAATAGTAGCATTGACAATCTCGAAAGCCTGAAAGGAGTCATCAGGTATTTCTTCTGCTACTTCCACATAAGAAGTGGAAGACGACTTAGTAACCATCACGTTTGATTCCCCGTACACACAGATCGTTCTATTTTCGACTACAAACTTTACTCGTTGATGGAGAGATGATGGAACTGCCTCGGTGTTATGTATCTATGACCTTCCTAGTAGACAACTATAAGATGGTGTAATGGCCTTGACTTAAAAAGTAATGTTGAACACCACCAAACCAATCTGCATGAGGATTTCAATTGATCCAACTAACTCCCTGCGCATTCCGTCAAAAGCACGTGCCACCAGGTTGTTCTGTATCATGTATGAAAGGTCGACGGGTAACTTTGTAATGACCCGAAGTATAATGGTATTTAAATTATAACTAAGAGAGAGAAAAATGGGAATAGAAAAGAGGGTGCAGCAGACTTCATTGACAAACGCTTTGCGTTCATCAACGACGACGCAATTGGGCTCGCCGACGAGGGTATGTCTCGTCAATGAGAAAATACCAAGGAGGGTTTTGGTAATTCTAAATTTCGTCGATGATAGGTGAAGGTTCATCAACGAAACTCTTCAGGGACTCATCGATGAGGTGACGTGTCTCGTTGATGAATCCGGCTCTAAAAATAGCCTAAAACTTGGATTAAATGCAGAAAAATTAGAAAATTTCTTACTCTCTCTCTCCTCTACGATTCATCTCTCCTCTCTCTTCGATTTTGACTTCATCATTCACCAGATCGACGATCTGAAGCCACCACGATGCTTCTAGGGAAGTTCCCTCCAAATACGCCAAAGCAGATCGTTGGTGGAAGCGAGTTGAAATTCATCCCTGAGTTGAAGTACGACTTTTTATGCCAAATTTGGTCTTTTCATAGTTATAGGAAATGATATTCACATGAAAATACTGAAGTTTAGTTCTGGGAGTTTAGGGAGTTGAACAAGGAACCCTGTGAGTACAGGACCGAAATTTTTAGGGGGTTTCTTTCCAGTGTCAGGTAAGGGAATAAACTAAAGCAGTTATTTTTCACACGTATTATTATTATTTATCAAAAAATTTATTTTCAGGAAAACATGTATTATATATGTATATCATAGAGAAAATGCATATTTGGGAAAATACTGCTATTATGTTGAAATATATGTATATGTATGAAATGCCAGAAATTATGATTTCAGAATATAATGTATGGTTTTACACAGTAATGTGTGGCAAGAATATTATTTTACGTGGGAAGTATTATGATATGACAATTTTATGAGTAAAGCATGTTTTTAGGAATTATGAAATAATACAATACATTACGATTTTGAAAATACATGATAAATGATTTATTTACTTAGAATAATATGTATAAGATATTCGGTGCAAGGCCATGATTGATAGCCAACGCGAGGTCGTGTATGATATATGATTTCGGCACAAGGTCGTATTTATGAAATATTTGGCGCAAGGCCGTATTTATGAAGTAATAGAAAATGCTATCAATCCATTTATGTTAAACGCTATATTATCATGTATTATATGTTATCAGAACCCAAATGTTAGTTTAGTTCAGTTTCAGGAGCACGGTACCGTAGCTATATATATCAGATATCTATGTTCAGATTGGTGCTAACCACCTCACAAGGGGGTGGGAGATGGATAGTCGACGTGGCTCTCAGTGTAGAGTTGTAGACGTCCACCTGACAGTCTGAACCAGGGTGTGGCGGGCCCATCGTACTTAAGGCCCATCCTAGTTCAGAACTTTCAGCAAAGCTTCCCGATGGGCCTCTAAATTCAATAGGAGTGATAAAATTGATATATGAGTGGGCATTTTTTTAAGCTGATCCATGATGCTATATTCGCTTTGCTTTATTATTTTTAAGAATTCCTCAGTCTCTTTGTAAAGAACTGGATTTTTTACAACTCTGCTCTGTTCCCCTACCTTTTCAGAGCTTGTTTTTTCCGAGTGCTCTAGGGTGTAAATTCTTCCACTTCAAGTCACACCTTTTACTTTGTCTACATTGTTGGAGCCTCCTTCTATCTGAGCTTCATAATCATACCTCCATGGTACTATCTTATCACTTTGGTATGGGAAAGGTTTGGGAGTGGAGATTACCAAATGTGCTAGTGCTTCAAGGATGTGTGTTGCTCTCTTTATGCTAGGAGTGAAGGGCCAATTGGTATATTGAGGGTGTTTTGACTAGTTCTCCCCGACAGTTGACACTTCATTGCCTTTCTAAACACGACTAAGCTCTACGCACTTGCTATCTACCAATCTCTGTAAGAATGCTCTAAAAGTTAAGTAGTGTTGTACTGATCTCTCTTCATTCTGGCACGCATAGAGTGTGCCATTGGGACGAATAACTTGCTGCTTTATCAAGCCTGCTGTTGTGAGCTCACTGCATACCTAGTCTAATGTCATCTGATCTAATTCTTCCTCTGAGATCCCCTTGGCTCTTTCTTCAACCATCCCAACATTGTTTCCCTCGTGATTTTGCAGAGTATTTCCTTGTATAGCTGGCTACTTGTCATCAAATGCCAGCTAGCCTGCGTCCCTCAAATCTCGCACCTTGTGCTTAAATGCCCAACACCGGTCAATGACGTGATCGAGAGAGTTTGCATGATATTCACCACAGACCTCAGGGTCATACCAGTGTGGGGGAGGATTTGAGACGGGAATCTTTTGTACTGCAGACACCATTCCTCTTTCCTGCAATTAGGGAAACAATTTGGTATAAGTCATGGAAATGGACTCTATCTTGTGGAAGTTTCTGGGGGTACTTCTGTCACGGGTTTGCATGTTCTGATGGGCCAGCATGGGCCCAGGGGTCATGAATTGGGGCTTTGCGCCTTTATGCAACGCTTGATTCACTGTGGGTTCAACTATAAACTTTCTTTTAAGCCATTGGTTCTGGCCTCTTGAATATCGATTCCTCTTATTACACTGCCCCTAGATCATTTAGGCTTCCTCTTCCTTTTTCTTGTTGGTCCACTTTTTGCTTGAACTAGTCTCGACGCTACAGCTTTTGGCCTTGCTTGTCTTGATGGGTACCTTAATCCTCTCTCCGGTGGCCAAAACATCCATGAAATCATGGGGAGTTGCTCTTAGAATGTGCCCACAGTAGGGGTCTTACAACGTGCTCACAAACAAGGAGATACCTTCCCGGTCATCTACCAAAGGGTTCACTTGGATGGCTATATCTCTCCATCTATAGGTGTATTTCCTTAATTTTTTTGTAAGTTTCTTCTCCATCGGTTGCAGAGTCATTCAGTCTAGTGCCATTTCCATCATATAGCGCTATTGGGCTATAAAGGGATTGGCCAGATCTCTCTAGGTGTGAATTCATGCTCTATCCTACTGGATGTACTATTTAACGGCCGCACCAGTTAAACTGCTTTGAAAACATTGCATCATTAGTTTTTCATCATCTCAATACGGTGCCATTGCTTGACAGTATAATCGTAAATGGGTTCGAGAACACGGGGTTCCATCGAACTTATCAAAGTTTTGCACCAGGCATAAGTCTGCCGGATCAATGGAACCGGATGCATTGGTCCCCTTAATGGCTTTCAGGCACTCTTCGAGTACATCACAGTGATGCTCGGTTCTAGATTTTCCTGCCCTCGCACTTGCAACCACCATTGGGGGTACTCCAACCGTTGGGAACCCTAGGAATGGTGCAGCTAGAATGAATGTAGCCATATTTGGTGGTGGACCTTCTGTGACACCTGGCGGTGGCTCGGACGTTTGCCCATGAACCGGGATGAACCCTGGAGGATTGGTGGGATTTTAATTTCCCTCTTCCTCTGGTATTTGCACCACTTTTCCCTTATTTAATAACAAAACCAGGATCCTACTCATTTTTTCATTCAACTCCTCTTGCCCTTGTTCAATTCCCATAATCCTGCTTTCCACTTGCTTAGCCATAACTTTTGCCTTCCTTCGAGTATTGTAGGGGTGGGTGGAGGTCTCAAATGTTGCGGTCCGGCTTTTCCCCTTGATTCCTTCTGTGCATAAATCTCTTCTTCAGAACAATGATATATGGGCGTGATATGCAATGGATGCTTAAGCAAGGATGAAATTAGTTCATGGAGGTATACAATCAAAAACACAACTATGCATGCAACCTACTGTAGTTCAACCATGGTTCACGAGAAAGATCATCATCATTTCATTACAAATTTTGCTAGAAAAGGCACCTTCATACAATATTTAAAAAGATAAAAATAATAAATAAATAAATAACTCTGAATGATTTAAGCAGATATAGAATTCGGGTCCCATGGCTTGCTTCTGACTGAGCTGCTCGTGCCTTCCTAAGCTGACTTCGGCTGTTAAGGCACAGTACTAGCCGTTTTCCATTGCAAGGCTCGGTACTTGGCTTCTCAATAGCTTGTCTTTTTCTTTAATTTTAGCTTTGAATCCTTCTATGATTCGGGATTTCCTGTTGAGGGCTTCCTGAAGTGCTCATCTTTCTTTTCTCAAAGCTGCTACCTCCGCCTCTGATCGCACGTACTGAAATTTCTATTGCTTGATTTGCTTGCGGTATGGGGTGACCAAATCCTCCTCCATTTTCTCTATCTATTGATCTTCTGTTGTTACTCCCATGGCTTCCTCCTTCGTCAGGTGCATATTTGCCATTGGTGCTTTAGTTTGAGCTACGATTACTTTCAACGTCTATTTGACCCACGGATTCACTCTGTTGGCCAACCATAGTTCATAGTTTCTTTGGACACCCGAGGCCTAACTTTTTGATTCTGCCAAGTACACATGCTTCCAGGACACTGCAAATTCTCGAACTTGCTTTTGATGAACACCTGCTTCATATGTGAATTGAGCATCCGCCAGTCCGTGTGTCATAGGTATGAATTGAAGTGCCCCCACCTGCCTTCTGAACATGAGAGGTGCGTATGCTATCTCTCCCCAAGGACCTAGCAATGGTATCCATGGGAAATTTTCGAACCTGTATACAACGTTGGACCGATCCATCCATGGTGCTTGTCAGATGCTCCCTTTCTGACCAGGTGGCACAGCCTTGCCTTCCATTCAGACTTACTAGTGTGCTCTTTCCACTGAACAGTCTTGAATTCAGCTAGAGGAATTCTGAGTGTTGAGAAAGTAGAGCAAAAGGATCCCAGAATACACGGTAAGTGGCTCATTATCCAGACATACAATAATGGTACGCAGCATGTTAATTTGGCATGCCTCCTGGTCTGACATTTATGAAGAGATCGGAAGGTTTCAGCTAGAATTCCATGGACTGGATTGGTTCCCTCTTTCACCTGTGCCACAAAAGAAACAGTTGCGTGATTGATGGTCCACAGCTCCTTTGGAAATATAACCAGGCAATAGATGGCCAGGGCTAGCATATGCAGCTAGACCTCTTCCCTATCTTCTTTTTCCATCAATTCCTTTAAATGTTGACAAGTGAATTTTGTATCTTTTGTCTTCTGAATTTTAATTTTGATGACATCGTGCAATTCTTTGGCAAAGGATGTTTTGGCGTGTGCATACGTCTTGTAGGGTGTTAGAATGGCTAGATGCAATAGCAAGGTATACTCCTCAATGATTGGAGCCAAATCCACCCCATCCATGGTAAAGCAATAGTATGACGGATCCCAGAATTCCACCAATACTTCGATCACATGGGGGTTTACCGATACATGCAATAAGAAGCCAATATGCCCATACAGTTGTGAGAACCTTAATCAGTGCTGAGGTGTCCACCCTTTCTATATGTTTTTTAGTTCCCCCAAAGAATTGGACCGAGTATTTATGTTGACCCGGTCTAGTACCTCGATCATAGACTCTTTGCTCACACTATCACCCCACTGCCCCTGCTAATTCTCAGAATATAGCTAGACTACTGATTCTGTCTCTTGATGGATCACAGTGCTCTCCATGGATGAATCGAATCTTTTTTGAAACCTTGGTAAAGTAAAGGGGATGCCTATATGGATACAACATGTCAGTAATAACTTCACATGCTTGTCTCTAGATAATGCTTTTGTCATCATATCCGAACCATTATAATCAGTGTGAATTTTGTTAAGTTCCAACAGTTTCTTATCCAACACATCCCGAATCTAATAACATCTAGCATCAATATGTTTTGACTTTGAATGGAAGATAGAATTCTTACTCAAATGAATTGCACTTTGGCTATCACAATAAAGAACATACCTTTCTTGTTCCATGCCCAACTCTTTTAAGAATCTCTTCAACCAAAGCAATTATTTGCAAGCTTCTATAATGACAATATACTCAGCTTCCGTAGTAGATTAAGCAACACATTTCTGCAATTTAGATTGCCATGCCACAGCTCCCCCTGCAAAAGTCATCAAATAACCCGAAGTGGATTTTCTAGAATCAACATCACCGGCCATGTTGGCATCCGTGAATCCATGGAGCGTAGATTTACCATTTCCAAAACACAAACACACTTTTGAAATGCCTCTAAGGCATCGGAGAATCCATTTTACCGCTAACCAATGCTCCTTTCCTAGATTAGATAGAAACTGACTAACAACTCCAACATCGTGAGCTAAATCCGGTCTTATGCAAACCATTGCATACATTAAGGAACCAACGACCAAAGCATAAGGAATTTTCTTCATCTCTTCCCTATCTTTCTCACTTATAGGACTTTGTTTTATACTAAGCTTGAAGTGACTAGCAAGTGGGCAACCAACGGGTTTTGCTTTATCCATATTGAACCTCTCAAGCACTTTTTCAATGTAACTTTCTTGAGACAACCGAATTTGCCCCTTTTCACGATCACGAATAATTCTCATGCCAAGAATTTGCTTTGCTAGTCCCAAGTCTTTCATAACAAAAGACTTGCTCAACTCCAACTTCAACTTGTCAATCTTGGAGAAGTCCTGTTCTACAATGAACATATCATCAACATAGAGTAAGAGAATAATATAAGTACCATCTGAAATTTTTTTCACAAACACACAATTATCGGAAGAGGTTTTTGAGTAACCATGATCAGTCATGAAAGAATCAAATTTCTTGTACCATCTCCATGGTGCTTGCTTCAACCCATACAAGCTTTTCTTTAATTTGCATACTGAATTCTCTTTCCCTTTTTGTTTGAAGCCTTCTGGTTGTTCTATGTAAATTTCATTTTCCAAGTCACCATGTAAGAAAGCGGTTTTCACATCTAGTTGCTCAACTTCTAAATTCAAGTATGCTGCCATGCCAAGAACAACATGAATAGATGACATCTTCACAACCGGTGAGAATATTTCATCAAAGTCAATTCCCTTTTTCTAACCAAAGCCTTTTACTACAAGCCTAGCCTTGTACCGAAGATTCTTTCTATCATTTTTCAGCCTAAACACCTATTTATTTTTCAAAACTTTCTTTCCAGGAGGAAGTTTAATCAAATCATAAGTGTGATTGTTAACTATGGAATTCATTTCCTCTTGCATAGCCTCTATCCATTCAACTTTATTTTCATGGTTCATGGCTTCTTGATAGCTTTCGGGCTCCCCTTAATCTGTTAGAGTAACATAGTCACTTGATGGATATTTAGTTGAAGGTCTTGGTTCTCTTGAAGACATTCTCAATGGAGCTTGCTCTTGAACTTGTTGCTCCCCCTCATTTTCATCTTTAACAACATTAGGAATTTCGTCATTTCCAACATCTTCAAGAGGTGGAAGAACATCTTCCATATTTTCATCATGTGTCAAAGGTGGAGAAGGTAAGTCTAAGTCAACAAAATCATTCCCATTAGATTGTGGTTGCTCAACCATGCCAAAATCTTCAATTGTTTGATCTTAAAAAAATAAAAACATCCCGGCTTCTAACAATTTTCTTGTCAACCAGATCCCACAATCTATATCCAGATTCATCTTGCCCATAGCCAAGAAAAGTACGTTGCATTGTTTTGTCATCAAGTTTGGATCTTTCATCTTTTGGAATGTGAACAAATGCACGACAACCAAACACTTTCAAGTGATCATAAGTGACATCCTTACCTTTCCAAATTTTTTCAGGAACTTCACCAAGTAAAGGAGTTGAAGGAGACAAATTAATCAAGTCCACCGCCGTCCTCATTGCTTCACCCCAAAATGATTTTGGTAACTTTGCATGAGAGAGCATACATCTCATTCTCTCCAAGTATAGTGCGATTCATCCTTTCGGCAATACCATTTTGTTGAGGGGTTTTCTTGACGGTCTTTTGATGTCTAATTCCTTGGCTGTAACAATTTGCATCAAATGGGCCAATGTACTCTCCACCATTATCCGAGCACACACATTTCACCTTCTTTCCAGTCACCCTTTCAACTTTAACCTAAAAATGCTTAAACACATCTAAAACTTGATCTTTAGTCTTCAAAGTGTAAGCCCAAACTTTCCTTGAACAGTCATCAATAAAGGTAACAACATAAAGTGCACTACCATGAGATTTAACTTTCAAAGGACCACATACATCTGAATGTATCAAATCTAAAACTTTAGATTTTTTTAGTAACAAACTTTGTACGAAAAAGAGCTCTATGTTGCTTACCGGCCAAACAATGAACACAAGCTTTAAGAGAGGTACCTTTCATCCCAAGTAGGAGCTTCTTTTTGAACAAAAACTTCATTCCTTTTTCACTCATGTGCCCAAGCCGCTTATGCCACAAATCAGTGGAAGAGTGACTCTTAATTGTATTCACAACACCATTACCAATTTTACCTTGCATCATATAAAGTGTACTAGTCTTCTTGCCTTTAGCCACCACCAAATTACCCTTTGTGAGCTTCCATTTTCCATCTCTAAAATGGTTGTCAAACCCTTCATCATCAAGCTTTCCGGTAAATAGCAAATTTAGTCAAATATCAGGTACATGTCTCACATCTTTGAGCACCAACTTGCATCCCAAATTTGTTTTCAAACAAACATTTCTCATGCCAACAATTTTTGACAAACCTTCATTTCCCATCCAAACAACTCCATAATTTCCTTTGGAATAAGAAGTGAAGAAATCTCCCTGGGAAGTGACATGGAATGACGCACCGGAATCAATAATCCAATCAGTCTCTTGACTTGTCAAATTAATGCAACTTTCATCACAAACAACCATGAGATCACCATCAGATGCAACTGAAGTTGTGTCTTCATGCTTTTTCTAAAAATTTTTCTCTTTGTTTTGCTCCTTGAATTTCAATTTTCTACACTCCCGCTTCATATGACCCTTTTTATGACAATAGTGGCACTCAATATCTTTTTTCGAAATTGAGCTGGACCGACCTCTTGATTTATCATTACATTGAGAATATCTGCTTTTGCTTCTGCCTCTCCCCTGGTTTTCTGTCACAAGTGCCTCTGAATGAGAAGAACCAACTGATTTTCTTCTAATTTCTTCATTCAACAAGCTACTAGTTACTTGGTTCATAGTAACAATTCCATCGGGAGTCGAATTACTAACTGTCACAACCAAAGTTTCCCAACTTTTCGACAAAGAATTAAGAAGCATTAAGGCCTGCAATTTATCATCAAAAACTATTTTCATAGTAGCAAGCTGATTGATAATATTTTGCCTCTCATTCAAATGTTTGGTAATAAGACCACCATCTTTATATTTCAAATTCACCAATTTTCAAAAAAGAAAATCTTTATTTGTAGCCGACTTTCTATCATAAAGACCCTCTAATTTTTTCCACAATTTATGTGCTGAAGTTTCAGTTGAAACGTGACGAAAAACACTATCATCAATCCATTGTCATATAACACCAACAGTTTTCCGATTAAGCCTATTTCACTTATCATCACTCATGTCTTTAGGCTTTCGGCTATCACCCTCAATAAGTCCATCCAAATCTTTACAAAATAAAAGATCTTGCATTTTTGTTTTCCAAGTTACCCAATTGCTTCCATTGAAGCTAATCATATGGCCAACATTACCATCCATGATTTATACAAATTTAATGCATACAAATAACACGACTCTGATACCACTTGTTGGGAAACATTTATATACGAACAATTCCCACAAGTAAATCAATGGAGTAATGCAAATGATAAATAAAAATAAGACACAAAAAATTTAAGGAGGTTCCCTCAAGCTTTCTCTTTCCTACTCTATATATAAAACATATTAGACTTAAATTTTGAAAAACAAAATCACAAAACCCTTCTGAGTTAAAATGCAGACGATTTCTCTTTCTTACTCTCCTTCAAGCTCGAGGGTTCAACGACGCACTCTGCAACCCAAAAGAGTCTCTCTCTCACAACCTTGAAGCTTCCTCTTAGTGAAATCCAGCCCACACGATACAGTTTAATTAGAATGCGCATGTTGGCATCTACCTACCAACAAAACCTCATTGAAAACAAAGAAGAAGAAAACCAAAAGCTAGCAGATCTTTATGAATGCTTTCTTTCTGTTTTCTCATTAATTAATTAACCAGTAGAGAATAAAAGGAGAAAAAAATCAAATTAAAGAGGCATCCCCCCACCCCCACATCTTGTCTGCAGCCATCTTTCGCTGATTATTCTATATTATCCATCCTATTCTCGTTGTGCAGACAAGTACATTGGTGCTCTGACAGTTGTAAATGGATAGATTCAACCCAACATGCAAAGCCTTTTCCATGCTATTGCTCCCTCTGCTTTTAACTAATCACCTATGGGGGGTTTTATATTCATTAGCCGTAGCTGACAGATAGATTTTCTTTTACTTTTCCTTTTTCTATTTCCACATGTCTATATATATATATATCTGTGTGTGTGCGCGTGCCTGTGTGTGCCTGCGTGTGCGTGTGTGTGTGTGTGACTGAAAATTTTGCTTTCGTTATGAGCCACATGAGGGGCTACTTGCATGGCATGGAGCCATATGTTCCCAAACAAAATATTGTATATTTAATTTCGTCATTAGGATTTTGGGCTAACAAGGGGCTGAATCTCTCTCTCTCTCTCTCTCTCCTATATATATATATATATATATATATTGTTCCTTTAGGGTCTATTAAGTTTATTAGGCCAAGTTATATTTTTTTAAAGATATTCCTATACAGGAATTCTATAAGTGCAGGCTCATAATTCTATACCCTATGACTTTCTTTCATAATTAGATCATCAAAATACAAGAAATAACAAAAAATGTTTTAGGCTTCAAAGCACTTATGAGCGAATTCAAACCCCTTCTTCACAAAAAAGAATGAAAATGCCGATGAGTAGGTTGAACACTTTATTCATTACGCCTTACTACATTTGAAATTATGAATTTAGAGATATAAATTTAAAATTTTGAAATTTTGGAGAGAAAAAAAACTGATTTTGAATTAATTTTATCTAAATCAACATAAATTTAAATTCATAATCTCAACTCATACACTCATTTTGAAATCATTATTTATAATCTTGCGTATTGAGTATCATTGACATCAAATCCTCCTTTCTCACAATTCCTACAACTGCATCATCGGTTTGCTTTCTCCAAGTAGTATCAGACGATATTTATATCCCTTTATCACAAATCCTACAACTGCATCACTAATTAAATTAACTTTATTTTCCACCTTCATCTATGGGCAAGAGCTTATAATTGAATATTATCGGCTTATTTAGAATAAATAAATAAATCAAGTGACAATTCGACGATCATGACTATTAGTATATATACATATAAAATGTGTATTATCTTAGTGTCTGTGTATATATAATTATGTATTATTAGAGATTATTTCTAGATATGGGATTATGTACACTAGGAGTAGGAGATATATAGAATGTGTTATTGGGGAATTATATCTAGCTATGTGAATTATGTACATTAGGATATGCAAAATATATATGTATTAGTAAGGATTATGTCCAACTATAGAGATTATGTACATTAGAGTAATTTTTTTTTTTTTTTTATAATCACAACTAGTAATCAAATTAATAAATTTTATAATTTCCAATAATAATAAATTCTAATTCAAATATGATTAATAGTTATATGACACCTTAATTCAATTGTTATTAATCGTCATAAAATTTAAATTAAAAATTTATGGTAAGCTTCAAAAGATGGACAATTGTGTTTATGAATGAGTTTCAAAATTTAATAAACTTATTAAGCTATAGAAACATTCAAAAAAACATCCCAACATTTATGGTTTTTTTTTTTTACCAAATTTGGATTTAAAGAAAATATTTGAAATATATATATATATATATATATATATATATATATATATATATATAAGAATGTCATCAAAATTTTGAGACTTATATCTAATTATATGGCTAAATTTTGAAACTTAATGTATGAAATTGATATTTCATATTAATTGTAATTTTATAATTTAGTGATGTCATTTTATAATGATTTTTGAAGTCATACCCCATGCATATTATCTAGCATGTTTATGATATATACAATATGAATTGTTTTAATATTAAAAATATAAAATAGTTTTATATAATGTCTCATATTTTTATTATTATATTAAAATATGATAACACAATTGATTATATTATTGTATAATATTATAGCAACATTGAATTTTGTTTAACTTCTGACATAACATCTCTAATCAGATTAGGTCAAGAGCCTTTTTCTCCTCGCTTTCACTCTCCCTACCTCTTTTTCTATGGTTCTTATTCAATTTCACCTTATCTTACCTTTTTTCAGCGGCTCAAGATGGTCTACCGTGGTTTCGAGAGGTCTTGGGTTCATATAAAAAAATTTAAGTCTCTTATTTAATTATAGTATTTTTTTTTTCTTGAATTTTTTTTAGCCTCTTAACATTTTCATAGTATTTTTAAATTTTTTTCAAGTGCAAGCAAATGTTTTTTGTCATTGAAAAAATTATATTTTTCATAAATAAAATCCTATTAGGGTGTGGGTTCACACACCTAAGCGTGTGCAAGCACGCACGGAGGCAACTAAAATGGCATTGTTTGTGTGTCTTTATAACAAAGAAAAAAAAAATTAAGGTGGCCAGCAAGGGTCCAAAACAACGTCGTTTTGGCTCATCTTATTCCTTAAATTCCCATGCTTTCCTGGGGAGATAGGAAGATGAGCCTTGTCTTCCTTACCATGCATAATTATTATAATTATATGATAAATTATTGTTGTTGCTGTTCCCCTTTTCTTTTCTTTTTTTCCAGACACCACCACACTACTTTGGACATAATGGTGCGATACCAAATCTAGGGGTGAAAGCTGCCCGTCTATTAACGCACCCCTGATAATTCATTAGGTAACCCATCTCAAAGGAAAATCGAACCCGTAATCTTGAGGTCACCAAAATCACAAGTTTCCCTTACCACTTGAACCAACTCAATTAGACTTGTTCTTATTGAATTTTTTTTTTTTATGTTAGTATTCGTATTACCATCTTGAGAAAATCACAAAAAATTTCATTTTATGTTATTTTTATTTCTATTATTATTATTATTATTATGATCTTAAAAAAAATAGGAAATCACAAAAAATAAATAAATAATTCAAAATCCAACAAAATCAGAAAAAATCTCATAAAAAATCCAAAGCTCATTTTTTGTGCATTGCATATCATCATGAATCCTTTGATGATGATGTTGTTGTTGTTTTTTCTTTTTCACTCTATCTGTGATCCTCCATGTCGAACAAGTGACAAGACATTTAAACCCCACCTATTTTATTTGAAGGGTGAATTATCTGATGGAAACCCCTCCTTATAAGCTTCATTAGACATTATGAGTTGTATGGTGGTTTCTCTTTTTTTCATTTTCATAGAGCACCTAAACCAATCAGATGGTGAAATTTTGATGCGGGGCAATGACATCCTTCTAAGCCTCACCAAGTGAGAATGACCTCCCCAATGTTGGGACTATACAATATTTAAGTGCTAGTAAATTAAGTACATATTAAAGAATCATGAATGTTATTTGATCAAATTGTTGCGACATCGTGGGAGCGAGGCGTCCTAGAGAATCCCCTGCTCTTGTTCTAGACTCTGGTGCTATTAACTCGAGTGGTGACATATCGGATCTTGTCATTGCCAGGAGCATTGGGGTGCTTCTGGCCAGATCTATGATTGATCTAGAATTCCTCGAGACGATACGAATTGTCGATCCATCAAAAGTTCGGTGTGCAATTTTGATTGTTTCAAATTCAATAAAAATAATATTATTTTCAGAAAAAATTTGGAGTTTGGAGTCACCACTAACCTATTTTTCTATGATGTGATTAGAATACCTAATTACTACTCAATTAAGAATAGTATTGGTTTGCGTATACCAGGATTGGGATCAGGAGTTCAATTATGTTAGGAGAAGATATTCGCACTTTCTACGCACTCGTTCTATGAGCAGTACCTAATTAACTAAGAGTTATTCCCAATAACGTTTTAATTAACTCCTTATTTAAATAAATAAACAAGTAAAGAAACAAAAGTATGAAATTAATAGTATATAATAAAATCCGAAATTAATAGTATATAATAAAATCCGGGTATGGTTTAGGAATGTCTAATAAGACCCCCAAAAGAGGGGATCTTGTTAGAAAAACCTCCCTTAGAGCTAATAAATGTGAGATCTAAAAGGTTCATTATCCTTTTTATAATCATAGGGACACACCCCATTTAAAAATTGTGAAAATATTTTAAGGAAATACTCCCAGATTTTCCAATAATTTTCTAAGCATTTTGAAATTTTTCTAAAATTTCTAGGAGGTTTTCAAATGCTTTTTCCTCATCTTTTCTAATAAAAATTTTTCAAAATATTTTTCCACAATTTTTCTGATTTTTTTGTGATTTTTCTATTATTTTTCTTAATTTAAAAATTAAATAAACAATATAATAGTAAAAATAAATAAGAAAATAAGTGAACATGGCCAAGAGTTATGGCTGAAAAATCATTAAGGAGGTATAGTATCATGTTTAAGAAAGTCATGGATTGTCTATTTTCCCTTTAAAATAAGTAAGATTACAGTCAAGTGCAATTTTTATTTATTTATTTTTATAATTAACAATGAACTCGCGAAGATGTAGGAACTAATATGTAAATTATATTTTATAACCATTTTGTGGCATTTAATTCATATCTGGAATTTGATTCCAAATCGAAATTCATCAAAATCAGAAACAAAATGCCAAATTTCTTTCTCATCTTTGATTTGACACAGAATCGTATTTAATACGTATAGATATAGGAATCGAAATGAGTTTAGTTAGCATAAAAAATTTATTTAATTAATTTAATATAAAATAATATTATTATAAATATAATTATTATATAACATTATTTTATTAGACTACATAATAAATAATTTGTTACGGTAAAATCATTTTGATAATCACGTACTTGATTATACTTTGTATATTATATTTTATCATATTTATTATTATTATTATTTTGTTTTGATATTTTATTAATCTTATATTTTACAATAATTATTATACTTTAATATGTAATTTATTAAATGTAAATAAAAATCTCATGTATTATAACACAATAAAATAATTTATTATTTAAACTAATATAATTATATAATAAAACAATCATCATAGCATTATATTTTATTACACAATAGAATTTTGTTCTCTTTTATATCATACAAATAATTAGTAAAATTTATTATTATATATTTTTATTAATGATATTAATAATATTAATTAATAATATAACAAACAACTACCATGGCATTATGTTTATTACATAATAGTAGTATTGTTATATATAACGTCAATATGAATAATAATGGTTAAAATATTTTATAACATTATTATATATTTATATTTAAATAAATACGTAAATTTGAAGAAAATTTAACATAAAAAAATAATAATTCTTTAAAAAGTTATATAAATTCAAAGTTCAATGCTCCAAATTATGTCCCCAGGCAAAACTTACGACAATATCTGAGATTTTTGGAATAAAATTAAAGAGGTACAAACATCAACATGGCCGGATAACCCCAAAACTCTCATCCTTTCCAACTCATAATGATAGCGAACCCGACCCATTTGAGGATAACATCCATTGCGACACGTGGCATTCCAATGTGGCCATATAAAGTTGAATTGGATTAGACTAATAAGGCGGAAGTGGGGGAGGATCAGTACATATTAGTGCCCAAAAGGAGGACAAAAAATGCACGAATATTCTTATCATAGATAGTGGGCTTACCTTATAACTTATAATAATAATAATAATCTTATATTGCCCCCAATCAAAAAGCAAACTCCAGTCCACCCCTTTCGGACTTTCCCCTATATAAATACGCACAAAAAGAAAAACCCCCCTATGCATCGCCCACCTACAAGGATTTCTATTATATGCTCTTCTTAAAATCAGAAACATGTGTGCCGCCACTTCTCAATCCTTGCGCTCTCGAGATTTCCTCGCAAGCTTTTACTCCAGAAGACTCCTACTGCACACCCCTTTCCACCGATCTCCGGCGACCGCAGCTGCTCCTGCAGCCGCAAACCACCCCGACCAGCTGTTGGACACCTATGGCAGCAGCAACAGCTTTGATTCAAATGTTGTCATGGTCCTCTCTGTGCTCCTGTGTGCCTTGATTTGCTCCCTGGGCTTGAACTCCATCATAAGGTGCGCACTGAGGTGTTCGAGCCTGGGGGCGTCCCGGGGAGGCGGCAGCCCATCAGCTCGGTTGGCGAACACCGGAGTGAAGAAAAAGGCTCTGAGTACCTTCCCCACGGTGAGCTACACTGCCGACCTCAATCTCCCGAGGGTGGAGGCGGAGTGCGTGATATGCCTATCAGAGTTTGCGGTGGGGGAGCGGCTGCGGCTGCTGCCCAAGTGCAACCATGGATTTCATGCACGCTGCATTGATACATGGCTCAATGCCCACTCCTCCTGCCCTACTTGCAGGCACTGCTTGGTTGAGACTTGCCAGAAGATAGTGGGCCATGGTACCTCCTCAACATCACAACCACCACCACAAGGCATTATAGCCATTGCCCCACTCGAACGTGAAGGTTTGATACATAATCACAGGGAAGTCAACTGAGTATCATTATTTTTTAAAAATATTTTCTTTTCGGAATAAAAAGAATTGCTAGGATAAAGTATAATGCATGCCCTGAAAGCTCTACTAGTAGAAAGGCTCCACATGAGCTTACAGGTTATTGTCCTAGCAATCACTTGCCACAAGAAAGGCAGTGATTTTTTTTTCCCAACTAGGTTCCAATAGTTTGTATTGTTGCAAAGGATAAATTGTACATAAATTTTGAAATCGTACTATCAAAATTCTCACCAACCGCAACCCCCCCCCCCCCCCCCTATTCCCTTCTCTTTTTTCCTTCTTCCTCATCTTCATTTGCATTTTTTTCTTATAAATGAGATTTTCTGCAGAGGCTGGAGAAATCAGAGGAACTGGTTCTAGGATCAGGCTAGTGAGCAAAATTAGTCACATAAAAAATAATGTTATTGGAAGCACAAAATACAATGCATAAAAAAAAGGTTGGACGAAAAGAACTCTAAACTACAAGTAAACTATGCCAATGGAAATATAAAAACAACTGGACGACGGAAATCGCTTAATTATTAAGGAAATTGTGATAACTCAAATGAACAAATAAATAGAAGACATAAAATAGATAAATAAATAACAGCCAAATTAATAAATCAGGCAAGATGAGTTACAATATTCAAAGTTATGAAAAATGAATTATAATATTCAAAAAGGAAATCAACTAATAAACTAGCAAGTGTTAAGCAATCAAAGCTTATAAGTCAGTCTTTGCCAAATTCATTAAGCAATATTTGCAGCTTCTACATTTTATATCATATTGTCAAGGACATTATTAATTGTTTGAATTTAAGGGAGCACTGTCTTAGCGAACATTTCCCTCCCCTCTAGATCATTTATGGATACTGTATTAATAACCTAATTCATTAATAAAGTGAAACCACCACCAAAAGAGGCAGTGCACAAAGAAAATGCCATCTCAAGCAATGACAAATATTGGCCTGGGAATGCCCAGTGGAGCTGTAATTATTCATATTTGATCAATATACTTTTACTTTTGATCAAAAAAATAAAATAAAATATAAATTAAAAATATTGAACCTGCACAAATGAGTACCTGAGCTGAACTGACAAGCCAGGAACAAGCAAAATGGATTCATTTCAAAGGCCTTGCAAGATAAGAAAAAAATAATTCATTCCCTATGGCCCATCCAAACACTTCAAATGATGGGAAATAAAAAAAGAATTAAAAACAAATAAGATATTCATCCAATCAATTGAGTACAGGATGAATGGAAGCTGAGGGTGAAACCACCAAGTACTTTCAAATCAAAGAATATGTACTAAGAGCTGGGTTTTGAAGCACATCACAGAAGCAAGTGCATCAACTAGACCACTAAATAACCCCACCAATAGATATTTGATTTTCTGAATATTAAGATCACGTGCTGTAGTTGCATCATATTATGGTATCACGCAAGCCTAGAAAGGGTGAAAGATAAGTTTAGGAATAAAGGATATCATAAGTCACTGTGAAAACTGTAAAGTGACAAACTTAAAAGTGTTCAAAGGTTGCAAAAATTGAATATCTATGTTCCAAGCGCCAGAAAAAAAAAAAAAATGATGATTGGACCATTACAGAATTTCTGTCATTGAGAAGCAGCCATAACAAAGAAGTTAGGATGACAATGGCGCCCCCAGCCCCCAAAAATGTTTTTATCATTTTCACAATTCCAACCCTCTGTGTATTTGGTTCTTGTCATACTCGAGCTCAAAGAAATATTGGCTTTTGTAAGAATTCAAGTTTTCTTCCCATGACTAAACAATGAAAAACATAACATAGTTGTAGTAACCCGACCCCGAAAAAAAGAAAAAAAAAGGATATTTTGGAGAAGATATTTTGAAAAGAGATATTTTGAGATATTTATATATAAATATCTTGGAGGAGATATTTATTTAGATTACTTAAGGGTTTAGTTAGGATTTGTTCTATAAATTCTCTTATTCTCTCTCATTCTCTCGTTCTCTCTCTCTCTCTCTCTCTCTCTCTCTCTCTCTCTCTCTCTCTCTCTCTCTAAGATCCTTCGCCGTTCGTCGTCCGTTTCCAAAAACGGAGGGTATTGCGTGGATCAAAAGAGGAAACTCTACACTTTTAATGGATCGGATCGTCGTTTCGGAGAGTTTCGGGTTTTCCCAAGAATCGAGGTAGGAATCTGATCCTAATTTTGATTGGATATTTGGATAGCAGTAGAAAACATAATAAGGTTATGTTCTATGGTTTTAGGTTTTCGGGATCTCGGGTTGTCGTTTTGGACCGTTTTCGTACGAAGTTTCATTTCGAATATAAGGTAAGGGGAACTTGATTACAACAGCTATTTTGGAAAACTAAACAGCTAAAAAAAAAAACTAGTTTATGTTATTATGTATGATTTAAATGCTTATTTGTGAAATTTTACCGAGTAGAAATGCCGGTTTGACGATTTTACGGTGTTTGGTAAAAACGAGAATTTCGACGTGTAATCTCCAAATTTTACAAATATTGTTTATTTGTGTTTATGCTATAGTAGGAGAGGCTCGAATCCTTTATTTATTTAGTTAAATTATGTATATTAAATTTCTATCATTTAGCGGGTTTTTGTATTAAACTTGTATGATATATGTTGATATGGGAATGAATGGATTTTCTATACTATTGATATAGAATATGGGAACAAAGTTCCAAATTTGTTATATTGATAATGTGAATAAACAGAGGCTGGTAATACACCAAGCTGCATCAGTAAACAAAGAAGGGTAAACTGAGTGGAAAGACACCGGTTTGAACCCAATGCTATTATGTGAATTTGTGAAAAATACTGGAAATGTGCAGGTTATCATATTTGTATAAATTGAATTTATGATACACGGAACCACAGCTTGAGAGTTCCGGGAGGGTTGAAAAATACTTTCTTTGCAGGGTGAAATGAAACCACTGTTATATGATACGGCACGATATTGTAGCTAGATGTACACGTGCAACCACACGTACTAAACGATGTGGGTACCAAGATGGTCGGCTAGCAGGGTGAAACCATTGGCTGATATTGGGCCAATGGAGGCAGTCGGATCGTATGTAGGTACTCAGCAGTGTCTGCACGAACAGGGCATTGGACGAGTACTAGTGCACAACCCGAGCCACGGGGTAAAACTAGTGATAGAGATATTTTGCTGTTGGTCATCTAATAAATCATTAAATGGTCGAAAGACAGATGTGGGAATTTTGTAATATGAATGATGATATACCTGATGCATTACTGTATTGAAAATATTTGATTTATATTCCAGATGTTGAATGAAAATATGCATGTATGCAGTCACACACTGTTGTAACTCCTTCTTCCTTACTGAGAGGTGTCTCACCCTATCTTACAACCTTTGTTTTCAAGTCCGTCCGTGCGTCGGTCCTAGTAGATAAAGGGACTAGGGAGGTTATTTTAGTTAGCTTACGTAAGCATCTAAATTTTGTACTAAACTTGATGAAAGTCCTTTTTGGAGGGTTGTAATATGATGATTACTCTAAATCCGAATGTATGTAAATTATGGATGTATTAGTGAAGTCTGGTATAAGACTAGTAGTAATTCCATTGGATGTTTATGTTTTCCCGCGACATTTACATCATGATTATGTATGATTTACACTCGTATGTCTCTGTTTAGGGCCGGTTGTTTTCATATCTTGAACAAATATAGGTATTTGATGTATGTGAGTGACACCTGAGTCCGTGTAAAGGGCCGGGTCGTTACAATAGTAGACAACAGAGCAAACTGAGAGAGAAACAGTACAACTAGAGTCCTTTTTGTTCTTTGCTGCAGGCAAGATGTAGAAGACGCAAACTTAAACAACCCTAAGTGGCTGCTAAGCTTAAGGCAGAACAGAAATTTTACCTTCCTGAGAAACAAAGTTGAATGGAAAATCAAAAGGAGAAGCACACAGAAAAATCTTAATATTTTGGTCTAGGTTCTCTTGAAATTGAAATCAGCTCAGCCAGAAAATCATCTCAAAGCTTAAGCATGATCTCACGGATTTCAGGTTCAATACCAGAGGGGAACAGCAGAGTACAGTGTCTTAACCTGCCACATGATTGACTGGTACTGGGCATGGCCCTAGCCTATGGGATCGCCTACTATGCAAGGAACAAGTAACAAGGAAGGGGCAGCAACACAAAGAAATACAGAAGGTTTAGTTTATAATTCCTTTATTTCCCCATCATTCAAAAGATTGAAGCAAGGGGGGCAGTGTTTTTTATTTGTATAATTAGCACATAATATATCTGTTTACATTTTTTTCTATATTAAAGATGGTGCAGAAACCCAAAGGATGCCAAGAAGATAATCAACATGCGTGATATAAACCATATTCAATTAGCAACATCATCTCTTACAGCTAGGGAGAAAAAACACAACCAAAAGCAAAGACAAAACCAAATGATCCTGTCTTTCAACAAACCATCTTCAACTTTTCATCAGGGGAATAACTTTATTGACAGTCACTGTCAACACAGGAACAATATAATATCATAAATGAGTATGACCTTCTTTCCCTAATAATGCTATTACAAGTGAAACAGTGAGAGGGACTACACGGTTTCCCATGAGCGCATTAATATCTTCTTTTGCAGTAGACTGCGTCATTTGGATATAACCCCATGTTTGGTTTGTGGAATGGAATTGAAGTTGGAAAAGAATTGAGGTAGGAATAGAATCAAAGTAGAAATGAAACTGCTATTGGAATACAACTGTGTTTGGTAATTAACATAGAATGACAGACATCACACTTTGATATGTTTCCAATGTTTGGTACTTTTGATGCCTATAATACAAACAATAAATCATTTTTCAAAAATGCCCCTAATACAGAATTATTTACTTTTGTCATCTTTAAAAAAATGTCTTATATTCAACATTAATTTTTTATTGAAAATTTCTGCTTTTTTTGGATCACAATTCTTTTATACTCTAATAATCATAATATTTTTGTTCGGATTTTCTTGTCATTTTCCAAAGTATTAATAACAGTTGTAATAATAATATATTATCATTATTGCTATTGTCGCTGTAGTTATTGCTCCCTTGTTATTTTTTATAACTATACTTTTATTATTATTATTGTAATTACTATAAACTGCTGTTGGTTTTTAATTATTTTTATAAAAATACTAATTATTCTTATAATTATTTTTATTATTTTTCCTTATTGAAATTTTTGTTGTTGTTATTATTACCACTACTATTATTATTGGCAGTGGCACAATCGAAAGAGGCAATCAACTTGTGCTTTTTGGAATTCATTATTTAGTAATTATTACTGTCTTTCAGGGAAAAACAAAAATAGAACAGTTAGAAATGAAATTGTAATCCCTACCGACAAGAGTAGTAATCACCATTCCATGAATGGAGGAAATAACATGCTAGTCCGAATGCAATTCCACACTTAATACGCAAACCAAATTCAAGACAAACTCAGCTCCTGCACATTCTCCTCGTCAGCTTAATGAAACCAACCCTAAAAAATCCCATGCTACAGCTTTATTATTCTAAATCAAGGTCCCAACTTTTGAAAATAGCTCGCTGAAGAGAACAAAAATTATTTAGCATATTATGCTTCATAGGAGAAGAAACAAAAATAGATATTGCATGGAACAACCTCCTTGTCACCTCAGTTCCACAAATAGCTTTGGGGCAACCCTGTGTATCAAACCACAATCTTCAGCAGAAGTCCAAGGCAGAAATGTAAAGTACAGTGCCAACAAAATTATCAAAGAGATTGAAGGGGAAAACAAATAAAAGCAAGAAGTGGTAAGGAGGGTCCAAGATCTAAGATATGTATTAGGTAGCGTCATGATGGCTTTATAACAAGCGCCCTAAAAGCAATGTGAGGGATCTGGGAAAAGTCTATAATCTATTAAGGAATTGCCTAAAGCTAGTTCTACAAGTCATAATACAAAATTGAAATTGAATTAATGAAGTGAATTGGTAAATAATTGCTATTAGACTTTGTTTGCTACCACTGTCATGATGAGCAAATAGTGCATGCATGCCTCTTGAAAAGCTTTAGAAACAAACTAATTCCAGAGCAGTTCCCAACCCTCACGAATACTAAATATAACTTGTTTTCTTTTTTTTAATAGAAATACAGGAAGAGGCTTACACAAATACAAAAAACACATAGAAAATAAGCTGACTACAACCATGTTGATCAGAAATGCAACCAACCCAAATCAATGCAAACAATCTTAAGCCAAGCTACCCAAGAGAATAAGCATTAAGCAATGTTGTTGAAGAGTTGGGATCCTAACCCGAATTGTTGGGAGGTAATTGGGATCAGATTGCAGGATCATAAGATTCCGACACTACAAAAATAACTTTTGAATCTAAAAACAAAAGTGATAATCTAGAATTTCAAGAATTTGAAAACATTGCCACTAATAAGACAGCCTAAAATGAGATTTGTAAATGAAGGTTAGAAAAATAAAATTACTCTTTATGATTATTAATTGCACACTTATTTTTTTAACATAGAAAATAAGCACATCTTTATTAAATGCCATTTTTGTGGTTATGTTCCATCCATTAAGTGGACTATAATTTCGGGAAAACATCCAACTATTTCATTCATTAGGCAGAGACTCAAATAAAACACATGCTCTATCATTTGTTACCTTTTTATGTGTCATGCATGCAATAGAAATCAAATTAGAAGGGAAAACACTTTAGAAAACTCTATACATCTACATTAGCTTGGATCCAAGACTCAAATGAAGAAGAAAAAATAAACAAGTAAAATAAAAGGTATTTATCAAGATAAAATAAATAAAAGGTGACAGGTAGAAATGAGACCCTCTTTCTATAATAGATATAACTGAAACCATTTAGGTGTGAAAAATCTTACACAGAAAACAAAAATATTCATCGAGAGCAATTTTTCTTTCTTTCTTTCTTTCTTTACTAAGAAATATACGTGCTAAAAAGAGAATGCGGCAGTTGGTCATGGGATCTTTCAGGATTTTTGGGAATGTGATGCCCTTGGCATACAATTTCCACATCTGTTTCAATTTTCAAGCCTAGAAAGTGACATGAGTTACTCACATTCCCTAGGAATGAAAAATTCCCACAAAATATGGGAATTCTATTCCCATGCTCAACAATGTAGATCTCACCTTCTCATGGGCATCCTACTTTTTAAGACAAAATTGCCCCCACCATTTTGGCCAATTGGACATAAATGCCTAATATTATAGTAATAACACACTATTATGATATTTATATAGATAAATCCTTCTAATAATGAAATAGAAAGTAATAAAAATTGGAACTAATATATTATTATATTATAATAATATAATAAATAATGCAATAATAAATTGTATCATCAATTACATATCTTGTGTCACTATATACATAAAATGATATAATAATGCACTTTTATTTCATAATATATTACAATCACAAACTATTATTATAATCTTATAATACAAAGCAATATTATATTATCCATTAACAATAGAAAGGGGATTCCCCCCATGAAACAAGTTAATTTTGGATTGATTTTGTGAATCCAAAAATGCCCCCATAACTACCCATCTTCCTATTAATTAAAAAGATATAATAGTAAAACTTATAATACAGTTTTTAAAAATTTTAACAATAGAAAGGGGATTCTCCAATCTAACAGTTATTTTAGATTGGCCTCTTGAATTTCTAAATTGTGAGAAAAAACAACCTGTATTTATTTATTAATCACAGGGATATAATATTAAAACTAAAATGCATATATTTTCAAAAAATTTAAAATATTTTATTTATTTATTTATTTTTTGTAATGTGCATGCCCACAACTAGTAATAATGTAATGTTGTTAAATTAAGATATGGTAACATAATTTATTACAATATTATATAGTATTATATAAATGTAATATACTATACTACAACATTAAAATAAATATCAACATCATTACACATACAAGTTAAGCATATTTTGGTAATCTTATTGAAATGCTTGACATGATTTCCATGTTGAACCAAATAGAATTGTTGAATAATAGGGTAAAATGGAAGACCTGGTGTAAGGTCTCCCCCTCTATTTATAATATATGTCAAGTACAATGTTAATGACCATAATAGCCTTACTAACTTGCACTTATTACTAACAAAACTCTAACACAATAATAATGCTAAATGACTAAATAACCATTAACACTCCGCTCTCAAGCTGGAGCATATATATCATATGCTCCTAGCTTGTTACAAATGAATTTCACATAAGCACCTCCCAAGGCTTTAGTGAACAAATCAGCAAGTTGAAACTCAAACTTCACACAAGTGGTTGTAATGAGCTTCAGTATAAGTTTCTCCCGAATAAAATGGCAATCAACTTCAATGTGCTTTGTCTGCTCAAGGAAGACCTGGTTGGAGGCAATATGAATAGTAGCTCGATTATCACACATCAACTCCATAGGCTAAGAATGTGGAAAACCTAGTTCTTTCAACATGTTTTTGAACCAAACAAGTTCACATATAGTGTGCACCATATCCCTATACTCCAACTCAACACTTGACCACAGTTTGTTTTTTACTTTTCCAAGACATCAAATTACCACCAACAAAGATACAATACCTAGTTGTGGATCTTCGGTCGGAAGGTAACCCGACCCAATCTACATTTGTATATCCCTGAATATGAGTGTGACCCTAACCCTAAAATAAGAGAACTCTCCCTGGTGCACCTTTGAGATATCTCAAAATGCAAAATACTGCATCCCAATAACTTGTTCTCGGGGAATCGAGAAACTGACACACAACACTTGTTGCGAAGGATATATCTAATAGAATGACTGTGAGATAATTCAACTTTCCAACAAGTCTCCAGTAACAACCTGGGTTAGGCATCAAATCACCCAATATTTAGCACTAACTTATTATTGGGATCCATGGGTGTATCAATATTTTGGATCCCAACAGCCCCATCACCTAAAAGATTGAGAACATACTTCCTCTATGACAAGATAATTCCCGAACGAGATCTCGATACTTCTATACCTAAGAAGTACTTCATGGTCCTAAATCCTTGGTCTAAACTTACTCTGTAGGAAAATATTTAGGTCCTGGACGTCTCAATCATCATCATTAGTGATCACAATGTCATCCACATACTCAAGAAGTACTTTTAGTACTTCTATACCCACGAAGTACTTCAATGGTCCTAAATCCTTGATCTGAAACTTAATATATAGGAAAAGCTTTAGGTCCCGTATGCCTCAATCATCATCACTAGTGATCACAATGTCATCCACATACACAATAAGCAAAATCTTGCCAAATGGAGTACGACGATAAAATACAAAGTGATCTACTGGACACCGACGGAGGCCAATCTCAAGTACTACAGCACTAAAATGGTCAAACCATGCTCTTGGAGATTGTTTTAATCCATATAATGATTTCTTAAGCCAACATACTAAGCTTTACCCCCCCCCCCCTCTAAGCAACAAACCTAGGCAGCTGCTCCATATATACTTCTCCATGAAGACACCATGTTGGAAAGCATCCTTCACATCTAACTGATGTAAAGGCAAATGACAAGAGGTGGCTAAAGAGATGAACAAATGTACCGAGGCAAGAATAGCAACCGAAGAGAATGTGTCTGAATAATCCAAACCATACACCTGAATATACCCCTTGGAAACAAGGCGGGCCTTCAAATGAGCCACAAAACCATCAAGATTGACTTTCATATCATATACCCAACAACAACCAACCACAGGACTTATTGGGAGGAAGAGGCACCAAATCCCAAGTATCGTTATTATGTACTGCATGCATTTCTTCAACCATTGTCGTCCTCCACCTAGAATGGGATAGGGCTAGATTTTGGAAGAGAAATAGAAGACAAAGTACTAACAAAATAACAATAAGAGGGTGGCAAGAAATCATAACAAACAAAATTAGAGATTGGATGTTGGGTACAAGTGCGTTTATCTCCCCGGACAGCTATAGGAAGACCAACATAATGGGAAATAAAATCATCCGACGATGGAACTAGAGGCACAGTAGTAGAAGCTGGAGAAGGCACTCCCACCCCGAGTTGCCATGTGTATACCTACAAATTGGGATGATCCAAACAAAGAGAAGGATTAAAACTGGATGGAAACGTAAAAGGATTGGACACAGATAATAGGTTTGGATCTGGAAGGCAAGGCAGAGGAAGGAACTCATCAAGGTCAACAAAACTCAAGGAATCAGAGTAGCATAGTGTAGAGTCAAAAAAGGTGACATTAGCAAAGACAAAGAATCGTTGAAAAGTGGGACTATAAAATCGATATCCTTTTAGAGTATAGGAATAGCCCAAAAAAATACATTTGATAGCACAAGAATCCAACTTATCAATTCTTGGAGTTAAATAATAGACAAAGGGCACACAACCAATATACAAGGAGGAAGGGAGAATAAAGGAGCCTAAGGAAGATAACTGAATATGGGATTTTACCACCAAGGATAGAGAATGGCACTTTATTAATGAGGGAGCAACCTGTGAGCACACCATCACTCCAAAAAACTTTGGGGACATTCATTTGATACAATAGGGTACGAGTGACTTCAAAATTATGTTAGTTTTTCCGCTTTGCAACTCCATTTTGTTGTGGAGTGTGTGGGCATAAGAGGACTGATGGATCATATACTAGAACTAGTCATATAGGTACTAAATTGGGTACTAAAGTTTTCCTTACTATTACCACTACAAAGTATCCTCACTGGCATATCAAATTGAGTCTTTATTTGGGAACAAAAGGTACAAAAGCAATTAAACAACTCAAAACAATCTTTCATTAAATATAACCAGGCCATCCTAAAGTAATCAACAAATGTAACGAAGTATCAAAACCCCAACTTTGATGTGACATGACTAGGACCCCAAATATCAGAATGGACTAGCATGAAAGGACTAACCACCCGTTTGTCGACCCAAGAAGCAAAGGGAACACGATGATGTTTGCCCAATTGACAAGACTTACACTCGAGATTAGACACATAACTCAATGTAGAAACTAGCTATTTCAACTTGTCCAAGGACAGATGACCAAGGCGACGATGGATTTGAAGTGGTGTAGCTGTGACTATGCAAGCAACGGGTGTAAGATGGCAACTCAAAGTAGTAAAGTCCACAAGCCTCACGTCCTATGTCAGTTGTCGTTCTCGTCTTCAGATCCTGAATAACCATAGAATCAAGAAAGAATGTGAAAAAACAACTTATTGACTTTATAAGCTTACTAACTAACTTGAGATTGAAAGGAGATTTAGGAATGTATTAAGCAGAAGAAATAGAGATTGAAGGAATAGGATTTACTGTTCATATCCCCTTAATAGCCACAGTGGACCCATCAGTAAGGGTAACTTGAGGTAGATTTTTAGGATACTGGAGGTCAGAAAAGAAGTTGGTTGCACTTGTTATATGGTCAGTGGCAACAGAATCGATTACCCAAGGACTAGAAGGAAAGATACTGACATACAGACTATAGGATAACCTTTATGGGCAAAAGATGCAATGTGATAAGATGCTTGTTCAAACGAATGATATTGTAGAAACTTTGAATACTCCTCCTCTGACATAGTCACAATACGTGGCTCATTCAAACAAGTGACTTACAAGGGAACCACTTTTGGGATTTGCAAACTCCATCCCAACACTCACAAACTCAAACCAATGATCACAAGGTTAATTGCTGGAACAATTGAAACAACGACGAACAAGGTGACCCACCATGAACAAGTCACAAATAAATCAGTAAAAGGCTGTCACAACACCAAGAAACTCAAACGCAGCCCCAAGAAAGCAACACACAGCACTGGAACAATTAGAGAGGTGAACCACCGAAACTACCGTGGACAAATCACTAACAAACTTATATAACACTGCCACTGCCTTAAAAAAAATAAAATAAAAAAATGAGCACTACCACTGCTCCAAGAGGGTCACCAATACTGTTACTAACACCAAACAACAACTAATGTATTACCACGAGTGCATGGTCACAATAAAGATTGGATCTTTGAGCAAAGCACATGCTCAATAGCTTGATATTTTCGTATATGGAAGAAATTAGAACATTGAATCAAAAAACATAGCAACTTCCACTGTTTCAGATGCAATAAACTCAATAACCATCGACAAAAAGCTTCACAAAGCATCAAACAACCATTCCTTGGATGCTGCACAAGAGCAATTAAAAAAGGTGAGATCTTTGGACAAAAAACATCACGAAAAAATCCATCAACATGTTAATAGAGGGATTGGATCACTACTGGCTGATTTCAGGTCAAAAACATGCCTGATAGTAGCTTCATGCACCAACATGTGGGGTCGGCCCTGACAGTCTTTTGGCCGACGCGTGAGGGTGCATGGGACACATCCTAGATATGGGATTTTAGTGGGGGGGCAGACCGGCAGTGTCTGTGGGTGACTATGATGTTGTTTTTGCAAAATCTATGGTAGACTTTGTGTTCTTGAATTGGCAGAGTCGCCCAGGAAATTTCCAGCGACTGGTCTAACTTTCAGCTGCTGCAAGCTGTTTTCTAGGGCTATAGTGTTGCAAGAAATTCTTCTATGATGGTAGACATGCTGCGGATTTTGGGTTTTAGGCTTCAGTTTTGATAGTGATGATAAGAATTAAGGTTTAGGTTTCAGAATCATGCTCTCTCCCTCTATTTATAATATATGTCAAGTACAATCGTAACGATCATAATACCCTTACTAAGTCACACTTATTACTAACAAAACTCTAACACATAATAATAATGCTAAATGACTAAATAACCATTAACAAGCGTTACCTCTAAAAATGCCATAACATGAACACAACAAAAATGTTTCCTATAGGCAAGCATAGTCACTTCAGGAAGGCATCTTATATCTCATAAACCAAATGGCACCTAAAAGTCATTTTATATAACCCACTGCTACTAAGATTCACCAACTTCAAAATTTCCAAACACCAAACCTCACACATTTGATACTAAGGATATTGACTAGAAGCCTATGTACATGCCCCAAAAGGTGTGTCTAGAAGCCCTAGTAATCAACACCTTTTAATAGGGCATAGAGCACTACATTCTCTACATCTTTTGGGTATGAAGTAATGTTATTGTTAATGGATATTTTGGTCATTTAGCATTATTAGTACGTTCTAGTGTTATGTTATTAAGTGTGAGTTAGTAAGGGTATTATGCTCACTAGTATGTGCTTGACCTATATTATAAATAGAGGGAGAGACCTATCGTTGAGATTAAGTCTTCCGCTTGACTCGATAATTCAAAATTGTATCAAAGCTAGTTATGACGAGGTCCTGGGTTCTAGTCTTGATGCCCATGTTCATTGTGTGGTGTTTAAAAATTATTGTATTCCTGTAATGGGTGTTATTTATAGTATGTTTATATCTCTACATGGAATCGAGCTACATGTGAGGGGGAGTGTTAAAACTTGATATACATTGTTGGCCCACAATCTAACAACTTAAACTTTAGGTTAAGTGGTGATCTAACAGTTATAATGAACTTCTAGGGAATAAAGTGTTGCATTCTCTTTGCATTTCTATGTGCAATATCTACAATTTTAGGAACTAACATAACCAATTCAAGAACCCAAAAACTGCATCATAATGTGCACAACTACTAATCATGCAACAAAAATCACTTTGGGCTTGAAAAAGTTAGACAATCAACTCTACAAATCAATCTAGCCCCGTACAATTAAAATAACTTTATTGCCCCTGACAAAAAAGAAAATCTCAATCCTACTCCCTTCCAACCCCCAAATATCCCTAATTTAACCCCCCCACCCACCCCCCCCCCCCCCCCCCCCCCCCCCCACAAATCACTCCCGCAAGCTTGGTTTTTTGTTAACAAAGACAATATCAAAAGCATGTCTAGAAAAAATCTATCTAATTATATACTTCTCTATCTAATTCTTGATAACAAATGAAAGTTCATTAATAGGGAAAGAATTTACGAGGAGTTGAGAATTCTTATAATAGAGCATGCAAACATCTAGCGAGAGATTCTTCAAAGGTCTCCTAATCAAATATACTTCTTCATCTAATGCCACCTAACCATCTAACATTATATCTAATTAAACACATATATTAACAATTTTACCCCATTTTCCTCTTCCTTCCCACACCCATCCCCTGATAATTAACAAAACTAAAGATTTTTCAACCCTTTTGAACTCTTTGTTTTTTTCCCTCTCATACAACCTAGGAGAACTAGAAACTCTAGCCTGCTTCCTTGAGAACCAACCAACTTAATACCAATCGCCTATAAGAGGGCTTAAGGGTCTTGTTAGTCTCTCTCACCCGTCGAATGACTATGTGAAATAACTCCCTCATCAGCTTCCCCCCTTTAGCACAAAGGCAAATTCGATAAATTAGGCAAAAGATTAGAAGTATCATGATTCATTGAATTAAAAACATAATACCCCATGACACTAATACTATCATGATTTACAATAGAATGCAAAGTAATATAGGAAATATTGTTGTATAGGATGATGGCAAAAGTCCCCTCCTCAACCATTGCATAAAGATGATTCTCAGTGACCTTCAAATAATGAACACCAACATGAGCATTCTTGGGGATCCTCCCAAGTCCATAGTCCCCCTCTCTTGCTATCCAAAGATGAAACACTCCCCTAATTATACTACGCCCGATCAAGAAGCCTTATTTTGCTTCAAAATATCAGAAGATATGAATTCGTCTCTGAAACCATTCTTTGATTTACTTTTGCTTTCAAATTCATCATCCTCATTTACAAAGGAATGAGATGGAGAATAATTCTCCATGCTAGCCACCATCACAAGACACTTCCATCTCCCTACCCCCGAAAATAAAATAAAATAAATATTTAGCAAAAAAAAAACACTTATAAGTGTCATCGAACTCAATCTACTATAGAAAAGAAATTCCCATCATCTAAAGCAATGGAACTAGTCCAGACCTCCAAATCACCATTCAAAGGCTATAATATATTCTGGCCCCAATGTGCTTAATTGGATTGCTTTTAGACACTCCACTAATAAATTTCCTAGCCTTAGGGCTCAGGCACTTCCGATTTTACTATTTGCAGCAAGTTATCAAGTTTAGAGGCAATCACACTGGCCTAAGATCCTTCATGCTAAATGCAGTCATTTGATTTCAAACAGGACCTTGACACTGCTGTAACCGGTACATGATCCTTTGAAGACCCCTGCGAGTGGGCTTTACCCCTCTAGACTTTTCCAATCCCCTTCTAACTTACACCTATGGCCTTATTGCTTATTCGCCAAATTGAAACCCCTTCTGTTTTATTACCACTCAAGACCCAAGCATCATAACCCTATAAAAGTCCTCTAGGTATTAGATTTTAGGGAGATTGGAATTGAGAATGGAAACTGTCAAACATTGGTCCTGCATCAAGTGATATTAGAGCCGGGCTCTGATTTTACATGGTTCTTGGCGTTATTTGATAGGATTCGTGATTTCAACCCAAATCGCCACAGCTGCCAGTGTTAGACAGCGTTACCTGTCAGTCTACACTTAAACTTGTACGGTTCGCAATTTAGCTTGAATAGCCATGCGCTGGCTGCGCTGCCACCTCCACTTCCACCATCTCCGCTCAATCCATCAATCACAACAACGCAAATGACCAAAAAAAAGAAGAAGAATTTTGTAATCCATTCAGATCAGACTTCTTGATTTTCAAATCTGAATAGATGATTCCTTGGGGGATTCTTTCATCACCAACTCGCTCTAGCCTACCCAATTTCACATATTCAAAGAACCTCTATCTTCTTCATGGATTAGCAGAGGCCCTTCTCCTCAGTGTCGGTGCTTCTCACTGGTCCGTTCATAGTCAAGATGCCACCATTCACCAGGGTACACCACTGATATGCTAGTACCGCAACTTGTTTTGTTTATTTTTGAAAATAGCTTCCTTTTCTAGTCCGCTTATCATAAATAAGTCTAGTTTATCATTTATATCATTACAGTATATAAAAAAAAATTTAATTAATTTAATATGGAACAATAATATTATAAATATATAATTATTATATAATATTAAAATTATTTTAATAATCATATATTTGATTACTTTTTTGCTATTCTTTTGTTTTTATCTTATACTTTATAAGTACTATGTTTTAATATGTAATTTATTGAATGTAAATCAAAATCATAATAAAATAACCGACACAACGCTATATTTTATTACACAATAGCATTATATTCTTTTTGTATATTATATCATTATTAAAATTTACTAATATATATTTATATTAATGATATTATTAAATAATCTTTTATCTTATTTTAAGATTATATATAATAATATAATAAATAAATAATCATATCACAATTATACCATAGTATTTTATAATTTAGTACTATTCTATTATTTTTTGTGTGTTATAATATTATTATATGTAATATAAATATTAATAATAATGGTTAAAATATTTTGCATCAAAAATATTATTATATATTTATATCTAATGATATCATAATATTAATACTATTTTTTATATTTATATATACATGTATGTGCCCGCATATATTTATTATACAATAGTATTATTTCCTTTGTATACTATATCATTATTAAATTTTGAGAGTGCGGTATGCTCTGATACCACTTGTCAGCTCGAGAGTATAAAGTCTAGAGGAGGGGTGAATACACTCTTTTGCGCATTTACAACTTTCTCTACAAAATAAAATTCTTGACAAGATTCAAGCAATTATATCACAATATATCAAATGTAAATCATGCACAAGACAAATAATAAAATGTATAGGGAGAGAAAGCTTAACACCAGTATTTTAACGTGGTTCGGCACCAAGCTTACGTCCACACCTTGAGACCAACTCAAGGATTCCATAATCCACTAAGGAACTTCTTCACTAACGGAGAAGTCTTACAACTCAGGAACAAATCCCTATCGCTCACCAAGAGCCACAAGCTTCACCAAGAAGCCTTGCAAGTCGGTTCACCAAGAACTTTCACCAAATGGTTCACCAAGAACCTTTACAAGAAGAAGATGAATTATAAGATGATGCTCCTCAAATCAGCTGATATCGAATACATAACAAACCTTACACTATTCTCTCAAGTAATGATTCAAACAAGATTAGAGAGTAAGAGAGAAATTGAGAATTTGTGAATATGAACTAAATGCAAAGTGCTTAGAGTTGATGTTTTGGATATGGTTTTCACCAAAAACTTGTAAACCCTAAAAAACATGTTTAATCAAGTCTATGGACTTGTATTTATAGCCAAAAATGGGCTACTAGCCGTTTTATGGCCATTGGGTGATATATTATATGTTTAAATTGAAAACTAGTCGTTTATAGTCGTTTGGGACTGAATCCCGATGCCAATCATCAACTATTTGACCACATTCGTTGACTATTAACACCCATTCATTGACTAATTGCCCCCATTCGTCGACAATTAACATTCTGCCTGAATTCGTAGATGAATTACCCCAAATCGTTGACTATTACCCCAAACTAGAAAAAGTTATCAACATGAAAGTTGTGAGAATTTTTCTTAACTTTCCATAGATACTGAGATAGTCCTTTTTGGGCTTTTTTAGAAAAAGTTATGCCCCAAATACCGAAAGGGGTTCAAGAAATTTAATAGGTGCATAACTGAGGTTTTAAACCTAACTAGGACCAAGTTTGTAAAAGATTATAACACCAATATGATTTAAAACTTGACCTTATAAAAATATACTTTATTTAATTGAATCTTTAGGTACATAAAAATAGTTTTGACTCAATCGGAACCAAGTATATTAAAGTTCACAATACTAAGACCACTTAACACTTGTCCCATTTTAATCAAAGTTGAGTATATGATATTTTCATATGAGTCAATATTTTTCCTTTGAAAAATCTTAAGTATAAAACAATGAAAAACTTATTTTTCATTTAAGTGATATCCTATATGTTGACGCTATGAGTCCAATCCAGTTTTGATAATGACAAATCACTTGGTATTTGATCTGTGCATTGAGTCTGTGAACATGAACTATATTAAGCATGCACGGAAGGATAACGAGTCATGAAAGCCTTAAAGTAAAGCACACAAATCTTGGCAAGATCCATGGAACTCAAAGAGTATGAGAATCAAGATGCAAGCGGCAAAGTTCAAAAACATCTTGGGAATGGGAACTTAGATCTCATGTATTTACATTTTCGTATGATTTAATTTGAGGCTCAACATAACTTAGAAAGACTTTAGGATTCATGCATTTCATGTATATCATTAAGGGACTTTCATGGACTTAGAAATACTTTTAAAATCATGAAAAATATGTTTTATAAAAGACCCAAGAAGGAAAGCAAAGCAGAATTTTAAATTAGAAAATAAAAATTCAGAAAATGGGGACTTCGGTTGACTAAACTTTAAGTTCAGTTGGCTAAAGAATTTCCTCAGACGTCTGAAGATTTTTGGGTGAAAAACAGAAACTGGTAGAAGCACCTCAGATGACTGAACTTTGACCTCGGTTATATGAACTCGACACTTCGGTTATCTGAACCTTGACCTCGGTCGTCTGACCCTATGTTCAGGCTATTTTTTCGAAGGATAAAAGTGACTTCGGTCGTCTGGGCCCTAGACCTCAGACATCTGAACTTGCTAGAAAGATTAAAAATTTAATTTTTATTGTGTAAACACGCGAGCTATCTTTTGATCCAACGGTTGAGATCAATTCTAAGGGTAAGACACTATAAATACTGATTATATAAACCCTAGTACTGTGGAAAAACACAAGAAGATCAACGTAAAGCGAAGAACACATCTTGTTGAAATGAAAACTGAGATACTTGAGCTGATTATTGTATGTTTGTCTATGCTCTAGTTTCTACACATCATCTTTGGGCAAATCACCTCAGAAACTCTAAAGGGATCTCTATTATACATCTTGTGCTCCAACTTGGTTTGAGATTTGGTTATTACATTTAGTTTTGTTAGAGAATCTTATATCACCATCTGTTTTGATATCTTTAGAGAAACTTGATATTGAGTTTTCACATTCATATAAAGATCATTTTAGAGAAACTCAATACTTGAGAAAGTTTTTATTTGGTCATTGTTTAAAGAGTGATCGTTCAAGTGTGTTCAAAGTTAAAGACGCGATTTTTGGGTTACTTCTAACTAGTTGATTAGATATTCTAAGAAGTGCATAACTAGATCTATACATATTGAAGGATATTTTCTGAAAAATCATATTTTAAGTATTTGATACTTGGTATTCTCATCACATAGATGCATATATATATATATATATTAGGGAAAATACTACCAAGATCACATTGAGATCAAACTCTTGAGAGAAATATTGTTTTGACAAAGTGTGTGTCAAATCTTTGCAATCTACAAAGTTATCTTTATATTCAAAGATCTAACCTAAGATCTCCAAAGCATTGTTTTTATAGAAACATTTTTGGGAGAATTGATAAAAATGGGTTTGTGTGTTAAAGCATATCATACATAAACGATTATATCGTTTCATACATTCTGAACTTCAGATTTTATCATATGTTAATGTATTAGGAATTTGAATTGTACTTATGAGCTTTTGTTTGGAGGCAAATTTGAGTGTTTTTAACAAATTCTATTGTATTCACGATTCGGTGTGTGAACCGAGGTTTGAGGAGAGAGCTATATCTTTTGTAAGCAGCGGAGTAGGAGGGAGCTATGCCTCTTGTAAGCAGAGGATTGTAAGGGAAGCTCCGTCCCAATTTAAGAAGCAGGGATTTTAGTGAAATCCTTGAGTGATTGCTCAAGGCGAGGACGTAGGCCAAGTTGGCTGAACCTCGAAAAAACTGCGTTTGTCTTCTCTCTTCCTTTTACTATTTACTTTTAGCACTCTATTTAAATTGTTCATATTGCATGTGTAGGTTAAATAACCTTGCATACAATTAATTGGGTAATAAGAACTCATTGCTAAATATACAAGTAGGGATTAAGTGGTAAATAGATTCAAAGAATTTTAAAATACCCAATTCACCCCCCCCCCCTCTAGGGGTTACACCTAATTCAACTATTGGTATCAGAGCGGGTTTACATAGACTTAATAGTCAATTTGTAAAAAGATCACATGACGCATATCGGTGTTACTCCATTCGATGAGGAACACTCATCCACTAGACCACCAATTTTTTGTGGTGTAAACTACACCTATTGGAAACGTAGGATGAGCATATATCTATTGAATGTAGATTGGAAGGTTTTGAAAATAGTGACTAAGGGTAATCATATTCCTAGTGACTAAGGGTAATCATATTCCCATGAAAGTAATTGATAAGACCAATGTACCTAAAACTGAAGATGAATATACAGAGGAAGACTGGAAATCAGTATAAATCAATGCTACTGCCATGAACTTGCTTTTCTGTGCATTAGACGTAAATGAATTTAATAGGGTAATGACATGTAACTCGGCTAAAGAAATTTTGGAAAAATTAGAAGTTACAGAGGAAGATACATGAAAAACTTGTTTCCTGTGGCATGAGTTGAAATTGTTATGAAATACTGTTTTCTGGGAATATGATAAGATATGAATTTATAAAATGTGAAAACCAGCGAATGGGCCGTGATTTTGATATATTTGCTGGCGTACGGGCCGAGCTATGTGTATGATTTGCCAGTGTACGGGCTGAGCTATGGAAATGATTTGCCAGTTGTGCTCTTGATATAATTTGCCGGCGTACGGGCCGAGCTATGGAAATGATTTGCCAGCGTATGGGCTATGCTATGGATATGATTTGTCGGCGTACGGGCCAAGCTATGGTAAAATGTGAAATACCGGCATACGGGCCGATGATTTTCATAATATACGCATATATGCAAAATTAGATGATTAATTTGATAATTAATGATATGAAATATCCATGTATCACAGTTTCAGTATATGTATATGATATCAGAACCTAGTTGGCTTCATCTAGGCTAGCACTTGCACAGTACCGTTGTTATGTGTCCATGGTCTTCATGATCATGATATTTGTGTTAACGCCGCTGTACGGAGTGGTGTGAGGCTGGATGGTAGATGTGGTTTTTAAGAAGTATGTGAGCGCCCCTAGTGTACGGACCAGGTCTGGCAGACCCATCAGACTTATAGATTGCACTTTTGACTTGGTAGTGGCCGGCCAACCATGGTCAGGTCCCGCCTTCGGGCCACACAACCTAGTCATATAGGGGTAATACATGACAACAGCCAGCTAACCTACTGGGAATGTTTTTGTATTATATTTTATGAGATGAAATATGATTATGTGATTACACGTCAAAACTGCGTAATTGGGCATCTTAACCCGGGTTTTACGGTTTATATTTTTAATTAAATGTCTAAAATTGTCCAATATTTTAATAAAGTGCCAAAATCATCATTCTTGAACTTTATTGCACTATTTATGAAGTTTTGGTAATTTTTTGTCGCAAGAAAATTCCCGGGAACCAAAACCGAAACCTGTTCGTATTTCATGCATAACTTTTCCTTTTAAGCTCCGATTGAGACGATTCAAATTTCTAAAGAAATAGGAAAGGATTATCTACAACTTTTTTGTTTTGCATTTTGTGAGATACGGGCTCCAGAAGAGTCATATTTGCGATGAATAGAGAATGAAAAAAATGAAAACATATAACAATCCGGGTCGGGTCTCCTATCCGACTCCGGGTTTAGGGCTTTCCCCCCTATCCTTAAATTCCCTTCTCTTCCTCCCCCTGCACAGGCAGCCCCCGGGGCTCCCCATTCTCTTCTTCACCCTTTTCTTCTTCTTCTTCTTCTTCCTCTTCTCTTTTGTTTCTTCTGCCCTCTCTCTTCCTAGCCTTTCTTTCTTTCTTTCTTTCTGCTCTTCTCTTTTCTCTTCTCTAACTCTTCTCTTCCCTTTTCTCTCTTCTGCCCTCTCTTTACTCCCCCTCTCTACTCTTTATCTCTCCAGCCAGTCACTGCTGCTACCAGCAGCCGAAGCCACAGCAGCGAGCTCCACACAGCAACTCCGGCAAGCCTCCTTGCAACCCGAGTTCCAGCAACCACTCCAATACAACTAGGAGTCTGCTGTTCCGAGGCCCACACCAGCAGCAGTTTGCTGCCAAGAACATAGCACCGGAGCTCCTCTGTTCCTCCAATGTGCCAGCCATCTGAGCACAGCAGAGGACAGCAGCCACCATAGCAAATCTAGCAAGCCAAGCACCCGAGAACACCATACCCGAGGCACTCCAGCAGCTTCCATGGCAGCAGCTGTTCCAGCATCCCCTGTTTTACTCTCTCTCTCTCTTCTTTTCTCTAGAAAATATTTTTATTTAATTTCTTTTCTTCTCTCTTATTTTCTTTTAGTTTTTTTTCTTTTGTTTTATTATTATTATTATTGTTATTGGCTTGGATAGTATTCTTTAAATTGTTAAAGTTTCTTTTAGACTTGATTACTTTTGGGATCTTTATTAAAGTAAGAATTTTTATGGGAATGTTTAGTTAGGTCTTCATTTTTGCTACAATGTTTATTTCTTTATCTAATTGTCTTTATCTTAGAAATTAAATTAGTAACCCTTTTAAAGTTTAATTTTTGATTGAAGCTTGATTAGTTTAGGTTTTTATTAAAGTTTGTTTTGTTTTTCTCGTCTTTTGTATTCGTTTAAATCGTTAATAGTTTAATTTTACTTCAAGGTCTTGGTTCGCGTTAAAGTCCCGATTTTTAGTGCATGTTTGTGTTTGATTAAGTTTCCATTCCCGTGTGTTTTAATTCCTTACTTGTAGTTGTCATCTTTAATAATGCGTGTTTAGGTATTTCCTTGAGTAGCCTAGGGTTTCCTTTATTGTTATTTAATTCCGTGCGTGCTAGTTTTAGGACTTTAATTTGTGTTTTCATTTAAGTCGCCACAATCTTGAAAACCCCTGAATCTGAACTGAGTTCAGTAACTTTTATTTTCGATTGGGCGAACGTAAATTTTGAGATTAAATGCATTCCCTGAGGAGACGATCTAACCCTTGGGCTTAATATTACATGACAGAACTCCTATACTTGGGATAGCTTCCGAGCTGCTCATTTTTCGAGTGAGTCATTATGAAAATGCAGTACGTTCTACCATGTTATGATGATATATATGTTTTCCCATATATGACATAACAGTTTTCTAAATATGTTTCTATATGATATATGTATAACACGAAATACTCATGTTGCCACACACTAGTATTAGTTTATTTCCCTTACTGAGAGGTGTCTCACCCCGAATTTTATAAACATTTCAGGAGCCTCTGATAGGAGAGCGGGTAAAGCCTCGTTGATCTAGTGCTGTTGATCTGCCCTCTTTGAAGGGTAAGTTTTAGTAGGGACAGTTGGATTTTGTGGGAAATGTCCCTAGATCTTGATTTTGGAATGTGTATACTGAAATACAGTGGATATAGTGACTCTGGTATTTATGGTATTGTGATGGATGTTTTCGTATTTATAATATTGTGATTGTATGTTTCCTACTGCTTAGGCTTCCGTTATGTGTTCTGATGTATCCCTGGTACCCACGGGTCCAGGTGGATTATGATCTGCTGGGTTTTATTGTGTTGCAAAAAAAAAAAAAATGTGAAAATTAAACAAGTCGTCACATGAAGGTACTAAGGAAGTCAAGGATAGTAGGATTGACATGCTCGCTAGTGAATATGAAGCAGTTAAAATGACAGTTGATGAATCTATACAATCTGTGTACACTAGCTTCACACACATCATCAATTCTTTGAATGCACTTGGAAAGACTTACCCTACTTATGAGTTGATCAAGAAAATATTTAGGGGATTGCCTCCAGTGTGGGAAGTAAAAGCTACGACAATAATAGAAGGGAGAAATCTCAAGGAGATGTCAGTGGACGAACTCATTGGATCGCTCATCACCTATAAGCTGGCAATAAACGAGAGGAAGATTGGGCAAAGCAAAGCAAAGCAAAGAAGGTCACTGCACTTAAGGCATCATCAAGCTATTCAAGTGAAGGAAGTGATTCCGAAACAGATGATGACATGGCCTTGCTAACAAAGAAATTTGGGAAGTTCCTGAAGAAGAACAAGAAGTTCAATAGAAAATTCCAGAACTCTAAATCGGAAAGAGGAGAGCAAAGCATGAAGAAAAAGAAGGAGGATTCACCAACATGCTACAACTGCTGAGAAGTTGGACACATCAAGCCTGAGTGCCCCAAGCTCGTGAAAGCCTCAAAGAAAAAGAAGAAGGCGCTGAAAGTCGGTTGGGATACTCACAGCACTAGCAGGTCAAAATCTGAATCCAGCGACGATGAAATCGCCAATCTGTGTCTAATGGCACATGATGACCTTGAGGTACAATCATCATCTTCATATTATTCTAGTGAGTCTGAAAATGAAAATGATTTGATTTCATATGATGAACTGAAACAAGAATACCTATACTCTATTAAAATGTTTGAGAACAAAGAAAATCTCTGAATTGAAAAGAAAAGTCAAAGAACTTTCAAATTTGGTTGAACGTCAAAATGAATCTCATGCATCTTTCATAAAAGATAAAGATTTAAAAATTGAGGAGTTAGAAAAAGATTTGAGAGATAAAGCTGAAATTATTTGTAAATTCACTGAGGGACAAAACAATTTTGAAAAGCTCCTAGGATCTCAAAGAAATTTCCTAGAAAAGGAAGGACTTGACTTTAATGGAAAGGAAAATCTAAAGAATAGACACCTTTACATGGGTTATTTTAGAAGAGAGTCAAAGTCATATGTTCCAACTAAGAATTATTATAGAAACACTATATGCTTTAAATGTAGAAGGTTGGGTCACATACAATTCGACTGTCCTTTCAAAAATAAAGATGTAAAAATTAAGAAAGTATGGAAGGTCAAAGGTCAATCTAGCACTAACCCCCCTAGACCCAAGAAAATCTGGGTACCAAAACTAGTTGTTTGATTGTGCTTTTGCATATATGTTTAAGATCAGCATTCTCAAAAGATAGATAGTATATGGATAGTGGATGCTCATGTCACTTGACTGGGGATAAAGCGAAGTTCACATCCATCACACCCAAGGATGAAGGGTTTGTTACTTTTGGAGATAATGCTAAGGGAAGGATCACAGGTGTAGGTAAAGTCGGTAATGATTCCTCACTCATTATAAATGATGTTTTATTAGTTGAAGGTTTAAAACATAACTTATTGAGCATAAGCCAACAATGTCATAAAGGTTACAAAGTGTCTTTTGAACATGACAAGTGCACTGTTGAACACAAAACTAATAATAAGATATTATTCACTGCTAAGTGTCATGAGAATGTATATACCACAAGCTTTGATAACTTAACTTCACAGAGCGTGATATGCTTATTTTCTATGAATGAAATTAGCTAGATTTGGAATAGGAGACTAGGACACACAAACATGGATTTAAACTCAAAACTTGTTAAGAAAAAATTAGTTAAGGGGCTGCCTAAGACTAAATTTGTGAAAGATAAAATCTGTGATGCATGCCAACTGGGAAAACAAGCAAGAACAAGCTTTAAGAAGAAGAAAGAAGTCTCCACCACTAGGCTACTCCAAATGCTACACTTAGACTTATTTGGACCAAACCCAATTCAGAGTTTTGGAGGAAAATCATACGCCTTTGTCATTGTTGATGACTTTTCAAGATATACATGGGTACTATTCTTAGGCCACAAAGATGAAGCAAGCGAAAAATTCATAAACCTGTGCAAGAAAATCCAAAATGAAAAGGGATACACAATCACTAAAATTAGAAGTGATATGGGTACATAATTTAAAAATCAAGGCATGGAAGACTATTGTAATTCATTAGGGATTGCCCATAATTTTTCAGCTCCTAGAATACCACAACAGAATGGTGTAGTTATAAGGAAAAATAGGTTCATACAAGAAATGGCCAGAACTATGCTTAACGAACATAAACTACCTAAGTACTTCCGGACTGAGGCAGTGAATACTGCCTGCTATGTGCTAAATAGAGTTCTGATTAGACCATCACTTAATAAGACTTCGTACGAGTTATGGAATGGCCATAGACCAAACATATCATATTTTCATGTCTTTGGCGGTTAGTGTTTTGTGCTTAGAGACAATGAGAATTTAGGAAAATTCGATGTGAAATCTGATGAAGGTATCTTCCTAGGGTATGCCTTAGATAGTAAAGCCTATAGAGTATATAACAAACAAACATTGACGGTCATAGAATCTATTCATGTAGTGTTTGATGAGTCAAATCCCTTCTATAAAAGAACTGATGAAGATGAAATTGAATTAAACAGGGAATTTGAAGAACTATCAATTGAGAACGATTCAGAAAAGAAAAATGAACTTAAGGAACCATCCATTGAAATTGATCAAACTGAAAATGAGGTTAATGAACCACCTAGAGAATGGAAATATATAAAGAATCATCCCATTGATCAAATAATAGGTGAACCATCACGTGGAGTAGCCACTCGCTCCTCTCTTAGGAACATAATTAGTCATTTTGCATTTCTATCTCAAAAAGAACCTAAGAATGTGAGTGAAGCTATAGAGGATGAATCTTGGGTGTTGTCCATGCAAGAAGCGTTAAATCAATTTGAGAGAAACAAAGTATGGACACTAGTTCCTAGACCGAAGGATAAATCAATCATTGGAACCAAATGGATATATAAGAATAAGAAAGATGAACATGGAATGGTTGTGAGAAATAAGGCTAGATTAGTAGCTTAGGGATACAATCAGGAAGAAGGTATAGATTTTGAAGAAACCTTTGCACCTGTAGCTGGAATGGAAGTCATTCGAATGCTTTTAGCATATGCAGCTTTTAAGGATTTCAAGTTATATCGAATGGACATCAAAAGCATATTTTTAAATGGCTACATAAATGAAGAAGTGTATGTAGAACAACCCCCAGGCTTTGAAAATCATAAGAATCCAGATCACGTGTATAGACTGACAAAAGCCTTGTACAATTTAAAGCAAGCTTCTAAAGCTTGGTATGAAAGGTTAAGTGGTTTTCTATTAGAAAATGGATTCATAAGAGGAAAGATAGATACAACCCTGTTCATTAAGTCCAAGAAAGATGATATTCTCCAAGTGCAAGTATATGTAGATGACATCATATTTAGCGCTTCAAATAAAGAACTGTGTGGTGAATTTGCCAATACCATGCAAAATGAATTTGAGATGAGCATGATGGGTGAACTAAATTTCTTCCTCGGACTTTAGATCAAACAAGAAAAACATGGAATATTTATAAATCAATCAAAGTATATTCGAGACCTACTCAAAAAGTTTAATGTGGAAGATGGAAAAAATACTAGGTACACCTATGAGCACTTCATTGAAATTAGACAAAGATGAACAAGGTATACCAGTAGATGTCAAACTTTATCGTGGAATGATTGGTAGCTTATTATACTTGACTGCCAGTAGACCTGATATAATGTTTAGCGTATGTGCGCAAGATTTCAGTTTGTACCAAAATAGTCACATTTGTTGGCCGTTAAACGAATACTTAGATACCTGATAGGAACCATGGAAATTGGATTATGGTATCCTAAGTACACATCTTTTGAGATTCTCAACTATTCAGATGCTGATTTTTCGGGTAGCAAGGTGGATAGGAAGAGCACTAGTGGTACTTGTCATTCCTTAGGAAATTCTTTAGTCTCTTGGCTTTCCAAGAAGCAAAATTCAGTTGCTCTTTCCATAGCTGAGGCTGAATACATAGCGGCAGGTAGTTGTTGTGCTCAAACGCTTTACATGAAACAACAACTGACGGATTTTGGATTAAGTTATGAAACAGTCCCTATTAGATGTGATAATACGAGTGCGATAAATATTTCAAAAAATCCGATATTACATTCACGAACTAAGCATATAGAAATACGACATCACTTTCTTCGTGACCATGTACAAAAAGGGAATGTGACACTAGAGTTTGTATGCAAGGATGAACAATGGGCAGATATATTCACAAAACCACTTGCGGAGGATGAGTTTATCCAAATTAGGTGTGAATTAGCTCTCATGCATAGTCGAGAGGTTACCTAGAATTATGTTAGATGATATAATTCAGGGGGAGCAACGTCACTTATCATGTAATCACTTGGTATCATATTAATCAAATTTTCGGTATTGCATTAATCGACAATTGGTATCAAAAATTCGACATAACATTTAATCAACATTTGGTATCCTTATGCAATTTTTGAAATTTATGCATTAGCAAGGGGGATAGTTGAAGTCAAAAAGCATGGGAAGGAATTGTTTTTCACCTAATGGTTGAACATGTATAAAACCTTAAGATTTCTAAGGGAAGAAGAACATAAGGGTACGTCTACTCATGTTTTATTATTTTACACCTTTTTGATGATGTCAAATGGAGGAGAAGTATAATAACAAAAACTATTGAAACATCATGAGCATATTGTCATTCATTGAATATTTGATGCATTAATTGAGGGGGAGCCTTATTTGGTGTAACCAATTATATATATTTTTCCTAGTGCATTTGTCATCATCAAAAAGGGGGAGATTGTTGACTCTATAAGTCCAATCCGATTTTGAAAATGACAATTCTTTTGGTATTTGATATGTGCATTGAGTTTATGAACAGGACCTATATTAAGCATGCACGGAAGGATAACGAGTCATGGAAGCCTTAAAGTAAAGCACACAAATCTTGGCAAGATCCATGGAACTCAAAGAGTACGAGAATCAAGATGCAAGCGGCAAAGTTTAAGAACATCTTGGGAATGGGTACTTAGATCTCATTTATTTACATTTTCATATGATTTAATTGGAGACTCAACATAACTTAGAAAGACTTTAGGATTCATGCATTTCATGTATATCATTAGGGGATTTTCATGTACTTAGAAATACTTTTAAAATCATGAAAAATATGTTTTATAAAAGACCCAAAAAGGAGAGCAAAGTAGAATTTTAAATTAGAAAATAAAAATTCAGAAAATTGGGACTTTGGCTGACTGAACTTTAAGTTCGGTTGGCTGAAGAATTTCCTCAAACGTCTGAAGAATAAGTTCAGTCATCTAAAGATTTTTGGGTGAAAAACAAAAACTGGGAAAAGCACCTCAGATGACTAAACCTTTACCTCGGTCGTCTGAACTCGACACTTCGGTCATCTGAACCTTGATCTCAGTCGTCTGACCCAGTGTCTAGGCTATTTTTTCGAAGGATAAAAGTGACTTTAGTCGTCTGGGCCCTAGACCTCAGACGTATGAACTTGCTGGAAAGATTAAAAATTTAATTTTTATTGTATAAACACGCGAGCTATCTTTTGATTCAATGGTTAAGATCAATTCTAAGGGTAAGACACTATAAATACTGATTATATAAACCATAGTACTGTGAAAAAACACAAAAAGATCAACCTAAAGTGAAGAACACATCTTGTTGAAAAGAAAACTGAGATACTTGAGCTGATTGCTGTATGTTTGCCTACACTCTAGTTTGTACACATCATCTTTGGGAAAATCGCCTCAAAAAATCTAAAGGGGTCTCTATTATACATCTTGTGCTTCAACTTGGTTTGAGGTTTGGTTATTACATTTAGTTTTGTTAGAGAATCTCATATCACCATCTGTTTTGATATCTTTAGAGAAACTTGATATTGAGTTTTCACATTCATATAAATATCGTTTTAGACAAACTCAATACTTGAGAAAGTTTCTATTTGGTCATTGTTTAAAGAGTGATCGTTCAAGTGTGTTCAAAATTAAAGACATGATTTTTGGGTTACTTCTAAACTAGTTGATTAGATATCCTAGGAAGTGCATAACTAGATCTATACATATTGAAGGATATTTTTTGAAAATCATATTTTAACTATTTGATACTTGGTATTCTCATCACATAGATACATATATATATATTAGGGCAAATACTACCAAGATCACATTGAGATCGAACTCTTGAGAGAAATATTGTTTTGACAAAGTTTGTGTCAAATCTTTGCAATCTACAAAGTTATCTTTATATTCAAAGATCTAACCTAAGATCTCCAAAGCATTGTTTTTATACAAACATTTTTGGGTGAATTGATAAAAAAAAGGGTTTGTGTGTTAAAGCATATCATACATAAACGATTATATCGTTTCATACATTCTGAACTTAAGATTTTATCAAATGTTAATGTAATAGGAATTTGAACTGTACTTACAAGCTTTTGTTTGGAAGCATTTTTGAGTGTTTTTTAGAAATTCTATTGTATTCACGGTTCGGTGTGTGAACCGGGGTTTGAGAAGAGAGTTGTATCTCTTGTAAGCAATGGAGTAGGAGGGAGTTGTGCCTCTTATAAGTAGCGGATTGTAAGGGAAGTTTCGTCCAAATTTAAGGAGTCGGGATTTTAGTGAAATCTTTGAGTAGTTGCTCAAGGCGAGGACGTAGGCCAAGTTGGCTGAATCTTATAAAAACTGTGTTTGTCTTCTCTCTTCCCTTTACTATTTACTTTCAGCACTATATTTAAATTGTTCGTATAGCATGTGTAGGTTGAATAACCTTGCATACAATTAATTGGGTAATAAGAACTCATTGTTAAATATACAAGTAAGGATTAAGTGGTAAATAGATTTAAAGAATTTTAAAATACCCAATTCACCCCCCCTCTTGGGATTACACCTAATTCAACACTATATACTCTTAAAGTAAAGCACACAAATCTTTTGCTCAACTCTTGCTGAGTAATCGTGCATGAAACAAAATTCCAAAAGTTACTGCAAATACTACCTCAAACACTCCCCATTACATATGATTCTATATTAAGCTTCCTTCAGATGTGCTTGAGTTCTTCCGAGTGAGTGTCCTTTTTATATTTACTATTCAAATGTCTACTTGGTTCTATCTTTGCCTTTGATCCAGTACTTTATGTATTTGTCACTTGTATCTGTACTAAACATGATTTGCAAAGATAGGATACACTAGGAACCATAACTAGGTTAATATCATCAAAACACATTAAATATGATTATGAATTCACCAAGGCTAACAATCTCCCCCTTTTTGATGATGTCTAACCTATTAAGATTTTACTTAATCTTTGCATTTGAGTTTGACTTACCATAGTTTATTATGCAAAGATAAGTTTACCTACTATCATTAATGGGTTGTTATCATCAAAAAAAGAAGATTAAGCTCATGTACCCACCAAAGCTAACAATCTACCCCTTTTTTATAATGGCAAACCAATTGTTAACTTTTTGAGTCCAATCCCTAGTTTTGATAATGACAAACCGCAAGTTACTCATGTGTGCATTTAGTGTGTGAATAGGTCTATATCTTAACATGCATATAAGGTAAAAGGAAAATAGAAGCCAACGGGAACTTAAAGCTCACATCAACTGGCGCATTCTATAAAGAAGGGAAGAGCAAAAGAAGAAGAAGATATTTATTTTTATTGTAAATGCATTTCAGTTTTTGGGTTATAATAATTGCATCGCATGCATTATAATAATTTAATACTCAAAGGCCATAGACTGACCATATGGAACTTTATCAGACTTCAATCGATCGATGTTGGAATTTTTGGGTCAAATTTAGGGCAAAATAGTAAATTCAAAATGCCCTCGGTCGACCGACCACCATGTGTTATATTACCACGGTCGACTAAACCACTATGCCACGGAGTCAACTTTTGGCCAACCCCTAGTCGACCAAACCCACCTAGTTATACTTAACTGTCGACCGAACCTTTGTTGGCTAAAAAGACTTAGCCACAGTCGACCGAACCAATGGCAATATAAATGCCATGGTCGACCGAACCAATCAAAAGTCAACAAGTTGACTTCTCACGGTCGACCATTCTAAAATGGACGTATCGTCCTTGGTCGATCGAACCAGAACATGTTTGACCCCCAACTGTTCAGCCGACCATTTTTGTAGTTTAAATTGACCACGGTCAATCGAACCACATAAGCGGTCAACCGAACCTTAGCTATGGTCGACTGAACCTACGAAGGGTTCAAAATCACCTTAAGACGGTCGACCATTTCCGTAGTTCAAATTCGCCACGGTCGACCGATCTTATCAATATGGTCGTCTGAACATTGGCCACGGACAACCGAACCTCTTGGGTTGGCACATTTTTAACTGCAGTAATTGGGGTTAAAATTCAATTAAACATTTTCAAAATGACCTCCATGTCCCTAACGGTTATATTTTTTGTAAAATCTATATATATCCTTTCATTTGGAGAAATTAAGAGGAGATTAGAAAATTGATTAAGGAAAAATCCTCCAAATTTTTATACTCCCATTTGCCTATACTTCATACATTCAAGCCAATTTTTTTCATGCTCTCCCTTACGTTACTTGCCAAAATCTTTTTAAAGAGTGGAGAGATTTATTTGCTTATACTTCTCACTTGCAAATTAATTGCAAGTTGAAGGGGAGTTTTAAGCTTTATTGTTGTGAGTACTTTCCTACAAAAACCTCCTTACACTCTCAAATTTCTATACTCTTTGAAAAATCTTTTTTGAGAGTTTGTTCGGTAATTTTCCCATATTATTTTCTAATTGATTTGCATTGATTGGGAAAATCATTTTGGTTGCTTCAGAGTCCTTGCATACTGATTGCAAGACTTGAAAGCTTGCCTTCTATATTTGATAAATATTTTGCAAGCTTAAACCCTAAACATATATTGTGATGCCCTGATTTTCGTACAATTTTTTTTCTCAATAATAAATAATTACACGTCATCTACAACACCCACAAATCGGTCACGTCAACAATCCTATTATCATTCATACGACCTGACCCGCATTTGGTACCAGGTAAAAAGTTATTTTATTATACAATCTAACAGCAGAAGACAGTATATACATATCAGTCAGAATACAATACCTAGAGTATCAATATACACATATACACTATACTATCTCATACCCAAAAACAACACAACCCTAATCCAAACTCACCTTGTATATCAGGGTTCCAACTCCCTACTATCACGGAGCTCTATCATCTGGTCGGTCTCTGTTCCCTAGAAAAATTTAGATAAATTGGGTGAGACACATCTCAGTAAGAAGGAATAAATTATTTACAGTGTGTGGCCATATGAGTTCAATTATAATACACTTTACTTTTCAAATCATCGTTTCATATGAGAAAATACACTGATATACACATTCTCATATTCATATAGATATATAACACAAGCTTTTATAAGCTTTAAAAATCACTTCTCAAAATCAATCATTCCAACACATTTTTACCTGCGAAGTTCCTGAGAATAGGGAAGATTACCCGCCCATACAGGTAACTTCCCTTTGCCCTAACACGTTATGCAACCACGTATGGTCACATCTGATACCTATCAGGGCACTCACCTTACTCAGCAAGCCCTTAGGCGGAGAGTTTCACTTCGCCTATATTCTTTCTTTCATTTCTCATTTTAGCCAATTTTATCATTCTTTCACTTTTCATTTCCATTTTACTTTCCGGCTCATAAGTATCCTCTGTATCAAATAGCAACATCGCGTATGTAACTCATAGCCACCCTGAGGATCTTTCTATCCACGTCATGCTTCCCCCCATGGTCAAGGTTGTGCGGCCCGAAGGCTGGATCTAACCGGGGTTGGCCAAACCGATTAGATCAAATATCATATCACATATCGTGTTTGTAGTACGACTGGCCGGCCTATAACCTTGATCCGGACTTAGGGGGCCCAACAACCCTACACAATGGCACAGTCGAATGTCACGGCACACGCACCAAGAGTCCGTGTGGTTGCACTAACACCCCTAGCAACGGTACCATGCTCAATATCATAACCATCCAACAGGATTTACCACCACATACCCGCAATCATTATGCGGTATTGGAATTTTATCATTCATATTTCACGTATTTTCACATTTCTCATTTTCATATTACAGAATTAACATTGCAATATTTTCATTTCACATATTCACATTTCAATATCAATATTCTCAACACATTTCATCATTTAAATGATATTTTCCTCAGTTCATAATTCATCTCATCTCATACTATCATATACATATCTTATTTCACAATTACTCAATATTTCTCAAAACACATTTCCATATTTCACATTTCTTCATTTTCTCAGAGAATACATTTCTTGCACATTTCACTTTCATCATTTTCCCACATTTCAATTCTCATATTAAAACACATTTCAATATCACATATTTCATAGGGTAAATCATCTAACTCAGTTTAAACATTTCTCAATATAAATCATATGCCACATAAATTTCATTTGATATTTATATCATAATAAATTTCAGGTATAATAACATACACAATTTTCACATATTTCTTAACCCATAATTTTCATAAAAATACTGTTATAATTTATTCCCCTTACCTGGCTTACTGATAGTCTCGCTAGAATCCCAAATCTTACGCCCTTGGCGCCCGAAATTTAACTCCTGCAATTTGCATTTTTCCCAGGTTAATTAATCTATTTCTCCAAAATAATACTCATCTAGCCTTCCCTAGGCTCCATATACCTCAAATTAATATTTAAACTATTATTTAACACCCCCGCTTAATTTTCTAAATTTTTCCTGCGAGTCCCAAAATTACACCCACGGTGCTCACCCAGGCCCTAAATTCCAGAAATCCTATTTCAGCCTCAGATGCTCAATATTTTAGCATTTTTAAATTAATTCTAATTAATTAAAAATAATCCCCTTAATAACCCCCCGTACCCCAAATTTGGGGTTTTGGCCCGACACCCCCACGAGAATTATGTCCCGCTAGACTTGTAGAGAATCATCCCTAGATTCTCGTGGTAGTGTCCATTCGTCAATTGGGCTTATATTTTGTAAGAAATTAAAGAAAAATGGGAAATTGGCTTACCCTAGGAGATACGTCTACGCCGCTCCAACCACTGATCTGCTCCTGTAGAAATGACGGCAGCGGAGAATGGAGTCTAGCGGTATCTTCGGATTTTCGATCAGACGAAAATCTGTCATGAAATCGAGGAGAGAGGGAGAGAGAATGAAGAGAGAGAGAGAGAGAGAGAGAGAGAGAGAGAGAGAGAGAAAGAACTTGTAGAGCTGCGCAGAAGAAGTAAAAGGAAAGAAAAGAAAAGAAGAAGAAGAAGAAGAAGAAGAAGAAATGAAGAAGAAGCCTGAAGCTTCTAGGCTTCAGGATAATAATAATAATAATAATAATAATAATATAATATTTAATTAATATTAATAATAATATATTTTATTAATAAAAATAAAAATAAATTTTAATTAATTTTTTTCTTTTTTTTATTTGATTAATTAATTAATTATCATTATTATTATTTTATTTTTTTTTAGGAATCACTCTACTAATCTTTTATAACCCTTTTTGGGGTTATTACATATATTGTGCTACATCTTTGAAAAATATTGCTGTTATATCTGCTTAGGGTTGTTGGGATTTTTTAATTGCTCACATTGTGAATATATCTTCTAGGATCAAAGACACCACTCACTCACACACACACACACACACACACACACACACAGATATATATATTGTTGTGAGTAGATACATTGTTTAGACCAAATCTCACTTGAGCATTAATTCTCTATCATACTTGACTGCATTGATTATTTGTGCATATTGGTACATATCTGCTTAGTGCAAGAAACATATGTATTGTACACAAAATTACTGATTATTTGTTGTATTCCCGACAGGTTGTCGAAAGAGGAAGACTAGTCCTGTGAATAGTCCCGTATTGCTCTAACTCGGTTAGGAGAGCACCAGACTAGTTCAAACCCGGTTAGGAGAACTAGGTGCACCATCATGGTAAGGTGTTGTAAACGGTGTTGCTCCACCCGCAAGTGAGCAACTAGTGGAATCCTCTTACTTATGAGTTTGAGGCGAGGACGTAGGCAGTATTGGCCGAACCCCGATATCATATTATGTGTTCCCTTATCTTCACACTTTAATTTTCGTACATGTATGGTATTATTTATTATCTTTTTCATTTTACATACATGCTTTGAATGGTTGTGAAATACTGAGTGTACTATAACTATTTTATTTATCGGCTCAGTTTTATATTGTTGGGTAATTGGCATATGTTTAGAAAGACCCTAGGTTGCGATATACTGCTCGTGGATTTGAATATAACCTAGGAAAAGTTTTTAAAATTCCAATTCACCCCCCTTTTGGGAATACACCAATTCCAACAATTGGTATCAGAGCCTCATTGCACTAGACTTAAATGTTTTTACAAAAGATCGCAATGGCTCACATTGGTGTATCCCCATTTGGCAAGGGTCAATCACCTTCTAGCCCTCTATTGTTTTGTGGTGTTAACTACACCCACTGGAAAATTTGAATGAGCGTTTTTATAAAATCAATAAATTGGAGGGCCTGGCAGGTGATTAATAAAGGAATTTGTATGCCTATAAATGAAAATGAAATTAATTTGATGCATGCAAATTCACATGCTATGGATCTTATGTATTGCACTTTGGATTCTAATATTTTGCTTGAAATTATGGCGTGTACAAATGCAAGGGAAATCTGGGTGAAGCTTGAAATGAAATATGGAGAGGCCTAGGAAATCAATGCCACCACTCCGGAAATGTCAAGCTCAAATGATCAAGAGGTGGTAAATCATGAGCTAATAGCATTAGCTGACAAAGAGGTATATGTACTTAACTGTACCTCAATTGATGATTCTTTTGTTGAATATCGTAATATATCATGTATTGAATCATTTGTCGAATTTTGTGATAATGCTGTTAATGTTCATGCGATGTTTATTGTGAAAAATCTTGTGATGAATCACATGTTGAATTATATGATAAAAGCATGCCCATATATAGAAAACTAGAAAATGCTTCATCTAAACTATATAAGTTTCTAGTTAGAATGCCTAAACATAAAACCTTCTAGAGAAATGAAATTAAAAAGGTGGTAAAGCATTTAAAAGAATTAAAAGAATATCATGCCACTCTAGAGAGGAAAAATGTTGAAAGAATTTTGAAAAACATTTGCTTAGAAAGAAAAACTGAAGATTACATTAAAATGTTTTTCAAATTCACGAGTGAGGAAAATGAACCGGTTAAACCCTTAGAAGTTAAAAGAAGTAAATCTTTCAAAAAGGTTCATCTTATAAATCTCATTGTCATGCCTCATCAAGTAGAAGTAGAACAAATAAGCGTAATTGTTAATGTACATATAAAACTTGATTATACATTGGAAAGAAAGGGCACATTAAATACACTTGTTTAGTTAGAGGTGTTAGAGGCATGGATAAAGAAATGGAGTGGGTTGTCATGAAAGCAAACCTCTTAGGACTAAAGGAAGGTCAGATTCACATTGAAATTACATAATTATCAAATTCTTCCTTAGTGCATAGGATTAGCTATAGGGGGTAATGATGATTGTAGGCTTGGGAAGTGGTTGGTGCTTATAATGAAAATTCTTAGTAGATGCATTCACTATACACTATATTAAATACTAAGATAATTAGAAATTCAAACAAATATGCAAATTCAAGCAAGATATCCAATCTGAACTTAATGCATTTATATCACTATAATTGGGTAAAATATGAAAACATCAGCTATAGCATACTCAAATAAAATCCACTTCCAAATGGACAAGGCAACTGTATTTGGCATATTATTCTCAATGTTTAATTCATACTTGAATATACAAATCTTAAGTTAAGCATATGTTGTCCAGTACACAAGTTTGGGCCTTAGGGAATTCATCTTATATTGTATATCATTTAACTTTAAGATTTTTCATGAACATAAAAGCCTGATCAAATATTAGTCATCACTCTAGGCTTAAGCAATGTTGATCACAAACTCCTAATCTTTTAAAGTGCTTATTCAAAATAAATCCTTCCATAATCAAAACTAAGGGTATCCTCTAAGGGAATCAAGTTTCCATCAGTTATATTTAAATATTCCCTTTATGCTTAAAATGTAAAAACTCTTTAATTTTGATTCACCATAGGAAACCTTTGCCATCTCACGATCACATTTGGCAAAGACTCTACCTACCCCTTGGTTCATATCCTTACTCTAAATTGTGATCATATCTAAAGGATACCTTCCAATCACCAAAGAGCTATAGTCAAAATTCATATACTTTTTAATGCTCTTTGCCAAAATAGTTAGGACAATATCTTTAGACCTCTTATCCTGAAAAATGTCCTGCCTATCCTAAATACTCTTCTGTACCCTTTAGGGATTTAGTTTTCAAAAAGTATTTATTCAAACTCCCTTCACAAGGTCTCAAAATTTAAGTCAAATCCTTTAGAGCTTCATATCTTTAGTGAAGTTGAATGGCTAAAATAATTGCACTAGGTTTCAATTTAAAGAAAATTCATATTTCAAAAGAAACCTGTGCATGAGCAGTTAAATCTGAAAGCGATTTGAACCCATGCCTCTCACGTATTAAAGTTCATAAGAAAAGAGGCAAAAGCTGGCTTATGACCCCAAGAAATATTGTTTATAACTTTTTGGTCCTCTAAGCCCAAGCTTCCAAAGCCAAGTTCAAGTAATTGAAAATCTTAATAACACTTGGCTAAGAATTTGAAGAATTGAAAAGGCATAAGACAGTAATTGTGCACAACTCAAGGGGAGCACTTATCTTTCATGACTATATAAATTAAAATGTTCTTATTTTTTATGTGCATATATCATTTATGCCTAAATGTTCATGTGAATACTACAATGAATTTATAACTATCCTTTGTGGTTTATTGATAATGCTATCTTTAATGAATAGTTTATATTTTTGTATCATTTGTTGATTGAATTACTGTTATGCATGCTTGTATGGAACACCAACTGCATGGCTGATGCAGTATATTATGTATTGCATGCTAATAGTGGATATAGGTTCTCGTGTGCCTTGAACTGAATTATAAATTACTTGTTTGAACCTATCAGGTACAGGTTTTATGGGAAAATGTCCGATTTACATACGGCATGCTGCCGAAATTTCAGTAGGGATTTTTCCAAAATAAAACCTCGTACATAGATGATTATGATAAAATTAATGTTAAAATATTTTTGAAAGGATGAGTGATAACTAAAAGTTTTGAATTTCATCCTTACATAATCATCAAGTATTTAGAGAGCTAAGCACCTTCCCTATAGAAAGAACTTAAAGGAAATACATCACTTTCATTTATTGAAATATTGAGACTCTTCTGAGAACCTTGAACATCATATCCAGTGCTTAAAGCTTTAAGAAATGATATGGATTGTTCTTGGTTATGGACATTATTGTATGCCTTAATATGTATTCTCTAATGCTTCTATAACCTATAGGGATGATTATACTGGTTGCATAGTAAAATAAATAAATCTTAATCCAATATACTCATTTTAAATGACTTAAATATGAAGGCTTATACTTCGTGGCATGTTAAATGAATTTAATCTTGGGCTAGTATAAGTAGTTCACTGTATCTAAACTAGATTTCAAATTGATAAGGGGAGCATCCAAAATTAAAATGCCTATCATATTATGCTCCCCATATTATTTTTTGATTGATTTGCATTGATTGGGAAAATCATTTTGGTTGCTTTTGAGTCTTTACATACTGATTGCAAGACTTGAAAGCTTGCCTTCTATATTTGATAAATCTTTTGCAAGTTTAAGCCCTAAACATATATTGTGCTACATCTTTGAAAAATATTGTTGTTATATTTTGCTTAGGGATGTTGAGATTCTTTAATTGCTCACATTGTGAATATATCTTCTAGGATCAAAGACCTCACTCACTCACTCACACACACACACACACACACACACACACACACACACACACACACACACACACATATATATATATATATATATATATATTGTTGTGAGTAGATACATTGTTTGACCAAATCTCACTTGAGCATTAATTATCTATCATACTTGAGTGCATTGATTATTTGTGCTTATTGGTACATATCTGCTTAATGTATGAAGCATCTGTATTGTACACAAAATTACTAATTATTTGTTGCATTCTCGACGGGTTGTCGGAAGAAGGAGACTAGCGCTGTGAATAGTCCCGTATTGCTCTGACTCGGTTAGGATAACACCGGATTAGTTCAGCCCCAGTTAGGAGAACTAGGTGCACCATCCTGGTAAAGTGTTGTAAACGGTATTGCTCCACCCACAAGTGAGCAACTAGTGGAATCATCTTACGTGTGAGCTTGAAGCGGGGACGTAGGCAGTATTGGCCGAACCCCGATATCATATCGTGTGTTCCCTTATCTTCACACTTTAATTTCTGTACATGTATGGTATTATTTATTGTCTTGATCATTTTACATACATGTTTTGAACAGTTGCGAAATACTGAGTCTACTATAACTATTTTATTTGTCGGCTCAGTTTTATATTGTTGGGTAATTGAAATATGTTTAGAAAGACCCCAGGTTGCGGTATACTGCTTGTGGATTTGAAAATAACCTAGGAAAAGTTTTTAAAATTCCAATTCACTCCCCCTCTTGAGAATACACCAATTCCAACACCATTGGTGTTCTCTATAGGGTATATTAAAGCTCTCCCTCAACTTATGCATATTCTTAAATGGGACTAAAATATGCTCCCCCTTACTATATGTATATCTAAAATGTTGGCCTAATAAGGCTTAATCTCATTTTGATGATAGAAAATCAAGGTTACTTAACATGTCTTTGTGAGTTTAAGTTTTAAGAGTTAAGTGATTTTAAGACTTCAAGTGGATGTGCTTGAAGAGTTTGAATGGAAAATGGCACTTAAGGCTATAAGACATGATAATCATGAAGAATTCAAGTTAGATGAGATACGAAACTCATTGAAGCAGTGCGTAAAGTCAAGAAGACATATTGGAAACTTTATAACATGAAGACTTAGGAACGTAGATAGGAAAATCATTGAAAGTCTCATATAAGTACTTCAAAACTCAATATTGTTTGATTGAAGCTCCTAGGATATGTCATTGAACTTAGATACCTAATTTTATTCATGGAAAATGTTTTCTCAAAGTACAAATTAAGTTTTCAAATATATGAATTAAGTTTGGAACCAAAAATACTGAAAAACAAGTTTTGCTGAAAGGACAGGCGACTGATGTTAAGTCACCAGGCGACTGTGGTGCTTCTGCGATTGAAAATCTACAAATAAAATAGGCACAAGCGACTTACTTATCGAGCATAGTCAACTGACCCCATTTTGACTATTAGAATGCGCTTGAAGAGACCCGGAGAATTATAGAATTAAATAATAATAGAGGGAGAAAAAGAAAAATTCAAAAGAGAGGAAAAGCAAGGTTCGTCGACGAATACCCTACTGCATTTGTCGCACGCCACATGTCCTGTCGATGAAAGATTACCGAGAGGGGTAACTTCAGGGTCTGAAATTCGTCGACAAAGGTTATGAGTTCATCGACGAGCACCCTTCTTGACCTCGTCGACGAAGCAACGTGTCTCGTCGATGAAGGCAGGTGTATAAGTATACCAAATTCAAATTTCAGCGCAAAAAATTTGCATGTAGCTCTTTCTCTATCTAGAATTCATCTCCTCTACCTTCTATTTAAGTTTCAAGCTCGGGTTTTCGCCGGTTCGAAGATCTGAAGCCGCCACCCTACTCCTGGGAAGATTATCTTCATATTTGCTGGAGTAGATCATTGGTTAGGCTAACTTGGGAACCATCCCAAAATTTGTGTAAGTTAGTTAATTTCAATTTTATTGGGTATTTGGAGTTTCTGTTATGAGGAGAATATGTTAGGAAAGCAAATACTGAAGTTTTGTTGGGAAAAATGTTAATTTTAGGGTGTTGTGCTAGGAACACTGCAAGTGTAGGAATTTGGGGTTTTGTGGGCTTCTTAGTAAGCCAGGTAAGGGGATAAACTAATTTAGAAATTTTTATGAAATTATTTATTATTTTATAGCATTAAATTTCAGAAAAATATGTATATTATATAATTATGTTTGGGAAATACTGTTATAAACAGGGATATGATTTAAACATGTGTATCAGAAAATATGGTTTCAGGATTAGATTTTATATTCAGTAGATTACCCATTTCTGTGTGGCATGAGTTTAAATTTCCATATAATTATGTATGTCAGAATAATATACTTTTCCCAGATCAAGCATGGTATGATAGTTTTCAAGACAATTATGAAATAATACAAGAACCATGATTTTACATATTAAATAATATAGAAAAATTGTGTTCAGTATATTATGATATGCTAACACAAATGTCGTGATTCATGTTATGTTATGCTGGCACAGATGTCATGATTCATGTTATGTATTGCAGGCGCAGATGACGAGATTCATGTTGGTGTAGATGCCATAATCATGTATGATAAGACAAAATTTATGAAATACGAAACAGTTATGTTCAGTATATGAAACATATTATATGTTATCAGAACCAGGATGGTATGGTTTAGTTTAGTTTTAGGAGCACGGTACCGTAGTTATATGTTCAAAATTATGATAGTGCTACCATATGACAAGTAGTGTGGGATATGGCAGTCGATGTGGCTACAGTGTAGAGTGGAGTAGTCCCCTGGAAGTCTGGGACCAGTAGGGGCGGGCCCATCGTACTTACAGACTTATGATTGATCTAGCATGGTCGGCCAGCCATTGTTAGGTCCCGCCTTCGGGCTGCACAACCTAGTCATGTGGGGGTAAGACATGACACCAGCTAACTATCCATCCTGGATGTATTTCAGTATTGTATAGTTATATAAGATGATTTTCATGTTATTAATTTAGTACGTTATATTATGTTATGAGGAATCATGTTTTATTCAGGTATGATATCAATAGTTTTTACCAGATATGATGTATGTATTGATATTATGTATAACACGAAAACACTCTTGTGGCCACACATTGATGTTAGTTTTTTTTTTTTTTACTGAGAGGTGTCTTACCCCAGCTATGTATAAACATTTTAGGGAATCCAAGTAGAGGAGCAGATAGAGCTCCGCGGCAGTAGAGTCCGACCGAGCTACCCTGTTGAAAGGGTGAGTTGTAGAGCTAGGGTTGGATTTATTTTTGGGAAGTGACCCTAGGCTACTTTTGGTCTTTTTTAGTGGATGATTGTATGTATATAATAGTTTTAGTAAGACTCTGGTATTGTGGTTGGTTGTATGGTATGTTGAAATTTACGTTTCCTGTTGCTTAGGTATTTAAGTTATATTTTAGGTATATCCCTGGTACCTATGGGTTTAGGCTGATTGTGTTACTCAGTTGTACAAGATTGTTATATTAAATATTATTATGAAAAAGAAAAAAAATATATATATATATATATATGGTAAATTAGGCAGGTCGTTACAGTTTAGTATCAGAGCCTAGGACGTTAGGTTCTGTAGACTTTAGAGTGCAGCGGAAATAATACCAGAGTTTAGGAAAAGGATTTGAGGTTTTGTTTTGTAGTTTAGAGGCAGGACTTCCGTGGTGGTTTCTGTGTCTTTCCTGGGGTGATGATTTCAGGAAAGTCATAGTAAACTATTGTCGGGTTGTGTTTCTAAAGTGTAGGACTGGATCTTGAAATAAGATAAGGATGTCAAGATAGGGGATTTTGGTTAGACGCATAAGTTTCAAGAATAGGGTCCCTAAGTCATGTTTATTGTCTTTTCAGGATGGACCCCGGAGAAGGTAGCGCCCATGTGAGTGGTAGTGACGGTGTAGGGCCCTCGAGTGCAGGCGGGGCTGACTTTGATACGGTATTATGCAGTGTAGCTCAGCAGGTTATGGCTGAGATTGCTAGGAGTTCCAGAGAGCAGGAAGGCCTATCTACAGGCTATTGGTGCACGATAGAGAAATTTACCAAGATGAATCCTTCGACATTTTCAGGAGGAGTTGATCCTGCAGCTGCCGACAATTGGATGCAGGAGATCGAGAAGGTTTTGGAAGTATTACAGTGTATAGAGGAGCAGAGGGTCCTCTTCGCCACCTATAAACTGATAAGGGAGGCCGAGAGGTGGTGGACTACAGTGAAACTTTTAGAGCAGCAGAGGACGACACCGATAGTTATGATATGGGACTGATTTAAAGAATTATTCTTTGATAGATATTTCCCAGCTACTGTAAGGGAAGTTAAAGTGGAAGAGTTCCTGAATTTGAAGCAGGAACAGCTAACGGTCAGAGAGTACACAGCGAGGTTTATTGAGTTGTCTTGCTTTGCCCCGTTTATCATACCTGATGAAGCAAAGAAAGCAAGACAATTTAAAAGGGGTTTGAGGCGTGAGATCTATAGGCAAGTTATGGTGTTGAGAATACAGGACTTTGCTAAGTTAGTTGATAGAGTAGTTTTAGCTAAGGCCGGTGAGCAGTTGGGTGCAGAGGAACAGGGACAAAAGAAGAGGTCCACACCATTAGGCTTTCAGTAAGGCTTTGGTCATGCTTAGTGGAGGAGAAGAAACTACGACAGGGGTTAGAGGCATGAGACTGGGGGTCGTGAGGTTTAGGGTGCTCAAACTGACGCCCCGATTTTCATACAAAATTTTTTTTTTAAAATAATAATTAAATATTCACTTATCCTCAATAACATTCATAAATCGGCCACGTCAACAACTCTATTACCATTCATATGACCTAACCTGCATTGGGTACCTGGTAAAAAGTAATTTCATTTATACAACCTAACAGCAGAAGACGGTATATACATAACGGTCAGAATTCAATACCCAGTGTATCAACATACATATATATACATCACCATCACAAACTCAAAAACAACTCAACTCTAGGGGAATTACACCTCCTCTAGTCCAAAAACTCACCCTATGTGTCAGGGTCTTAGTTCCCTATGATCACAGAGATCTATCACCTCGCCTATCCCTGTTTCTTAAAAAATTTAGATAATTTGGGTGAGACACATATCAATAAGAAGGAATAAATTATTTACAGTGTGTGACCATATGAGTTCAGTTATAATACACTTTATTTTTCAAATCAACATTTCATCTGAGAAAAATACGCTGATAAATATATTCTCATAATCATATAGATATACAACACAAGTTTTTACAAGTTTTAAAATCATTTCTCAAATTCAATCATTCCAACACATATTTACCTGCGAAGTTCCTGAGAATAGGGAAGATGACCTGCCCATATAGGTAGTTTTCCTCTGCCCTAGCACGTTATGTAGCCAGGTATGGCCACATATGATACCTATCAAGGCACTCACCTTACTCAGTAAGTCCTCAGGCGGAGAGTTTTACTTCGCCTCAATTATTTATATTATTAACTAACACGATTCCATTTCTGACTTTTACCATTCTCTATTTTTTAATTTCCATTATTTCTTTCATTTCTCATTTTAGTCTGTTTCATCATTCTTTCACTTTCCGTTTCCATTTTACTATTCAGCTCATGAGTATCCTTGGTACCTAGTACCAACATCGCGTCTGTAACTCATGACTACCTTGAGGATCTTTCTTTTCATGCCATGCTTCCCCCCATGGTCAAGGTTGTGCAGCCTGAAGGTTGGATCTAACCGAGGTTGGCCAACCCGGTTAGATCAAAATATTATATCACATATAGTGTCTGTAGTACGACTAGCCGGCCTATAGCCCTAATTTGAACTCAATGGGTATAACAACTCTACAAAATAACACAGTCGACTGTCACGCCACACGCTCCAAGAGTCTGTGTGGTTGCACTACACTACTAGCAATGGTACCGTGCTCAATATCACAACCCATCGTTAGGGTTTCTATAACCATCCATCAGGGTTCACTGCCATATACCCGCAATCATTATGCGGTATTGGCATTTCATCAATCATATTTCAGTATATACAGTTCAGAATTCACGTTCTCTTTTTCACATTTCAATATTTCCATATCAATATACATCATTAATCTCATATTAGTATATCTCAATATAAATGTTCTCATCATTTTATGTGCACATTTCATCATCTCATAATAATATATATCGTATTTCACGTAGTTCAATATTTCTCAAAATACCCATATCAGTAATTCGCAAAATCTCATTTTTCATGCAAATCATTTCTAGTCACATATAAATACCATATTTCATTATTTTCCACTAATCACATCAATAATTATCATTTCAATATTTTCTCAGAAATTACTCATCGTTATATTTCATATTTTTCAATACACATCATATGCCACATAGTTTTCATCTAATATTCATAATATATTAATTTCACACTCCAAAATATCACAATTTAATATTACTCAAATGCCACACAATTTATTTGATATTTATATCATAATAATTTCCAAACAAAATATCATATGCTCATTTTCACATATTAATTCAAATAGTAATTCTAAAAATATTGTTATAATTTATTCTCCTTACGTGGCTTACTGAGAGTCTTGTTAGAATCTCAAATCCTACGCCCTTTGCACCTGAAACTTAAATCCTGCAATTTACATTTGTCCTAGATTAATTAACTCATTTCCCCAAAATAATACCAATATAACCTTCCCTAGGCTCCATATACCCCAAATTAATATTTAAACTAATATTTAACACCCTCACTTAATTTTCTGAACTATGCCTGCGGGTCTCGAAATTATACCCGCGGCGCTCACCCGGGCCCTAAATTTTAAAAATCCTACTTCAACCCTAGATGCTCAATATTCCAACATTTCTAAATCAACATTAATTAATTAACAATTTGCCCCTTAATAACCCCCTTATCCCAAATTTGGGGTTACGCTTACGATGACCCCACGAGAATTCCACTCCGCTAGACTTGTAGAGAATTATCCCTAGATTCTCATGATGGTGTCAAATCGTCGATTGGGCTTATAATTTGTAAGAAATTGAGGTAAAAGTAGAAATTTGACTTATCCCAATAGATATGTCTATGCCGCTCCTACGACTAATCCACTTTGATAGAAATGACAGCAATGGAAAATGGAGCTCAACGGTCTCTTCTGATTTTCAATCGGGGGAGAATCCGTCATGGAACTAAGGTGAGAGGGAGAGAGAACGATGAGAGAGACTGTTGAGGGGGGCTGGCACAGGAACCTCTCTGGATCTCTCTCTTTTCTCCTTTTGAAATCCTCCTGTTCAGGAGGATATGATATAATAATAATAATAATAATAATAATAATAATAATAATAATAATAATAATAATAATAATAATAATAATAATAATAATAATAATAATAATAATAATATATTTTATTAATAAAAATAAAAATAAATCTTAATTATTATTTTTTTCTCTTTTTATAAATTTAATTAATTAATATATTATTTTTTTTTGGAATCACCCCACTAATCTTGTATAGTCATTTTTGAGGTTATTACATTCTCCCCTCTTTATAAAAATTTCATCCTCGAAATTTGCTATTCGTCTACTTCCCATCCTTAGAGAAAATACTTCCAATTTTATTAATTACCATCACTTATGGCGGAGGAATACCGTGGTTACAACGAGGGTTTTAGGAGATTACAACTATTCAAAATTCTCCCAAAGCCATTCACGTTCCAAAACTAAAAACTTTATCTATCCTATGTTACACTATACAAATAAAAATACACATTATTATTCCCTTCACTCTGATTGACTCAACTATAAACTCCACTGAATAAGTGTGGATATCTCTAGCACATCTGATCCTCTAGTTCCCAAGAAACCTCCTCAACGACATGATTGCACCACAAAACTTTTACCAATGGAATTTTCTTCGTGTGTAGCTCTTGTTCCTTCCAGTCAAGAATCTGCACTAGCACTTCCTCATAAGCTAAAGTATCACCCAACTCCAGTGCTTCATAGCTGATCACATAGGAGGGGTATGAGACGTGTTTCTTCAGCATAGAAACGTGGAATACGTCATGGATCCTAAACAGGACTGCTGGTAATGCCAATTGATAAGCAACTGGACCCACTTTTTCAAGAATTTCGAATGGCTCAATATACCTAGGGCTTAGCTTACCCTTCCTCCCAAACCCCATAAACCCTTTTAGCAGTGCCACCTTCAGGAACACGTGATCTCCTACGTCAAACTCCAATTCTCGCCGATAAGTAACTACATAACTCTTTTGCTGGGCTCTGTGCTGTTCTGATCCTGTCTCTTATGAGTCTGACTTTATCCCGAGTCAGTTGCATTAGCTCTGGCCCCAATATTTGTCTCTCCCCAATCTCATCCTAGTACAACGGGGATCAGCATCTCCTGCCATACAGCACCTCATATTGTGCCATCCCAATGCTGGTCTTGTAGCTGTTGTTATACGCAAACTCGACTAGTGGCAAATACTGTATCCAACGACCTCCAAATTCCAGCACACATACTCGTAGCATATCCTCCAGAATCTGCATTGTCCTCTCCGTTTGCCCATCTGTCTGAGGATGAAACACTGTGCTGAATGACAATTGAGAACCCATGGCTCCTTGCAGACTCTTCCAAAAATGAGAAGTGAACCATGGGTCTCTGTCTGAAACTATGGACACTGGGACGCCATGGAGCCTAACTATCTCCTAGATATATAATTCAACCAATCTGTCCATGGAGTAGCTAACTCTGACTGGAAAAAAGTGGGCAGTCTTTGTCAATCAATCCACCACTACCCAGATAGCGTCCTGTCCATGCAACGCCGGCAGCAATCCTATGACGAAATCCATCGCTATATGCTCCCACTTCCACTAGGGAATGTGGAGTGGCCGCAATGATCCCGTCGATTTTTGATGCTCAGCCCTCACTTGCTGACACATCAAACACTGATCCACATACTGGGCTATCTCCCTCTTCATGTTGCTCCACCAGAAGGACTCTTAAAGATCCCTGTACATTTTAGTGCTACCTGGATGTACAGTATACAGGGACCGATGTGCTTCTTCCAGAATAACCTTCTTGATCTCAGTGTCGGCAGGAACACATAACCTGGTACGGAACCTCAAGGCTCCATCATCTGAGATGCTGAACTCTGTTTTCTGACCATCCTGTACCTTACCCATAAGCTCTACTAGTTCTGCATCATTCCTCTGAGCTACTTTAATTCTCTCCTGTGGAGTTGGCTGCAAAACCAAGTCAATAATAAACGCTTAGTGATCGCCCTCTACTAGCTCCACACCAAGCCTCTCTAGATCCATCTAGATTGGATGCTGAATCTCCACTGCAGAAATAGATGAATCCACTAATTTTCGGCTCAAAGCATCAACGACCACATTAGCCTTTCCCGGGTGGTAGTCGATAGTGCAATCATAATCCTTTATTAGCTCCAGCCATCTCCTCTGCCTTATATTTAATTCTTTCTACGTGAAGAAATACTTTAGGCTCTTATGGTCAGTAAATCTCACACCTACCCCCATATAGATAGTGCCTCCAAATCTTTAGTGTGTAAACAACCGCTGCCAATTCTAAATCATGGGTAGGGTAGTTCTTTTTATGTTCTTTCAACTGTCATGAGGCATAGGCTATCACCCTTCCTTGTTGCATCAACACGCATCCGAGCCCTTTATGAGACGCATCACTGTAAATTACGAATGCCTCTTCTCTTGAAGGAATCATCAACACAGGCGCAGTGATGAGTCGCTACTTCAATTCCTGGAAGCTCTGTTCACATTCATCAGACCACTCAAACTTCACTCCCTTCCTAGTCAATTTGGTCAATGGGTCTGACAGTCTAGAGAAGCCCTCAACAAACCTACAGTAGTACCCAGCCAATCCCAAGAAACTCCTTATCTCATGCACATTCTTTGGTCATACCCAGACTACTACCGCCTCAATCTTACTCAGACCAACAGAAATACCACCCCTAGATATAATGTGTCCAAGGAAGGTAACTTGTTTCAACCAGAACTCGCACTTCTTGAGCTTCGCATATAACTTCTTCTCTCGCAACACCTGAAGCACTATACTCAGATGCTGCTCACGCTCCTCTAGGCTCTTCGAATACGCCAGTATATCATCAATAAATACTACCACAAATTGATCCAAATATTGGTGAAAGACCCTGTTCATCAAGTCAGAGGTAGTTGCCTCCTGCGCGTCCGTCTCCGCCTCTCTCTCTCTTTCTCTCAATTTCTCGATGAGTTTGCGGTGGATTTGGAATTGGAAGGTGCCGTTGGATTCCTGGTTCCGCTGCCGACATTTCTACTAGAGTAGATTTTTCATGGGAGCGACTTAGGCACTCCTCCTGGGGAAAGGTAATTTTTCCTTATTTTCTCAATTTCGCTATTAATATGTGGTTAAATCGACGATCGGGTACCACCACGTGGTCCTAGTCATCGTCATTTTTACGTAGGTAATTTTGCAATTAGAATTTTCTAGACCCTACTCCAAAGCGAGAGTGGGATTTGGAAAATTTGGCAATTTTGGTATATTTTCAGGTATTACTATTTATTTAGGAATTATGGCCTTAGGAAATATTTAAATAATATTTTATTTAGAAATAATTTATTGGAACTAGGATTTTTGATTCAGGGTCCGGGTGAGCGCCACAGGTATTTTTCGGGATCCCTGTTGGCGTAGTTCAAGAAACCAGGTAAAGGGGAAATTTATATATTAAATCAGGTTTTTCATGAATTAAAAATGACTATGTGTTATAAATGTATATATGTTTTTATGTGGGTTTAAAATGCCAGCCATGAAATTTATGTTTTCTGAGCCTAGGATTGTCGATATAGTTGTGTATATATGAAAGTGAACGAATGGAAGTGGTAAGAATTTTCTGATGAATTAAATAAGAAATGAAATGTATTTTGAGCCTGTAAATGTTAAATGTGGGTTGGCTTATTTTATAAGAAATATGTATGAATTTTACTACTAAATTGTGTGGCATGAGAATCTGTGCAAATTATATGTTAAATGTATGAGTTGCAGGCTAAGTAAGTAAAGCAATGAGAATAAAATATGATATGGACAATGTTGCCTGTGTATGTTGAATGCAACCATGTAAATGTACAACAGTTGAAAGTCGGGTTAGTAGATCTAGCTCTTTTCTATGTGGACTAACTGTTAGCAGATTCTAGCGCATTTCTATGTAGACTAACTGATGACGGCTAAAGAGCGGTTGTAGTACAAAGGAATGAAATGAAACTGTTATGAAATGAAATGACAATGGAATGACAATGCAATGAAATGAAATGTGAAACGTGAATGATACGAATGGGAAAGAGTCAATTAAAGTGAAATGCAATGCAATGTTAAGCTATGAATATGAACAGATGCGTATGATTGAATAATGATAGAAAGAATGATGTATTATGATATTAGAAGTATGTATGTACGTAAAACATGTTACGATTGGGCGAGGCATACCTTTTGCCTGAGGGCTTGCTGAGTAAGGCGAGTGCACTAGTAGCTACAAATGTGGTAGTAGCCGCATAACGTACCAGGGCAAAGGGAACCTACTTGTATGGGCGGGTAGATTTCCCTATCCTTAGGGCCTTTGCCGATAAATTTTGGTATGAACTGTGTGAGTACGAGATCAATTTATCACTTGAGGGCTTACTAAGTAAGGTGAGTGCCCTGGTATGCTTTATCTACGACCTTTGGGTTGCCTAAATATCATAGCAGAGGGATGCTACTTGTATGGGCGGGTAATCACCCCTATCCTCAGGTAATCTCGTGGGTTAAACATTTGCATATGTTTGATTAGGTTCAGGGAATGATTTCAGAAATTATGTTAATGATTTTCAAATGTTAAATAATATATCATATATAAACTCATGTTGGCCACACACTATTTTACTATATTGTTTCTTCTCTTACTGAGATGTGTCTCACCCGAATATGAATTTATCTTTTTCAAGATTTCCTCGAGATCGAGCTTTGAAAACTCGAGGTTTTTATAGAATTATTGGGAAATAGAAAAAGAAAATGGTATATTTCTATGTTAATTTTGGTGAATGTAAATATTTATGTTTTATGCCTTTATGTTTTAAGGCTATTGAGTAAGGAATGATTGTGAAAATACTAAATTATTTTGGAAGTTATGTTGATTTATGGAAATGCTGGTGATGGATGATTTAATATGGATTATAGTTAGAATTAGCAAACTCTGGTGTTATGTTATATGGAGATTATGATTATGTTTTCCGTTGCGTATGTTATGGATTATGATTTATCAGGATATGATCAGGTATAACTCACCGGACCCTGGATTGAGGGTTCGAGGCATTACATCTGTGTCCCCTGTAACTGATCAAACAAATCATCGATACGCCGGAGCGGATATTTATTCTTGATAGTTACTTTGTTTATTTTCCTGCAGTCAATGCACAACCTCATCGACCTATCCTTCTTCCTCACAAATAAAATCGGTGCTCCCTAAGACGACACACTGAGCCGAATAAATCCCTTATCTAATAGTACATGTAACTGTTCTTTCAATTCTTTCAGCTCTGTTGGTGCCATTCTATACGGTGCCTTTGAAATCGGCGCTGTCTCTGGAACCAAGTCAATAATAAACTCTATCTCACAATCATGAGGTAGTCCTAGCAAATCCTTGGGGAATACATCAGGAAAATCCCTCACCACTAGGATATCCTCCACCCTTAGCCCCCCTTCTGATACTGCCTTCACACAGGCTAAATATCCCTGACAGCCTTCTGATCGCAATCTACATGCCTAAATAGCAAATAGTAACTGAGGTGGGGTGCTTACACGTGATCCCAAAAATTTGTACTCATGTTCCTCTGGGGGTCTGAATACTTCCTCTCTCTGATGGCAATCAATGCTAGCATAGTGGGCAGCTAGCCAGTCCATTCCCAAAATTACCTCAAACCCATGCATGTCTAAAACCACCAGATTAGCCAACAAAGACCTCCCCCGAATACCCACTAGACAGTCGATGAGTACCTTTCTACATATCCCTACAGCCTCAGTTGGCGTGGCAACAGACAGACTTGAGGTTCAAACCCACACAACTTAACATATTCCTGAGCGATAAAAGAATAAGTCGCCCCTAAATCAAACAAGACAGTAGCTTTAAATGACAATATTGAAATAGTACCTATCACCACATCTCCTGCCGCCTTAGCATCTCCCGGCGTTAGTGCATAAACTCACGTCGGAGCAATATTCGTCTGCTATCCACCTCGAGGTGCCTGATAGCCTCCTCTGTATAGTCGAGGAGTAGCCACTACCACTAGCAGTGCCTAACAGTTTCTCACGATATGCTCAAGCTGGTGGTACTGATAGCAGACAACCTCCTTTGCTCGGCACTCTCTTGGGTGCCTCCTCAAACATCTGGGACAAGGAGGGGGTGTAACGACTTGAATTTTTAAATGAAATTTAAATAGTAAAGAGAGAGGGAAATTGAAACAGAAACAGAAGGAGGCTATAGACTTTGTCGACGAACACAGGGCTTCGTCGACGAGAAAATGCCGAGAGGGGTTTCGGAGCTAACTGAATTTCGTCGACGAGGAGTGGATTTCATCGACGAAATTTGTGAAGAACTCGTTGACAAAGGTCGGGCTCGTCGACGAATTCCGCCGCCTATAAATATGAAAAATCCAATTTTTATTTCATATGCAAGCTTCCTCTCTCTCTCTCCTCTTCGGCCCTCTCACTCTCTCTCTTCGATTTTGGGCTGGTTTTACACTGGATCGAAGATCTGAGGCTACCACGACGCTCCTGGCAAAGTTCCCTACAAGTTTGCCGGAGCGAATCGTCGAGAAAACGAAGTTGGAAATCATCCCAAAGTTGAGGTAAGGCTTTTTAAGCCAAATTAGACTTCATGGTAATTATAGAAATTGACGTACGCATGAAAATACTGATGATTAATACTAGGAGTTTTGAGTTTTAGGATATTGAGTAGGAAATCCTATGGGGGTCAGGCTAAGATTTTAGGGGGCTTTCTCAGTAGCCAGGTAAGGGAGTAAACTAAAGAAGTTCTTTTCCATGCAAACTATTATTGATTATGAGTAGTTTTATTTTCAGAAAAACATATGATATATTCGTTTATTATGAATGAAATGTACGATTGGGAAAATACTGCTATGATGCTTAAAAAGTATATGTATGTATGAGATGTCAGATAATCATGATTTTGAAATATGAAGTATGACTTTTAATAGAGCATGTGCGGCATGAATATTATTTTACTTAAAATGAGATATGATATGAATGCTTTTACGAGTAAAATACATTTTCAGGTATTTTGGAAAGATGGGTTATGTTATATTGAGTTGACGAATATATGATAAATGAGTTATTTTCAAATGTAAATACCTTAAATGTATTTGGCGCGAGGCCATATTTATGTTATCGGCACGAGGCCTTATTTATATGATTTTGGCACGAGGCCATGTGTTTATGCTATCGGCACAAGGCCATATTGATATTATTGGCGCGAGGCCATATTTACTATGATTTTGGCACAAGGCCCTACGTATGATTTCGGCGCGAGGCAGTATCTATGTTTTCGGCACGAGGTCGTAATGATGTTATGTATGATCATGTATTATATGTTATCACCACTAGGATGTTAGTTTAGTTCAGACCAAGAGCTCGGTACCGTAGCTATGGGTAGATCAGATTTGGCACGAGACCATATTAGTGCTAACCATTCCACAAGGGGATGGGAGATGGATAGTCGATGTGGCTTTCAGTAGAGTGTGGATGTCCACTTGGTAGTCCGGACCAGGGTGTGTCGGGCCCATCATACTTACAGACATATTTGATTCGGCAGTGGTTGACCAGCCATTGTCGGCCTGCTTTCAGGCTGCACAACCCGTCATGGGGGATAATACATGACATTAGCTAGCTATTCATTCTGGGTTTGTTTTCAGTATTATGAGTTATAACAGATGTTTATGTATGTTATGATTTATTAATGAATATGAAAATACATGATTATCCAGCATGATATTATGATTATTTCTAGAGTTATGAAATGTACTGTATATGTATAAGCACTTTAAATATTCATGTTGCCACACGACTGTATTTAGTTTACTTTCCCTTACTGAGAAGTATCTCACCCCCAACCTTATTAAATTTTTCAGAAGCCCCAGAGAGACCGGCGGGTCAAGGCCGCCGTTGAGTTAGTGAAATTACTCGTGAGAATGGTAAGATTTTGTACTAGGGTTAGAGTTATTTTTTGTGACCCTAGAGATATTTTGATGTATATGGATATGTACAAAAGTATAGTATTATGATGTTAATAGAAAGCTCTGGTATTATGTTTTTATGGATGGATGTATGGATTTTATGTTTACTGCTGCTAGGAATTTCGCTGTGTACAATAGTTGTCCCCGTTATCCACGGGTTCGGGTCGACCATTTATTTATTATGTTGTATTTTATTAAGGGACGTTACAGGGGGCATCTGTCTGCCCTGTACTGCTCGATCTCTTCCTCTCTGTCGTCATCCCCCTCTGTTATCATATCTCCTCCACGACCCTCAATTGGACTCTGCCTTAAAATCAAAAGGCGCAGGCCTCTTCCTCTAGCTCTGTGCTACTGCGCCTCTCTGTAGGCCGCTCTCAATCACTACAGCCCTGTCCACTATCTCTGAGAAGTTCTGAGCTCGAAAACCTACCACCTGCTCATACAGGTTCTGCCTCAGGCCCTCCTCAAACTTCCTTGCTTTCCTCTCCTCATCTAGCACCAAATACGAGGCGAATCGAGACAACTCAACAAATCTCGCTGCGTACTGCTACACTGTCAAAGACCCCTATGTCAGATATAGAAACTATGATGCCTTTGCACTCCTGACCATAGTGGGAAAGTATCGCTCGAAGAAAATCTCCCTAAAGAGACTCCACTTCATCACTACAGGGTCTGACCTCTGCTTCTGCAGTAATCTCACCGACCTCCACCAGCGCTTTGCTTCCCCAAGCAATTTAAATGTGGCAAATAACACCCTCTGCTCGTGTATACATGAGAGGATTGACAGTATGTCCTCTATGTCCTAAACCCAATTTTTTGCTACCAATTGGTCCGCTCCTCTAGCAAAATATGGGGGTCGTATACACGTGAACTTCTTGATTGTGCAGCTCCGCTCCCCCGAGCTCCTAGCCATCTCAGCCATGCTAAGTGACGCTACGCAATACTGTGTCAGGGTATCCACCACCCATACTGGAAGGTCCTACTCCATCACCTCCCGCACTCGTGTTACCGTTCTTCGAATCCATTCCTCAAAGGGAGCAACTAATCTTAGCATACAATTACTATCACACAACCAATACACTGCTATAATTCATAAATTACTCTTCTATGACCATTTATCTCCACATCCCTAATCCCCATTTAGAATCCAGTCCTACCACTCAGAAACAAGACCCAACGATAGTATCCATGATTTTCCTGAAATCGTCACCCCAGGAAAACACAGAAACAACCCCAGTACTTCTGTCTCTAGGCCACAAGATAGAACCTTAAATTCTCACCTCATCCTCTAACAATCACTAACTCACATTTCAATTTACCCATCTCCTATTTCCCTCAAAATCCACTCCTATACTCTGGTATTGTATTCTGCTGTCTACTAAAGTCTAAAGAACCTAACAACTTAGGCTCTGATACCAAACTATGACGCCCCGATTTTCATACAAATTTTTTTTACAATAATAATTAAATATTCACTTGTCCTCAATAACATTCATGAATCGGTCACGTCAACAACTCTATTACCATTTATATGACCCGACCTGCAATGGGTACCGGGTAAAAAGTTATTTCATTTATACAACCTAACAGTGGAAGACGGTATATACATAACGGTCAGAATTCAAATTTTGGGTTAGGCCTACGACGACCCCACGAGAATTGCGCTTCGCTAACTTGTAGAGAATTATCCCTAGATTCTCGTGGTGGTTTCCGATCATCGATTGGGCTTATAATTTGCAAGAAATTGAGGTAAAATCAAAAATTTGGCTAACCCCAGGAGATATGCCTACACTGCTCCTACCACCAATCCGCTTCGGTAGAAATGACAGCAGTAGAAAATGAAGCCCAAGGGTATCTTCTGATTTTCGATCGGGCGAGAATCCATCACAGAAATGAAGTGAGAGGGAGAGAGAATGAGGAGAGAGGCTGTTGAGGGGGGGCTGGCGCAAGAACCTCTCTAGATCTCTCTCTTTTCTCCTTTTGAAATCCTCCTGAACCTTTAGAAGGATATGATAATAATAATAATAATAATAATAATAATAATAATAATAATAATAATAATAATAATAATAATTAATTAATTAATATTAATAATAATATATTTTATTAATAAAAATAAATTTTAATTATTTTTTTCTTTTTTTTATAAGTTTAATTAATTAATACTTTTCTTTTTTTTTTGAATCACTCCACTAATCTTGTATAGTCATTTTTGGGGTTATTACATACCCTATATGTCACGTTTGTGGGAAGAGGCATATAGGGGAGTGCCGAGTAGGGAGAGGTATATGTTACCGCTGTGGAGGATTGGGGCATCTGGCACGAGATTGTCCTACACCTATTGCTACTGCTCCTGCTCCCAAGCAGTTTAGTGGTAAAGTGTCGTTAGGTGCTCAGAGGTTATCTTGTAGAAATTCAGGGAAGAGTACTACCTGCTGATTTAATTGTACTTGACATGCATGAGTTTGATGTAATACTGGGTATGGATTGGCTGGCAGCTAACTATGCTAATATTGACTGTCATTTGAAAGAGGTGATCTTCAAACCACCAGTCAAGTAAGAATTCAGGTTTATGGGGCCACAGGTGTGTTCCCCACCTTAGTTAGTGTCAGTTATGCAAGTGAGAAGGCTACTCCTGGATGGTTTTTAGGGGTTTATGGCTTTTGTGAAGGAGGTGTCAGAAAATGAGTTGAAGCTTAGCAATACACGAGTGGTTAAGGAGTTTCTAGATGTTTTCCCAGAAGAATTGTCGAGATTGCCTCTTTACCGCGAAGTAGATTTTCTTATTGATATACTTCCCAGGATGGCATCGATCTCTAAAGTTCCTTACAGAATGGTTCTAGCAGAGTTGAGAAAGCTAAAGGATTAGTTGCAAGACTTACTGGATAAGGGTTTTATTTGGCCCAATGTATCACCATGGGGAGCTCCAGTGTTATTTGTAAAGAAAAAGGATGAGTCTATAAGGATGTGTACAAATTATAGGGAAATTAATAAGGTGACAATCAAGAACAAGTATCTTTTACCTCATATAGACGATCTATTTGACTAGCTTTCGGGTACGCGGGTGTATTCCAAGATTAAGCTCAGATCAGGCTACCACTAGGTGAAAGTAAAAGCAGAAGATGTCTCGAAGACAACTTTCAGGACTAGGTATGGGCATTATGAATTCCTTGTTATGCCTTTTGGTTTGACAAATGCTCCTGCAGTATTCATGGATTTGATGAAAAGAATTTTTCATTGGTATTTAGACCAGTTTGTTGTGATTTTTATTAATGATATACTGGTCTATTCGAGGAGTTTTGAGGAGCATGAGGCACATTTATGGCTGGTACTTCAAATGCTCAGAGAAAAGAGATTGTACGCCAAGCAAGAGGGGATTCTCGTTAGAGAGACGAATTCCACTTTTTGAGGGAGAGAGGTTGTAACTTCACCTGGTAACGAAGTTGGTAAAGGAAATTCTCACAGCGGGTTGCTTAGGGCAAAGATGTAGGCTGTGGTCGAACCTTGTAAAAACAACGGTGTTTAGCGTCTTTTTCCTTACTCTCTTCATTTTCTGCAAGATATAACCTGCGTGCGTGGATATATTTTCTTTATCATCTTACCGAATATTGAATAGTGTTGAATATCGAATTGTAGTAAATATTGAATCTTGTTGAAAATAGAATACTTGTGAATATTATTTACTTTCATTATTAACCAACTGAATATCCATTCTTGTTAAATATTGTATTGTGTTGAAAATCTGAGCTTGGTAAATATTAGATCTTGTTAAATACAGATTGGTTGTGATTAAACTTGTATCCATTTTGAAGCATAAGTTGTAGTGACCCGAAGAATAATATTAGGAAAATGGAAACAGGAACAGAAGGAGGCAGTAGACTTCATCGACAAACGCTCCGCGTTCATCGATGACTTCGCATTTTGGAGATAATGATAATAATAATAATTTCAAGGAATTTCCAGGACTCATCGACGAATACGAGGGTTCGTCAACGAGTGCATAAGAAAATTCGTCGACAAATATAGGGGTTCGTCAACAAGTGCATAAGGAAATTCGTCGACGAATACAGGGTTTCGTCGATGAGAAACTACCAAGCGAAGAATGGGCTGCTTTGAATTTCGTCGACGAATATAGGGTTTCATCAACGAATTTAATGAAGGACTCATCAACGAGGTGACGTGTCTCGTCGACGAATCTGGCCCTATAAATAATGGAAAATCAGGATTTTTATCATTTTCAGCACCTCTCTCTCTCTCCTCTCTCTCCCTTTACGTCCCTATCTCACTTCTCTCTTCGATTCTGGCCCCGATAGTCGCCGGATCGACGATCCGAAGCCACCACGACGCTCTTGGCAAAGTTCTTTGCAAGTCTACCGAAGCGGATCGTTGGTGAAACGAAGTTGGATTTCATCCCAAATTCAGGGTAAGGCCTTTTAGTCCATTTTTGGCCTTATGACAGTTATAGGAAATGATGTAGGCATAGGAATACTGATATTTTGTTCTGGCAAATGTTGTTTTTAGGGTGTTATGTAAGACGCCCTACGGGTGTTAGGCCAATATACCATAGGGGCTTTCCAATAGTCAGGTAAGGGAAATATGCTATGCTAGGTATTTTTAAAATATTATATAGTTTATTAAATTATGAATATTATGTATTAAAGTATGGTGTGGCTTGAGAATATAAGTATAGTACGGAGATATGTTTTACGAATTTCAATATCATGATTTAATGAATTTCAATACCATGATTATACGAATTATAGTACCATGATTATACGAATTTCAATATTATGATTATGCAGTTCTCAGTGTTATGAATATACAGTTCTCAGTATTATGATATATGAATTACAGTACAGTTTATGCAATATCATGGTTATTACGATTATTTCATAATCATGGTAAATCAGATAGTTGTATATAGAGATATATTATATAGTATCAGACCCTATTGGACTATGCAGTTACAGAGCACGGTACCGTTGCTACAGATATTATGTTATGTTATGAGTGCAACCACCTATTTAGATAATACGTGGTAGTAGGTCGATCACTTAGGCCCTTGACGTGGACAGGCTCCCCATCAGATATAGGTTGAGGTGGGCAGATCAGACCGATGGAGTATAGTGATTTAACCTGGTCGGCCAGCCAGTGTAGATCCCGCTTACGGGCCGCACAACCTTGTCATTAGGGGTTAAATCATGACACACAGTTATCCACAGGGAAAGTTTTCAGTTACTATTACGTATGTGCAGATTTACAGTAACAGGGAACATATTTATGTACACTAGAAGTGTGACGACCTGCTTTATTTCCACATTTTTTTTATCCATAATAATAACAAAATCAATATCACATATTTTAGCTTAGTAGATCATAGTCCACCTGGGCCCGTGGGTATCAAGGATACATCAGAACACAAAATGGAAGCCTAAGTAGCAGGAAACATATAATCACAGTATTATAAACACAAAACATCCGTCTCATTACACAAATACCAGAGTCACTATATACACATTATTCCCATATATACATCCTGTTGACTCTACGAGTCCAATCTTGTTTTGATAATGAAAAATCACTTGGTATTTGATCTGTGCATTGAGTTTGTGTACAGGACCTATATTAACCATGCACAAAAAGATAACAAGTTATGGATGCCTTCAAGTAAAGCCTACAAATCGTGGAAAGCATCTTGGAACTTAAAGAGTATGAGAATCAAGATGCAAGCGGCAAAGTTCAAGAAACTCTTAGGAATGGGTATTTAGAGCTTATGTATTTACATTGGCATATGATTTATTTTGAAGCTCATTATAACTTAGAATGGTTTTAGGATTCATGCATTTCATGTACATCATTAGGAAACTCTCATGGACCTTGAAATGTTTTCAAAATCATGAAAAATATATTTTATGAAAGATCTAAGAAAAGAAGCCAAGCAGATTTTTAGTTAGAAATAAAAATTTGGGAGAATGGGTAGTTTAGTCGCCTAAGCTCAAACCTCAGTAGCCTGAAGAATTTCTTCGGTTGCCTGAAGATTAAGTTCAGTCGCCTGAAGGATTAAATGGAGAAGACAGAACCTGGCCGAGGCTCTTTGGTCTCCTGACCTTGGAACCTCAGGCGCCTGAAGTTGACATTTCAGGAGCCTGAAGTCGAGTTCAGTTGCCTGAACTCACGGGAAAGCCTAAAAATCAGCTCTTTATTAAAAAGACACATGAAGTATCTTATTGATCTAACGGCTGAGATTAATTCTAAGGGTAATATAATATATATTATGAATATCTAAACCATAGAACATATGCACAAGGACAAACCATGAAAGATATACTTCTCATTGCAAGATTTGAACCCTAGAGCCGGTTTTTCTGCACTTCAATCTTCTTCCATCTTCGTTTGGAAAAATCTCTATTGAAATCAAAAGGGCATTCATTCATCCAACTAAACTTTGATCCAGTATTAAGGTTTGATCTGTCAAATTATTATTTTTCAAGAACCTCTCATATCTTTACGTGTTTATCGTTAGAAAAAGGTTTTGATCTTGAGTGTGTATTCATATATAAAAACTGATTTTCGGGAAGATTATGTTTTGAGAAAAACTTGTTAGCTTGGTTGATTGATTTGAAATTCAAGAAGTACATAAACACATATTCATGTATATTGGTCATTGGGTTTCTTATTGAAAAACCTACTTTGATTAAAATATTGGAACTTGAAGGAAAACTTTGTGATTTTTGATTGAGTTGTATGCTTGTTAAATAGCTCACTTTAAATATACTTGAGCATCTTTATAAAGTGAATTAAGAACCCTAATGGACTCCAAAGCATTCCAAATATATTTTCACTTGGGAGTTTTTGATTAAATACGAATTAGTGTGTTGACACATATCATACATCAAACGATTGTATCGTTTTTCATACATTCTTGAGCTTCAAGTTATATCATATGATAATGTACTATGAAATTGAATTGTACTCACAAGCTTTTGTTGTAAGCATTGTTTTGAGTGTTATTTTTTAGATTTCATTATAAACACGGTTCGGGTTGTGAACAGGGTGTGAGGAGGAAGCTGTACCTCTTGTGAGCAGCGGATAAGGAGGGAGTTGTACCTCTTGTAAGCAGCAGTTTGTAAGAGAAGCTCCGTCTCACTTTAAGGAGCGGGGTTATTAGTGAATCCTTGAGTGGTTGCTCAAGGCGAGGACATAGGCCAAGTCGGCTGAACCTCGTAAAATCACATTTGTTATCTCTCTTCCTTTTACTCTTTATTTTTCGCTTTGTATTTAAATTGAGTATATTGCATGCATAGATAGGATTGCCACACTCACACATAATTGAGCAACTAGAAGTAGTTGGTAAACTTATAAGGAGTGTGTAAAGAAAATTAAGTGAATTAATTTTTTTTAAATATCCAATTCACCCCCCCCCCTCTTGGGATTACACCTTATTCAACACATCCCAAAAATAAGATCTAGGGACATTTCCCCCAAAATCTAATTGTCCCTACAAAAACTTACCCTTTAAAAAGGACAGATAAACAACACTAGATCAGGGGGGGCTTTTCCAGCTCTCCTATCTGGGGCTCCTGAAAAGTTTATAAAGTTTAGGGGTGAGACACCTCTCAATAAGAGAAATAAACTAATACTAGTGTGTGACAACATAAGTATTCCGTGTTCTACATATACCATACATAACATATGCTGTAATTGTTTGTCAAATCTGGGAAAACATATATATATATATATATATATCAAATCATGACAAAATATACTGCATTTTCATAAACATATCCCATCTCATATAATAATAGTAACATAAAAACATTCTTGGTAGGTTAGCTAGCTGTTATCATGTATTACCCCCACATGATTGGGTTGTGTGGCCCGAAGGCGGGACCTGACAATGGTTGGCCGACCACTGCCAAGTTAAAAGTACAGTCTGTAAGTTCAATGGGTCTGCCTGACCTGGTCCATACACCAGGGGTGATCACACACTTCTTATAAACCACATCGACCATCCAATCTCACACCACTCTGTACAGCGGCGTTAACACAGATATCATGATCACGAAGTCCATGGACACATAGCAACGGTACCGTGCAAGTGCTAGCTTAGACCAAGCCAACCACATTCTGATACCATATAACATATATTGAAATTGTGATACATGGATATTTCATATCATTAATTTCCACATCAATCATGTCATTTTGCATATATACGTATATCATGAAAATCATCGGCCCGTACGCTGGTATTACTCATTTTATCATAGCTCGGCTCGTACGCCGACAAATCATAACATAGCTCGTATGCTGGAAAATCACATCATAGCATGGCCCGTACGCTGACAAACGTATCATAGCACAGCCCGTACGCTGGCAAATCACATCATAGCATGGCCCGTACGCCGACAAACATATCATAGCACAGCCCGTACGTTGGCAAATCACATCATAGCACGGCCTGTATGCCGGCAAACATATATATAAAGTCTCGGCCCGTACACCAGTTTTTCCCATTATAAAAATCTGTATCATAATCTCATTCCAGAAAACAGTATTTCGTAACATTTTATACTCATGTCACACTAACAGATTTTTCACATATTCAACATACCATCATTTTGAACAGTATTTTCTTAAATATAAATCATATATATGTAAACATATTTACTTTCCTGAAATCAAATGCTATATATATACATTTTCTCAAAAGAATTAGCTTAGTTTATCCTCTTACCTGACTACTGAGAAAGCTCCCAAAATAATCTAGTCTAACACCCGTAGGATTTTCTGACCAATACCCTGAAAATGAAAACTCCCAGTATTAAACTTCAGTATTTTCATGCGTACATCATTTCCTATAACTATCGCAAGACAAAATTTGACTTAAAAAGTCTTACCTTAACTCAAGGATGATTTCCAACTTACTTTCACCAACGATCCGCTCCGACAGATTTGGAGAGAACTTCCCCAGGAGCGTCGTGGTGGCTTCAAACTGTCGATCCGGCGTAAATTTAGCCCAAAATCGACGAAAGAGAGAGAGAGAGAACCAAAGGGGGGAGAGAGAGAGAGAGAGATGAGAGAGTTAGCTTCTTTAGGAAGTTAAAAATCTGGATTTTGCTATTTATAGAGCAGGGGATTTGTCGATGAGCCATGTCATTCATCGACAAATCCTTTAATAAATTCGTCGATGAAATGCAGTCCTCGTCGACAAAATTCAATTGGCTCAAACCTCTCTCAGTATTTCTTCATCGACGAATCCCCTGTACTCGTTAACGAATTTTCTTATGCCCTCGTCGACGAATTCCCTGTATTCGTCAACGAATTCTCTATATTCGTTTACGAATTCTCTTATACCCTCGTCGACGAATCCCCTGTATTCGTCGACGAATTCTTTGATGATTCCCCTTGGTTATTCTTTTCAAAGTGTAATGTCGTCGACTTCCTCCTTCTGTTACTGTCTCCATTTTCCTTCTTCTTTATTATTTAAATTCCATTTTATTCGGGTCGTTACAAGAAGTATTTTGAATAGTAATCTACAATACTGTTATGTTAAGCAACATGGGAAGGGTGGTGCATTTTATTACTTGTACTGTACTTACGTATCCAGTTATACATGTTTATATGAAAACAGATTTTCATAATATTGTAGCTCATTTGCCACACACTAGTAATAGCATATTTCGTCTTACTGAGCGTTGGCTCATCCTAGTGTTGAATCATTTTTCAGGTGATCCAGGTAGGCGAGCAGACCAGGCTCACAGATAGAGGGGCTTCAGTAGTGCCCTTTCAGTGAAGTGAGTATTGTGGATGATTTTTGTATATCCCAGTATAGTTGAGGGTATTTTGGGAAACATATATATGTGTATATTTTGGGGAAACATGTTAGTACTCTAGTATTGGTATTGTATATATATTTTCATATGGTTATGTCTATGCGATTTCTGTTTCTCGCTGCTTTGGCTAATGATTGGATTTACTCCAAGAATGGTATCAGAGCATGTTATATGTCATAGTATAATATATATATATATATATATATATATATATGGAAATTAAGTAGGTCGTTGCATAAGTACTAAAGTTTGTTTGAAGAATTAGAACTTAAATTAAAACAAGTGATATACAAAAATCAGTTTTTGAAAGAAAATATTTTTTGTTGCTGAAATTTAGATCTTAATATTGATTATTTCATTGAGGCATAAATCGGATCACTGAATTTATTCTTGAGTACATTGTTGTGAACCTTTTTGAATCAAGCTGAAAGTTATATTTTGAACAAGTGCTCAACTGAATATGTTATCTCATAATGTAAATTTAGATTTTGTATTAATTTCTATATTCATATCTAAAGGCTCGTGATTGACATAGTTTTGATTGCTGCATATGTATATATATGAAGATAGAATAGTTAAAGGTTAAAGTAAATAAAGTTCGCAAATAATTTTTAAAGAACCCAATTCGCCCCATCTTGAGATTACATCCTAATTTCAATTGATATCAGAGCGTAGGTTGTAGTATATCCTAACAAGTAGCTACATAAAGATTCCTGTGGCAAAGTTAGGAGTATCCCCTTTTGGCGAAGGTAAATCCTTATCTAGACCTTCCATTTTCTGTGGTGAAAACTACACTATCTGGAAGCAACAAATGAGAATATATTTGCTAACCATGGATTATAAGGTATGGAAATTAGTCACACATGGTGACTTGATTCCCACTAAAATAGTAGACAACAAAGAAGTCCCTAATGAAGAAAAGGAATTGACTGAGATAGACATGAAAGTAATACAAATTAACTCTAGTGCAATGAATGCACTATATTGTGCCTTAGATGCAAACAAATTCAATAGAGTTATGAGTTATAAATCAACTAAGGAAATTTGGGAAAAGTTAGAGGTTACCTATGAGGAATCGTAGATGTTAGGAACAGGTGGATTGACATACTCACCAGTGAGTATGAGGCCTTTAGGACGAACCCAAAAGAATCCATAATTAGTATGTACACTAGGTTCACCTATATAATTAACTCCCTTAATGCACTAAGTAAAAGTTATTCTACTGATGAGTCCCTAAAATGCATGATCTTAGGCCCTCATTTACCTTTGTTTTGTCTTCTTTTGTCATATATATGCCCTTTGTTATCATATTTTAGAGTTATGCAATGTTTATTCGTGTTTTAGGAAAAGCAGGTTAAAACCGATGAGTTAAGCAATATGAGAAGCCAAAGGAGTATTTGGGATACTTAAAGCTCAAATCAGTTGTCTGGTCAAACTCCTAGTGCCTCAACATATCAAAGAGAAAAAGACTTTGTTCGACCATGTGACCCTCAAAGGCTACCAAGTCAAGATACTGAAGCTTATTGAGCCTAGAAATACTAAGAGTCTCAACCAAGTGCTCGACCAGGAAGACCTTGAGGACGACCAGGTCGAGTTCCTGATCTGAATTGAACATTGAAATACTAAGAGTCTCGACCAAGTGCTCGACCAACAAGACCTTAAGGGGCGACCAAGTCTAGATCTCGACCAACAACTCTACCAGCAAAAGCAGGGGTGCGACCTGGTCTCGAGCTCGAGATTTTGTGCTGAACTTTCCTATTTCAAAATTCAAACCTTGTAAACCCTAATGGATATAAATATTAGCTACAAAAATGTTCTAGGGGTTCCTCTTTGGGTTGATTTTAGGTTAGTGATAGACCTAGAACACCATTGAGAGCCAATGTACATTAGTTAGATTAGATTTCAATACCAGTTTTGGATTGTGTAAGAGGTGTTTGACGGCCTGTGAAAACTAGCAGCCCTCTCATATTTTTTGAGTAGATTAGATGGTCATTCCATTATAGGGACAGTCGTTTATGAGAGACAATTCGAATACCAAGGGATGATTTTTACATGCTTTCAATTTACAGCTTTCATTTATATGCTTTCTTTTAATCGTTTTCATTTACGACTTTGATTTTGATGAAAGATTGCAGATAAGGATAAGCACTACTACAGTCTCTACTAGATAAAAGTAGATGGCTACAGAACTGCGGAGGTGTTTGTGATCGTTGAGACAGGGTATACTCTAGTTCCCGACCGTGCTCCGATCGGTTGATGCACCCTTGCTACCTTGAGCCCTCGAATGACCCTTTCCCACTTGGCTTGAGATTCTTGGGTTAGTACTTCTATGGATAGCTAGTGGAGTGTAGTCAGAGGCAAGGCATCCAATGTCTAATTCAAGTAGACGCATTGCTTTGTTGGAGTAGGGTACTTTAGATTTTACATGCTTTCCATTAGTTGTTAGAAACACCACAAAAATCCTACTTTTACACTTGTTTTTATACGAAGCTTTAATAAACTAACCTGGAAAAGGTTGATAATTGCACTCTAATCCCTGTGGATCGATACCCGACTTACCCACTTTCTACAGAACTTGGGAACAGTTAGGTTTTGTAAATATTATTTTTGGAAGTTAAGGACCCAAGCCTTGGCGAGCCTACCATCTACCTATGATATGATTAGGAAAGTTTTGAGAGGACTTCCTCCTATTTGGGAACCTAAGGTCACTTCCATAACTAAAAGAAGAAATTTATAAATCACTTCCTTAGATGAATTAATAGGTTTGCTTCTCACGTATGAGATGACGATGAATGGAAGAGCTGCTAAGGGTAATAAACAAAAGAAATCAATAGCCCTAAAATCTTCAAAGGATAGTTCCAGTGAGGAAGAGGATGATGAGGGAGATGGCGAGCCTTATTCACTAGACGCTTAAACAAATTCTTAAATAAGAACAAGAGATTCGCTAGAAAATTCTAAGGATCAAAAAACAGATGAGGGTGAGACAAATAAGAGAGAAACAAAGAATGAATCCCATGCCTATTATAATTGTAAAAAAGTAGGACATATAAAACTTGATTGTCCACAACTCAAGAAAGATGCCAAGAAGAAGAAAAAGAAAGCAATGAAAGCAACTTGGGATGACTCAAGTTCAAGTGACTCGAAGAGTGAATCAAGTGATCATGAGATGGCCAACCTATGCTTCATAGCGAGAGACAACAAGGTAAGTTCCTATACAACCTCATTTTATGAAACTGGTGATGAATCTTGTAATGAATCATCTGAAAGTATGCCTTCGTATAGAGAAATCAAATCTGAATTGTTTTCATTACATAATCGATTCATAAAAGTGTCTAAGAGGAATATAGCTCTAAGAGAACAAAATGAAACACTTATGAACCAACTAGAGTCATCAAGATCAGCTAAAAAATAAAAGGACTCAACCATTGATGAACTCATAGATAAAATCAATAAGATGTCCTAAGAACTAGTTAAGCTACATGTAAATGGTAAAAGTGCAAAAGACTTAGAAATTTGTAGTCTTAAAAGTAAAGTTAAAGATCAAGCTAAGATCATATATAACTTTGTTAGAGGAAAAGAGAACTTTGAAAAAAAAATTTGGAGTTCAACTAATGTCCTTGGATAAGGAAGGAATAGGTTTTAATGAAATTAAGAACACTAAGAATAAGAACCTCTACATGGGGTACTTTGTAAAAGCCTCCAACAGTTATGTTGACACATCTTCAGTAAATACATATGAACACACTACATGTTTCTTATGTAAGGAGAAGGGGCACATAAAATTTGAATGTCCATACAAAAGAAAGAATGTTAAAATTAAGAAAGTATGGAGAGCAAAAACTGAAAATAAATCAAATTCAAAGAGACCTAAGAAGGTATGAGTACCAAAAGTAACACATTGAATCCCTTCTTGTAGGTATGTTTTAGGTCCACACCAACAAAATATAAATGGTACTTGGATAGTGGGTGCTCGAGGCAAATGACCACAGATAAGTCCAAGTTCACCTCATTAGCATTAAAGGGTGGTAGTGGATATGTCACCTTTGGAGACAATGCTAAAGGCAAAATTATCGGTTTCGGGATATTGGTTGGAAGAATTTTTTGATTTATCTATAATGACGAATTTAAAATAATTAGGAAATACAATAAATGAAATAGATTAATGGGTAATAAGGAAAAAGGAAAGAAATTAGAAGAGGAACAGCAAGCCTCATCGACGTATGTCCTGTCCTCATCAACAAGTGTCCTTCTAAAGCTCGTCGACGAATCCAGTTCCTCATCGGCGAAGGAATCCTAAGAGAGTATATTTTGAAACTCTGAATTTCGGCGATGAAAGTAACTTCTCGTCGACAAAGTCTCTATAGTGCCTCGTCGACGAACCTACGTGTCTCGTCGATGAAGCCCTGCCTATAAAAAGAGTTTTCTTCATTTTCAGCGTGAAATTTACGAACCTTCTTCACTTTGTCTCTCTAAAAACGGTATCCCAGCCTTCTCTTTTTGATTTTGGGCCAGTTTTGACCCGGTTTGACGATTCAGAATCGCCACGAGGTTCATAGGATCATTCTCTGCAAGGCTGTAGGAGTTGATCATTGGGTTGTGAAGTTTGGGAAATATCCCAAAATCAGGGTAAGTGAATTATTTTGGGATTTCCTAAATGAATAATGTTCTATGGAGCCTAAGAAGTAGTAAATAAGTATTTTTCTTAAGATTTGAGTTGGTTGGAATTTATTTTAATTAAGTTAGGATTTTTTATTCAAGGTCCAAGTGAACGCTGCGGGTATCGGTTCGGGGATCCTGCCAGCGTAGTTTGAAAGTCAGGTAAGGGGGAAATTTATGTATTAAATCAGGTTTTTCATGAATTAAAATGGATTATGTGTTATTTATATATATGTGTTTTTATATGGATTTAAAATGCCAACCATGTAAAACCATGTTTTTTAAGCTTAGGAATGTTTATATAGCTATGTATATGTGAAAGTAAATGAATGAAAGTGAAAGGTATTTTTTGAGGAATTATGTAAGAAATGAAATGTATTTTTAACATATAAATGTTAAATGTGGGTTGACCTATTTTACAGGAATATGTATGAACTTACTGTTAAATTGTGTGGTATAAGATTCTGTGTAAATATATGTTAAATGTATGAGATGCAGGCTAAGCAAGTAAAGTATTGAGAATAAAATATGATATGGACAATGTTGCCTGTGTATATTAAATGCAACCATGTAAATGTAAGACAATTGAAAGACAACCATGTTAGCAGATTCTAGCGCATTTCTACGTGGACTAACAAATGATGGCTAAAGACCAGCTGTAGTACGAAGGAATGAAATGAAAACGTTATGAAATGAAATGACAATGGAATGACCATGAAGTGAAATGATAAATGTGAACGATATAAATGGGAAAGAATCACTTAAAGTGAAATGAAATGCAATGTTTAAAGCTATGAACATGAACAGATGCGTATGAATGTATAATGATAGAAAGGAATAAAGTATTATGATAATAGAAGTATCTATGTATGTAGAACATGTTATGATTAGGCGAGACAAACTCTTCTCTTGAGGGCTTGCTGAGAAAAGCTAGTGCACTAGTAGCTTTAGATATGGTAGTAGCTACGTAACGTACTAGGGCAGAGGGAACCTATTTGTATGGGCAGGTAGATTTCCCTATCCTTAGGGCCTTTGTCGGTAAACTATTGTTGAATGCGTGAGTACGAGATCAAGTTAACACTTGAGGGCTTATTGAGTAAGGTGAGTGCCCTGGTATGTTTTAGTCGTGACCTTAGGGTTACCTATGTATCAGAGCAGAGGGGTGCTGCTTGTATGGGCACGTAATTACCCTTATCCTTGGGTAATCTCATGGGCTAAATCTCTACATGTGTATGATTAAGTTTAGAAAATGATTTCAGAGTTGTGTTAATGATTTGCAAATGTATTTAAAATGATATCTATATACCTCGTGTAAGCCACACACTGTTTTAATATAAATTGTTTCTTCCCTTACTGAGATGTGTCTCACCCAAAAATGATTATTTCTTTTTCAGGACATCCTCGAGGTTGAGCTTAGGGAGCTCAAGGGTATTTAGTATTTTTGAGAAATATAAAGAAACATGGTATATGTTGTTGACATTTTGGATGTAAATATTTATGTTTTATGTTTTATGTCATTATGATTTTTAAGTATGTTGAGGGATGAATGGTTGTGAAAATACTGAATTGATTTTGGAGATATATGTATTTGTGGAAATGCAGGTTTGGATGAATGATATGGAATTTAGATAAAGATAGTAAACTCTGGTATTACGGTATTTGTGGTATTGTTGTATTATGGATTATGGAGATTATGTTTATGTTTTCCACTGCGTATATTATGAATTATGGATAATCAGGATTATATCAGGTATAACGCACAAGACCCGGGTTTAAGGGTTCGGGGTGTTACATTATCAATCAAAAGGTCTTTATCCGAACTTAGTGAAAATATTTTATGTAAATATGGTCCAAGGATAGTTCGTATTGACCACCGAGGTTAGGGGAAGAGCTATTGCCCTAACACCACAGACTTCGGCCCCTATCTTGCATATTGGCCAAGGAGAATTTGAGTGTCTGACACTTGCTTAATCATGGATTATGAAGCAAGGTTTCACCCCCAAGGAATTTCTACCTTGGATCATGGTAGAAGAATCGGTATACTTTGGACATCCTCCTCTATATAAGCAACTGAACCTCCAAGCGCAAATCCTTCATAAAATAATCACGAACAATATCTTACCCCAAGTTGGTTCACATGACTACATATCCTACGTTGATTGCTTCATCATGTGGTGTTTGTTAAAAGGGAATAAACTTGACTTATCAAGTTTAATTCTGAAATGAATGTGGTCTAGATTGGAAGCCAGATGAGTTACTCTTCCATATGGTGGTATCCCTATGTTCCTTCACAATTGCAATTAGCAAACATTTTCACTAAGCCTCTCAGTTCTCTTCCATTTCATCATAGTCTTCGCAAGATGAACGTTCAAAATATACATGTTCATCTTGAGGGGGGGTGTTGGAATATTGCCTCATGGATTGAACAACTGGAGCTAAAATCCAAGGCTAAGTTAGAAGAGGAGAAGATGAGTTAGTGAATATAGTTTTTTAATCAGTTATCATAGTTAGTTAAGTTGTTAGTTTCCTTTTTTTGTTTCTTGTGTTGTATAAATACAACCATGTATTTTGTATTTTGTATTGAAGAGAAGTATTTTTCAATTCATACAAAGCTTGACAGTATCATATAATTCATGATCCATATGCATGGACACATGTCAAGAGATAAAGGGCCTAAGGGTTTCATCCAATCCAAATTCAAGCCTATAAAAAACCTCACATTGACTTCTCTAAGGAGGGATCCCTAAAGAAAACAAAAAATCAAGCATCAAGTTTTCATTCTTCGGCAACGTCGGTAATAAAAAAAAAACTCAAATTCTGATTATTATCGACCGATTGTTTTTTTTTTTTCCAAGCATCTATTGTTTGTGATCAAGCCCGCGTCACGAAAATTGGTTTAGAGATTCATCTTTCGACAAATCATTAACTTCATCATCCAAGAGATCAATCTTTGCCTTGATAAAAATACTCTTTTTTAAGTTGTCAAATTGGTAGATCTCATCAAACAAATTAAATATTAAACAAATTCACCTTCCATAGATTGCCAAAATGATCCTTTGAAAGATCCACCAATGCACCCTCAAATCGATAAGTGTTGTTAAAGACTAAAAAATCAAATAGACTCACATTTCGTAAATCGTGAAATTGATCATTCAGAAGATCCAACATCAACTTGTTTGAGAACGAACTCAAGCTCTCAAATTAGAATATCTCATCGAATAGATCAAAGATTAAACAAATTTGCCTTTCATTGATTGCCAAATTGATCATTTGAAAGACCCATCATCCACTTTGTCAAATTAATTGATCTTGTCAAATTAATCCAAAATTAAGTCATCCAATATTTACATATCGTCAAATTGATCTTACAATAGATTGACCATTGTCTTTGGTAAAACACTTCTGGAGACCTCGAATCAACAAATCCACTTTCGAGGAGATTGAAACATAGGAAATTTTAATTCATTGTAAAAGACACACAGAGATTGTACCCATTCTTTTGTTCATTATATAAAATTAACATTTGTTTCAATTTAATTATAATGCCAAAAATTAATTTAATTAGTCAAATAAAATAAATTTTTTTGACTAGTTATCTTAATAGATCTAAATAATAAATATATTAATTAGGACCTAATGAAGATAATTAGATGGTGATTTAATCAATTAAATGTGATTAGTATCCTATGGTTCATATTCCATATGCATGGACACATGTCCAAAGAAAAAGGGCCTAAGGGTTTGAGCCAACCCAAATTCAAGCCTATAAAATGTCTCACATTGGAATCTCTAAGGGGGGATCCCTAAGGGAAAAAATAAAAAAAGGAGGGGGACTTGACTTGAAGAAAGGAAGAAATTTACACAAAATCAAGTATCAATCATCAAACTTCATTCTTTTGCAACCTCAATAATCAAAGAATACTCAAATTCCAATTATTATCGGCCGATTGATTCTTCTTCTAAGCATTCATTGTTCGTGATCAAGCCTGCACTCACAAAAATTGGTTATGAGATTCATCTTTCAACAAGTCATCAACTTTGTCATCTAGGAGATATATTTTTCCTTGATTGAGAATATTCTTTTTTGTGCTCTCAAATTGGTAGATTTCATCAAGCCTTTCATAGATTGTCAAATTAATCTCTCGAAAGATCTACCACCGCACCCTCAAATTGAAACATTTTGTTAAAGATTAAAAAATCACATGAACTCACATTTTGAAATTGATCATTTGGGAAAGATGCAGCATCAACTTGTTCATGAACAAACTCAAACTCTCAAATTGGAAGATCTCATTAAATAGTCAAAGATTAAACAAATCCATCTTTCATTGATCATCAAATTGATTATTTGAAAAGATCCATCATTCACTTCATCAAATCAATATATCTTATCAAATTAATCCAATATCAAGTCATCCAACATTAGCAAATGGTCAAATTGATCCTACAACAGATCAACCATTGTATTTGATAAAATACTTATTGAGATCTCGAATCAATGGATCCACTTTCAAAGAGATTGAATCATAGGATATTTTCCTTCATCGTAAGATACATAGAGATTGTACCCATTCTTTTGTTCATTATATAAATTTAACATCAATTTCAATTTTCTTGTTTTGATTTTCAAGGCATGTAAAATTAGTTGCAATGCCTAAAATTAATTTAATTAGTCAAATAAAATAGCATTTTTTGAGTATTTATTTTAGTGGACCTAAATAATAAATCTATTAATAAAATTCAGACCTAATGAAGATAATTGGGTAGTAATTTAATCAATTAAATGTGATTAGTATCCTATAGTTCATGTTCCATATACATGGATACATATCAAAGATAAAGGGCCTAAGGGTTTCACCCAACCCAAAAGGGGGGATTCCTAAGGAAAAAGGAAAAAAAGAAGAAGAGGAGGAGGGCTTGACTTGAAGAAAGGAAGAAGCAAACACAAAACCAAGTATTAATCATCAAGCTTTAAATCTTCGGCAACCTCAGTAATCAAAGAATACTCAAATTCCGATTACAATCGGCCAATTGATTCTTCTTCCAAGCATCCATTGTTCGTGATCAAGCTCGTGCTCATAGAAATTAGTTATAAGATTCATCTTTAAACGAATCATCAACTTCGTCATTTAGGAGATCCATTTTGCCTCAATCGAGAATATTCTTTTTTGAACTCTCAAATTGGAAAACCCTCGTTAAATAGATTAAAGAGTAAACAAATTCACCTTTCGTAGATTGCCAAATTGATCATTTGAAAGATCCATCACTACACCCTCAAATTGACAAATTTTGTTAAAGATTAAAAAATAAAATAAACTCAAATTTTTGTAGATTTTGAAATTGATCGTTTGTGGAAAAGTTAACATTAACTTGTCTGGGAACAAACTCTAACTCTCAAATCGACAGATCTCATTAAATAGATTAAAGATTAAACAAATTCACCTTTCATAGATTGTCAAATTAATTATTCAAAAGTTCCATCATCTACTTCATCAAATCAATAAATATGGTAAAATTAATCCAAGATCAAGCCACCCAACATTTTCTGATTATCAAATTGATCCCATGAGAGATTGACCAATGTCTGGTAAAACGCTCATCGAGGTCTCGAATTAGCGGATCTACTTTTAAGATGATTGAATAAGAGGACATTTTACTTCATTGTAAAATACTCAGAGATTGTATTTATTTTTTATTCATTATATAAAATTAAAATTTATTTTAATTTTCAAGGCACAAATTTTGAAGTTACGCCTACATTTAAAGGATGTTTTTATCCATGTATTACATTGCGTTATAATAGTATCTTACCTATTTGTATTTTATTGTTTTAAATAAAATATAATTTTTATAAATAACTTTAAATATTAAACTTTATTCAACTTAAGTATTTATAAACTAAATTATAGCAATATATTGTTAATTTGTATTAAAAATACGTCAAAACTTCATTAGGAGTTATAAAAATATTTATAAAATTTTGTAATATTATTCCAAAGAGTACGATGTCGTTTGGCAAATCTTTTTTTTTAATATACAAAAGTTCACTTCAATGTAGAACCGGGACCAGGACGATTGATCCGCGACATAATTCAGACCGATATACGGCATACGGGCAGAGGTCTCGAGCGGTGAGGTGAGCGCTTCTGGTGAGGATGGAGAGCTCACAGTTACAGAACGCCGGATCAGAATCAACAACGGCGGCGGCGAGGAATTCATTGTCGGTTCCTTTGTGGCCTACAGTTGATGGGCCACTTGGCCTCTCGCCGGAGGAGTCCATCAGCTATGCTCGGAGGTTCTTCAAGTTTGGGTTCTTAATGCTGCCGTGGCTTTGGGCTGTCAATTGTTTTTATTTCTGGCCTGTTCTCCGCCATTCCCGTTCTTTCCCTTACATTCGTCCTTGTAAGCCTCTCTCTTTCTCTCTGACTTTTATTTTTCCATTTTTGTTCTGGATATTTTTTGGAGCTGAGGAATCCCATTCGTAATGGTTATTTCCTCTCTCTCTCTCTCTGATTTCGTAGCTTACTACTCATTTGAGTTTGGGAATTTATAGTGTGTTTGTTTAAGCGTTTGGTCGCTTCGTTGAAAAATTCAAGTGTCTTGAAATCAAATTTGTCTTTTAGAGCTGTTCTCTGCTCCAGATCGTTTGCTTTAACTCTATTGAGAATGCCTTTACCTTGGAAGGAGCTTTAGCTTTCCACAGTCGATTAGCATGAGGAAAAGAATGAAATATCCTGGTAAGAAGAGAGTAGAGATATATACAAAAAAACACTCTAGAAATATCCAAAAACCACATCCAAGCATCCGATACTGAGAATACTGATAGGAATCTGACAAACTCAGGGGTCGGGAGAGCTCCCCTATTTATCTTATTCCCACAGAATTGTTACTCCCAGGAAACAACAGTAATATCAGTAACGAGAAAAAGTTGAAATATGAGCCTCGACACAAACTAAGTGGAAAAATAGAAGGGAAGACGAGAAAAAAACTGACTTCCCCAACCTAAAGGTCCTAAAATGAACCCTAAACCATCTTTCACCTTTTATTCAGCACAAGAAAACAAGAAATGACCTGCAAAATGAACTTCCATGGATTTTCATGAGAAACCTTAGCTGCAATATTAGCATCCTGCCCATTCTCTTGCAGAATAAATTTATTTTAAATAACCCTATGCCAAAGGGAATCAGTTTCCAAAGGGAAATAGTACAACAACTTACCGAGCCAGCACCAGTGTTTTTAGACACCAAAATTACCGAGATCCAACCCACTCTCTTCTTTAGACTCACAAACAACCTCTCAACTCACAACTCACAAGCCTATCTCTCATCTCATATATTCTTGACCAAAGAAAGTTTCTCATGATCCTCTCATGTCAGCTAGCAACCCTGATTGGAATCTTGAACAAGGATACAAAAACAGGGGAATCGAAGAAGGAAATAATTGAGTTTAAGTAATGCAGCTTCTTAAAGAGGAGCACCCCTTTCCACCCACCAAGATAGACACCTTAACAATCTTCAGATCCCAAAATCTCTCAGAATGAAGAGTCCTACCTAACAAAACTCCTAAATAAGTCAAAGACTACTGTAAGATCCCACACCGCACAACAGCGACATACCTAGAAGTCACCTTTGGACTCATATATTAATAGAAGCTAGACTACACTCACCTAAATTATCTTAAACCTAGTGAATACTAAACAATTTGTAAAATAGTAAGAATATTACAAAAAGATAACATATCATCATATAAGAAGAGAATAGTGTTGTCAACAAAATGTAGATGAGACAAGAGTCACTCACTCCATCCCTACTTGCAACAATTCCATAAACAAAACTCCTCCAATGGCCCCCTAATCATCCTACTCAGTACATTATCAACCAAAATAAAAAGAAAGGAAAATAAGGGATCCCCTTGGCTCACGCCCCTAGATGCCAAAAGCCAAGTCTCAGGGTTCTTCATCAATAATCATAGAAAAGGAGGCAGAATAAAGACAACTTCTAATCCAACCTCTCCTCTTAGCCCCTCTAAGACCCTATCCAAGAAAAGCTAATTCTATCACCTGTGTTCTCAAAATCAGCTTAGAAATTAAGATTTTGTTTTTCCATGTAAGTCCTAACATCCTCTATGACTTCATTAGCCACAAAGACATCATCTAAGACTATTAACCTCACTTTTATTACCCTTGTGCCTAAGAAAGATCTTGTATTTGAGGTTAGGGATTTAGGCCCTTTAGTTTGGTGACAATCATTTATAAAGTTGATTAAAATCCTCTCTAGTATTCCTTGAAGTGTGGATAGATTCAATTTCTTGAACTCAAAGTTCTTTTACTAGGAAATGTTATGATCAAGGACTTAAAGTTTAGGCAAAGCATCGAAATTTTGAGTGTTGGGAAGTATCGAATGGAAACACGCTCTCAAATTTAGTTTTGGAAATCGACCAAAATTTTGATAAATTTGGCAATGTAGCTCAAATTTGATGGGAAAAATTGGAAAGGAAAAATGAAATTTGACGCCCTAAACTAAAGAATATCTCATCACTTCACCCTTGTTTTGAAGCCCTAAACTAAGCTTATGTCCTTGTCTTGGCCCTAAACTAAGCATCATGATGATGATGATGCTCTCTCACCCTTGTTTTACTATTTTGTTCCTCGCAATTCCCCAATTAACTTGTTGTTGTTGTTGTTGTTATTGTTGTTGTTATTATTATTATTATTGTTAACGTTCTTTACTGCCTTGCTTGCTTTGCGATATGCAATTTATATGCCTTACACACTAAAAACTCAATTTATGCATTTTCTAAATTTATTTTGGGATGCATAATCATCTATTTTAATGTTTCTTGAAGTTTCATTGTAAATTTCCATTATTTACTATAAATTTTTGTCATTTCTTTAAAATGAAATTGAAATTGAAATTTCCGAAATTGAGACCATCAAAATTGAATTTTAAGTCCTTGGTTATTATTAGAATTTAGATGCAGCTTTGGTGCCTAGTTAGGTTGTGGTATATGGAAAGAAAGCTTTTGTTTTGAAATTAAATTTTGAGTATAATCATGTTTGTAGGGATTGTCTTTATAAGGTTTTGGAGAGCTTGGTTGTAGAATGAGATTGAAGTGGATCAACGGGTGTCTCATTTGTAGTCGTTTTTTTGTTATCATGCATAGAGGACCTAAGTCTTGGTTATGGCCTCTAGGAGTTAGAAAAGTAATTCTCCTCTCTCTCTCTCTCTCTCTCTGTGAGACCTAAGTCTTGGTTTATGGTCTCTAGGGTTTAGTTAGAACAACATATGTGTTGCCCCCCCTCTCTATCTCTTTCTCTCTCACCCCCTGTGTGTGTGTAGGGGGGGGGGGGATCTGCTGGGATTATTCAATATTATTGGAGCAGCTTAGCTACCTTGGCTCTCAATCAATTTTTCACACTATTTCATGATGGATAATATTAGAGTTTACTAAAACATCTAACCAGAAGATGGGTTGAAGCTGCTTTCTCCTCACCTTGGCCTTGTTCTTCCTTAAGATTCTCTCTCGACTATCCTAATCTAGAGATGACAATTTAATGCAATGGAGAGAAATCCTCTATGACGAGAAGTGATTAACGAAGGGCGAACTGGGAGCATATTAGGGGGAGAGAATTTTATGGTTTTGTTCAAGAGCTAGAGGGATCAACTGTGAAATAATTGGGTGAAAATGTTCCCGTCAACTCTTTCTTGGATCGTTCAGAGTTTGTCTTTGATTGAGCAGCTTCATATATAGGAGATGATTCAGTTGATTTGAATATTTGGTGGCAATTAGACAAACTCAAGTTGGAGAATTCCAGAAGTGGCTTTGATATTGAAAGGTATTGATTTTCTTTTCCTCCCGAGAGGTTTGTGAGGCGGGCTGTAGCTGGAGCATTTTTGTGGAGGACTTTCATGGGATTTTAGGGCAAAAGAGGTTAATCATCACATAATCAAAGGATAAGTTGGAAGGATGGATTGATTGGATTATCTATTGTAATAAGGATGATAATTTGTTGCGTTGTGCTTCATACAGAGGAAAAATGTCCATGTGGTGAAAAAATTATTATGACATAAAGTAATAAAGAGTATGGTAATCATAGGAATGGGTAGGATTCTAAGGGGAGTTGTATTGTTTGTTATGCATGACCTTGGAAATTTGTTTCATCAGTTTCTGGTTATTTATTTCCTCATACATTTTTCTGTTGGTAGTGGGGACTGGGTTTATTTTTGGGAAGATATTTGGGTGGGTGAGACTCCGTTGGAGTATCTTGTGCCTCGTTTTTGTTGAGTTTTCTCTGTACATGATGTATCAATTTCAGAATTTTATTATTTTTTTTTTTTGGGGGGGGGGGGGTGTCTCTTTTTGTCTTAAGATTTCCCTTTTTTTAGGAGTCTTGATGTGTGTGTGTGTGAGAGAGAGAGAGAGAGAGAGAGAGAGAACTCAATTTCTTGTTGAGTGTTGAATTCTTTCACTCCAAATAATAGGGGGATGCTAAGCTTTGGATTGGGGACTCTTTGGGGTCTTTCTCTTCAGAGTCGTTTCTTGTCCATCTTACTGTTAAAGTTTTCAGTGTTCAGTTTGTGTGATGCGTTGCAAGGAGTGTGAGACTAATTTCATTTATTTTTGCATTGTGAGTTGGCCAGAGTGTTGTGGAAAATAATTTGTTTTCCTGCGTTGGTGAGACTTGGGTGGCTTTGAAGACTGTTTATGAATTCTTAGCAGTATGTTTCTGGGGCTTTGTAAGGAAGAGGAATAAGAAAAAAGTTTTGATTTTGTGCTGTTTGTTTCTATATTGTGGACACTTTGGATTGAAAGGAACACCTTAATTTTTAGAGACTAGAAGACTCCCCCGAGTTTGATTTGGGAGAAAGCTACGTTCTGGCTTCCTTACAGGCTCACTCTTTTAGGGGTTTTGAGGGTATTTCATTGTTTGATATCTGAAATTAGGATGTATTCCCGAGAGAGGGGGGGGGGGGGGGGGAGGTGAATTGGGTTATTTAAAATTTACGTGCGGAATTCTTAATGATTTTAACCCCTTGAGTAGTTTACACTTAAATAAAATTCACAACCAATTTATATATGTGTATGCAGCAATCAAACTAGATCAATAAGGAGTCTTTAGATATGAATGTAAAACTCAATACACAATCTGAATTTACAATATGAAATGAAAAGTTAATACATTCAATTAAGCCCTTATTCAGAATATGATTTTCAGCTGGAATGAATACAATTTACAACAATATATTCTAGAATAAATTTAATGATTTGTTTCATGCCACAATGATATAATAGATATTAAGAACTGATTTTCAGCAACAAATAAATTTTCTTTCAAAACAGATTTTGTAAATCACTTGTTTAACTTCAGCTCTTGTGCTCTAATCTGAAAAATCAATTTACAACTTGTTCCTCCTCAGATAAATTACTTGCAAATTCAAAGTTATATGTTTATCTGAAAGTTTAATCCAACCACTCAACTATATAGTTGATACAAATTCAATCACAACCAACCAGTATTCAACAAGACCCAATATTTAACAAGTTCAGACTTTCAGCATAATACGATATTCAACCAGAATGGATATTCAGCTTTTTTAAATATTCAGCAAGTTGATAATGAAAATATATTTAAGCATGCAGGTTATATCTTGCAGAAAGTAAAAGTGTAGGGAAGAAGAAGCTGAACACCGTTGTTTTTACAAGGTTCGGCCGCAGCCTACGTCCTTGCCTCCAGCAACCTGCTGTGAGGATTTCCTTTCCAACTTCGTTATCAGGTGAAGTTACAACCTCTCTCCGTCAAAGGTGGAGTTCGCCTCTCTAACGAGAATTCCCTCTCGCTAGGCAACGATTCAATACCTGAACCATCAAACAATACAACAAAACAGCAACAATTGCTTGTACAAGATAAAAGCTCCTCAAATGAGCAGATTTGTACACGTTAGATTCAAAACAATACTTCAAATAAATAATATGAAAGTTGAAGCTCGAAAGTATATCACCAGAAATCTGATTTACGAGTGTGAGTTTTGAAAGAACTAATCAGATTAACAAGAGATCTCAGCAAGAGCACAACAACTTTTCAGAAGAGTATAACCAAAAGAATTTTCAAAGTTTGTGCGCGCTGTTCGTGTACTATTTTTTTCTTTTTGCCCTAATGTGCGAGAATAATACATTTAAATAGTGCATTATGGTTTTAAAAAGTTTTCTTAAGGTTTTCTCTTTATTTGGAAACCAATCAATCAAGACATGGAAACAAGATCAGTGCTGTAACTCGTTTAAACATATGCATCAGTCGCTTGTCCTCGAAGGGTCAGTCCCCTATGCTCTTTTAAAATCAACGTATTCTGAAAGTTAGAATGGGGCCAGTCGACTGTGTCCGATAGGTCAGACGCCTGTGCCTATTCTGTTTGTATATTTTTCAAAACAATAGCACCACAGTCGCCTGATGATTTAACATTAGTCGCCTGTCCTTTCAGTAAACCTTGTTTTTCATTATTTGTGGTTCCAAACTTAATTTATGTAATGGAAAACTTAATTTGGACTTTGAGAAAACATTTTCCATAAATAAAATCGGGCATCTAAGTCCAATGACATTTCCTAGGAGCTTCAATCAATCAATATTGAGTTTTGAAGTACTTACATGAGACTTTCATCAGACTACTCTATCTAAGTGCCTAAGTCTTCATGTTGTGAAGCTTCCAATATGTCTTCTGAGCTTTATGCACTGCTTCAACGAGCTTCATATCTCACATAGTTGTATATCCTTCATGAGTCATGACTTTAAGTGTTCAAATCCATTAATCTCTTCAAGTATGCTCACAACAACACTTAAGTCCTGAAACTCAAACGTACATAGACATGTTAAGTAACCTTGATTTGTTATCATCAAAACGAGATTAAGCTTTGTTAGGCTAACAATATCCAAAGGGATTAGAGGCAACATTGATGTCGATCTATTGTCCTTTTGTTTTTGGCTTTGGAAAATGTCTTATCCTCTTTTCTTGTAAATTATTTCATTCTTCTTTCTTTAATGAAGTTTTTGTTATCTAAAAAAAAGAATGTCTTCTTGCGAGAATTAGGTTTTTTAGGTCAGTGACAAGGGATAATACAAGGTTTTGTTGCTCCGAATGGTGGAAAAGGATGAGTTGACGACGCAAAGGAACCAAGGGTTTGGTGGTTCAAAGGGCAGAAAGAAAGAGAATGGTTGTTGTTGGAAAGTTTCAAAATTTATCTAGTCAACTCTCCTTGATTATAGGGGATTTTTCTGTAATTATGTAAATCTACTCTCCTTGATTATAGGAGAAATTTCTTTAATTATGTAAATAATCTTTGGAGATATTCTAGGATATATTCTTAAGAGAATTCTAGGAGATTTGTTGGCAATTGTCATTCCTTCTTTTTTTCTATTCTTTACTTTATTATAGATTATCCTTGTAGTCCATAAGACATTTAGATTGTACCTAATTTTATAATAAGAAGAAATACTATTTCAATTCTTCTCCACTTCTAGATGGTATCAGAGCTTGGTTTTCTTTTCCTTTCGGCAGTCATAGCCTCTAAAACCTAGGTCTCACTGCCTTAACTCTATTCAACCTCCATTATGTCTGAAATTTCTGAAACTTCCTCCATGGCTAGATCTGAACCTGTGGTCAACACCAAAATTGAAACCAAGGTAGCCCATACCGAACCCCATTTAGTCCAAATCACAAATATCCGTCTCAATGAAGCCAACTTCTTGAGCTAGTCTCAGTTCGAATGTGTATCCGCGGGAGAGGTAAGACTGGGTACCTTACTGGTGAAACCTAGGCCCCTGATAGAGCAGACCCATCATATGCTATATGGGATGCTGAAAATTCCATGATTATGGCTTGGCTTGTGAATGCAATGGATGAAGATATTAGTGCTAATTACATGTGCTATCCTACTGCAAAAGAACTCTGGGATAATGTTAGTCAGATGTATTCTGACCTTGGAAATTATTCCTAGATTTATGAATTGCTGCAAAAATTGGCAAGACCCAACAAGGGGAAGATAGTGTGACTAAGTATTTCAATGTCCTTAAGGGACTATGGTAGGACTTGGATCTATTCAATGATTATGAATGGAAGAGCCTTGATGATTGCAGCTACAACAAGAAGATGGTGGAAAATGCAAGAATTTTTAAATTCTTGGCTGGACTTAATGATGAGTTTGATGAGGTCAGGGGGAGGATTCTTGGTAGGCAGCCTCTGCCTCCAATCGGAGAAGTATTTTCTGAAGTGAGACGTGAAGATTGTCGCCAGAACGTTATGTTAAAGAAAAAAGGGGCTGATGGAATAGTTGAGAACTCGACTTTGGTTGCTGCTAATCCTACTGTTTTGGCTGCTGCTAATGCCTTTGTACAACGGTCATATCCCAATCAAAAATCTCAGAGTATTGTGTGACTATTGTAATAAGCCACGCCATACCCGAGAAACTTGCTGGAAACTACTTGGAAAACCAGCAAATTGGAAGAGCAGCAAACCTGGACCTGAAAACAACCAAGTGATTCCGTGAGCAAATGAAGCCCAGACCAAACTTCTAAGTTCAGAGCAGATGGATCAGCTTCTTCAACTGTTGAAATCCAATCTGATATCCGGTACTTATATTGGTTCCTTGGCACAAACAGGTAATATGTCGAGTGCCTATTCCAGCTCTTTAAACTTTGCACCATGGATTATTGATTCAAGTGCATCCGACCATATGACTAGTATATCTCAATTGTTTCAATCTTATTATCCTTGTTCGGGTAATAAAAAGGTTAGGATTGCAGATGAGAGTCTTTCATCCATTGTAGTAGCAGGTTCAATTAGAATTTCTAGGAAAATAAAATTAAAATCTGTCCTTCATGTTCCTAAACTTACTTGCAATCTTCTATCTATTAGTAGACTATCTCATGATTCTAGCTGTTGTATCATATTCTTTGATTCTCACTGTGAATTTTAGGACCAGAACTCGGGGGTGATGATTGGCAGTGCTAGGATGATTGATGGCCTTTATTATTTTGATGATACCCTATTCAGCAATGAGCTTGAGTGGTAGTACTAGTTCAATCTCTGCGCATGATCAAATAATGCTTTGACATCTTAGATTAGGGCATCCTAGTTTTTCTTATTTAAAATATTTGTTGCCTAATCTGTTTAAAAATTTGAATTGTACTTCTCTTCATTGTGACTTGTGTCATTTATCAAAAAATCATCGAGTTCCTTATATTTCAAAAGGCTACTGTGCATCAAAACCTTTTTATTTGATTCATAGTGATGTTTGGGGCCCCTCTAAGGTTACTACTTTATCCGGAAAAAAATGGTTTGTGATTTTTATAGATGATCATACTTGGATTTGTTGGATATATTTGATGAATGGAAAATCTGAAGTGGAAATATTATTCAAGAATTTTTATAGTATGATCGAAAACCAATTTCACACAAAAATAAGCATACTTCGTATGGATAATGGTACAAAATATTTCAACCAAGTTTTGGGAAATTTTTTTGAAAGAAAGAGGGATTCAACATCAATCCACTTGTCGTGACACCCCATAACAAAATGGCATCGTTGAAAGAAAAAAGCGTCATTTACTTGAGGTTGCATGGGCTATAATGTTTTCAATGCATATTCCAAAATATTTGTGGGGGGGATGCTATTCTAACTGCTTGTTACCTTATTAATAGAATGCTTACCTGTGTGCCGCAGCATATCACTCCTTTGGCATGCCTAAAAAAATCCTTTCCTGATAATAGGATAATTTTTGATCTACCTCTAAAACTATTTGGATGCACTGTTTTTGTTCATATTCCAGCTCACCTTAGATCTAAACGTGATCTAGGGCTTAAAACTATGTGTTTCTTGGATATGCTCCCAATAAAAGAGGGTATAAATGTTTGAATCCAAAAACAAAAAAAATTCATATCACTATGGATGTCGTTTTTGTTGAAAATCAGTCTTACTTTAACCAAACTTATCTTCAAGGCGAGAAAGAGGGTAGTGAAGATTAGTTTTGGCAAACTTCTATACCAATGCCTAATGTTTTCCTTGACATTGACATCCTTATACAAAACATTCAAGGAACTGAAATTTTAAATAGTGAAAAAAATTGAAATCCCAATCTGCCTGTACAAAGCATAAGGGAATCACAAATTGGGGGAGAATTGCTATAGAATAATCCCTCTTCTAAGCTTCGTGTTTATACTAGAGGCAGGTATCGTTCTAATACTAAGGATCATCCCCCGATTTCAGAGCAGATCAATCATCACATCCAAAAATTGGTCATTTGGAAATCCTAGGTTATCCTTCTACTACACTTCCAGTTGATCAATCTACTAACCTTGATGTACCTATAGCCATTAGGAAAGGAGTTAGAACTTGTACCACACACCCCATTGCCAAATATTTATCATACCATAGACTCTCTCATTATCATAAGGTCTTTACATCCAATATTTCTCACCTATTTGTTCGAAGGACCATTCAGGAAGCTATGGATCATCTGGATTGGAAGTTAGCAGTTCTTGAAGAGATGAATGCACTACGGAACAACAGTACTTGGGAAATTGATGATTTGCCAAAGGAAAAGAAGACTGTAGGTTGCAAGTGGGTGTTTATAGTTAAATGTAAGGCTGACGGCAATATAAAGAGATATAATGCAAGACTCGTTGCAAAAGGGTTTACACAAACATACGGAATTGACTATCAAGAAACTTTTGCTCCAATGGCCAAGATAAACTCAATCCGAGTGTTACTCTCCTTAGCTGTACATTCTAACTGGCCCTTACACCAATTGGATGTAAAGAATGCATTTTTAAATGGAGATCTAGAGGATGAAGTGTTTATGGAATTATCTCCAGGTTTTGAAAGTAATCTTGGCAGAGATAAGGTGTGTAAATTGAAAAATCATTGTATGGGCTCAAGCAATCTCCGAGAGCTTGGTTTGAACGCTTTGGGAAGACTGTAAAGGGTCATGGTTACAGCCAAGGTCAAGCTGATCACACCATGTTCTCTAAGCACTCAAGTGAAGGGAAGGTAATGACAGCAAGGAACTTGAGAAATTAAAACAGATGCTTGCTAATGAATTTGAGATTAAAGACTTGGGTAACTGGAAGTATTTTCTCTGTTTGGAATTTGCAAGGTTAAGAAAAGGTATTTTTGTTTCACAAAGAAAATATGTGCTTGACTTGGTTGGAGAAACAGGTTTACTAGGGTATAAAGCAGTTGAGACACCTATAGAGCCTAATCTTAAACTACAAAGCCTGAGGAAGTAACTGATAGAAACTAGTACCAAAGATTGGAAGGCTACTTTATCTATCACATACACGTCCTAACATAGCCTTTGCTGTCAGTCTGGTAAGCCAATTCATGCACTCACCAGGGCCTGACCACTTTGATATAGTTTATAGAATCCTGAGATATTTAAAGGGAACTCCGGGAAAAGGTCTTTTGTTTGAAGACCATAGACATCTACAAGTTGAGGTATACACTGATGTAGATTGGGCAGGGAGTATAACCGATTGAAGATCAACTTCTGGTTATTGTGCCTTTGTTGGTGGAAATTTGGTTACATGGCGAAGCAAAAAACAAAATGTGGTAGCTAGGAGTATTGTAGAGGCATAATTTAGAGCAGTTGCTCATGGAGTTTGTGAAGTTTTGTGGATTAAAAAATTATTGGAAGAATTGAAAGTCACTAATCCGCTACCTATGAGACTCTATTGTGATAACAAATCTGTCATAGCCATTGCTCACAATCTAGTGCTTCATGATAGAACAAAACATGTTTAGGTCAACAAGCATTTTATAAAGGAGAAGATGGACAGTGGATTGATTTGTTTATCCTATATCTCTACTACTGAACAAGTAGTAGATATACTTACAAAAGGACTACCAAAGAAGCAATTTGAAAATTTGATTGGCAAGTTGGCTATGGAAGACATCTTCAAACCAGCTTGAGGGGGAGTGTTGGAAAGTTTCAAAATTTATCTAGTCAACTCTCCTTGATTATAGGAGATTTTTTTGTAATTATGTAAATCTACTCTCCTTGATTATAGGAGAAATTTTTGTAATTATGTAAATAATCTTAGGAGATATTCTAGGAGATATTCTTAGGATATATTCTAGGAGATTTGTTAGCAATTGTCATGATGAGAATCAACAAGCACCATCAAAGGATCCATTGCATGTTCCTGTTGGGCCTATCACTAGAGCGAGATCCAAAAAGATTAAAGAAGCACTTCATGGGCTGATTCAAGATATTTGGGTTCATTCAAAAACGGGGCACTCCAGGCTTGGCCCAAAGAATGATGAAGGCTTAATAAACTTAATCCAAGTTTTTGATGGAGTTAATCTTGCTTAATGACTGTAATCTCCTTATTAATGGTGTGCTATTCAATTAGGGGATTTGAATTTTTGACTTTTTGTCTTTACATTTAATTTGTAATTTGTAAGACAACTTGTTTGCTTGCATGAGTTGTTGAGCCCACCTTTGACTTTTGTGTTATATTTAATTTGTAATCTTGCAAGAAGTCTTAGTAATTTGTTGAGAGTAGTTTGAAGTGTCTAATGCTTTGTCCCCTAGGCTATGCCTATAAAAGCATTCTTATTGTAAAAACAAAGGATCATTGATCATTGATCATTGAATGAAATAAAAATGTGAGGCTTTGTTTCTTCTTGGTTCTTTTGAGAACTTGTGAACTTATCAAGAAACCCTTCCTTGTGGCGTTCAAATTTTATACCTTTGGTTCGTGATTTGATTATAATCATTGGGTCGAGGTTTTATACCTTTGGTTCGTGATGCGATTATAATCATTGGGTCAAGGTTTGTTACTTTATACTTTCGGTTCACGTTTCATTTATAAACGTTGGGTCGGAGTTTCCTATAAAAAATCTGAATTTTAGCTTTCTTGGGCAAGCATTCCCACATTATTTGCTGGGTCTCAACGCGTATCGGTTGAGGTTCGCATCATGTCATTCCTTCCCTTTTTCTATTCTTTCCTTTATTATTCTTTCCTTTTAGATTATCCTTGTGGTCTATAAGACATTTCACTTGTACATAATTTTATAATGAAAAGGAATACTATTTCAATTCTTTTCCACTTCTAGAGTTGTGTAGGTTTAGGCATGGTTGGGCTACTTTTAGTCAGGAGAGGATGTACTGGGCTTGATTAGCAAGGATGGTCCAACTGTGTGAGTGGTTTGGATTTGGGCTGTGTACAATATTCTAATACAAAAAAGGCCGAAACACAGACATGTTGTTTGGAATGTGTTTGAATTAAGAAAGTGAGAGGCCAACACAACATAGATTGGTCACTTTAATTGACTAGGTTGACCATTGTGGTTGTCTCTAATCCATGAGTTAGACTACACCAAAGTACCATGGCTTGGCTTATAGTTGTTAAAAACTAGCATGTTTAGGATTTTATGACCCAAACTTGTGAAACATGATCCATTTGATCTAAAATCTGGGGGCCTCCATCCTTTTAGTTAATGGAATGCATAGGAAAAGATATAATGATAAAATAAACCTGGTTTTGCAAGTTACATACTAGAGTGCATTCTAAGTGCATTCTAAGTGCAAAGCCCGATAAATTGTCTTCTTGTCCACAACAATGTGATTATACTTTTGGTTCATTAAGCAACATGGGAGTGGCGGTTAAGGTGTAGTGAGGCACTCAGGTTTGCAACAATGTGGCATGTTTTCTTTGGAAGAGAGGCGTGAGATGAAGCAAAATGCAAAAAAAAGTGTATTGAGCATTTTGGGGAAGCAAGGGTGTTGAGTCTTCAAATCAATCTTTGGTTAATGAAAGATTTGTCCTTGGGGCTTTTGAGGAGAGTCAAGGGTGCTACAATCAAAGTTTATTGATCGGGGTGTTGAGATGTGAAAAGTGTTTGAGAGAGGAGTTATTTTTATGTTAGTGGAGCAAAATCTTTAAATAGGAATGAGGATTGTAATTTTACTATTGTGGAGAATCTAGTGATTGTGAAGATGGATCAGTTGATAAGATTGGGGAAGGAGGTCTTAGAGATTATAAAGAAACGAGGTTATGCTTGCAATGATGAAAATAATTGTAACAATGAGTTTTTGTGTGATGGTGCTTTCTTAATGGATAATTTTCATGAACAACTTGGGTATTCTTCAGATTCAATGGATTTATTAGGTGATATTTCTCGTGTCACCAACCATGTTAGAAGGTTTTGTTGAAGTATTTGGTGAATTGAAGGACCTAATCTTAACTATAGGCCTCTCCCTCTCTTTATAATAAATGTCAAGTAAATGTTAATGACCATAATACCCTTACTAACTCACACTAACCAACATAACACTAGCACATACAAATAATGTCAAATGACCAAAATAACCATTAACACCCCCCCTCAAGTTGGAACATACATATATCATGTTCTCTTAGCTTGTTACAGATGAATTTAACACGAGCATGCCCCAAGGCTTTAGTGAATAAATCAACAAGATGCAAATTAGACTACATATAAGTGGTTTTAACGAGCTTCAACATAAGTTTCTCACAAACAAAGTGGCTATCAACTTCATTGTTTTTTGTCTGCTATTGGAAGATCGGGTTGGAAGCAATATGAGTAGCAGCTCGATTATCACACATTAACTCTATAGATTGGGAATGTGGAAAGCCCAATTCTTAATCTTCTTCAACCAAATAAGTTCACATGTAGTGTGAGCCATTGCCTTATATTTTGACTTAGTACTTGACCTGGCCGTTATAGTTTGTTTCTTACTTTTCCAAGAAACAACTACCAACAAAGACACAATACGCGGATGTAGATCTTCTATTTGTAGATGACATGAACCAATTTGAATATGTATATCCTTGAATATAAGTGTGACCCCAATCTTAATATAAGAGACCTCTACGAGGTGTACCTTTGAGATATCTCAAGATGCAAATTATTGCATCATAGTGATAGTGACTTGTTCTCGGAGAATCAAGAAACTAAATTGAACACTTGTTGTGAAAGATATATCCCCAGTCGAGTGATTGTAAGATATTCAATTTTTCAACAAGTCTCCGTACCATCTTGGGTTAGGCTGTTAACAATCCATTTCTAGCTGTAATTTACTGTTGGAATCCATGGGTGTATCAATAGAGCCTGACAACCTAGTCGCATCTAAAAAGTTAAGAACATAATCTTAGCTTTCAAAATTTCATTTTCCTTTTTCAAGAGCTCATTTTTATTTGTCAAAAGATTTAATTTTCTCTTGAGTTCCTTGTATTTAAAACTAATGCTTTCAAGATTATCATGCTTTTCATTTAAAGCATTATATAAATCATCATAGGAGGGTTGCTTATTTCGAAAAGAATTTACCTTCTCATATTCCTTTGCCTCTTCTTTATCTTCAATGACTATGAGGCGATGAGTTGATATTTCTTTTTCTTCGTTGTCCTTTGTCTCCTCTTTGCCTTTTGTCTCCATTTCAAATATGTCACATTGATGAATAAACAAGTTAGCATTTTCATCACATATATCATCATGTAACATTTCAAGAGAATGCCAAATTTTCTTAGTTGTATAACAAGTAGATATTTTCTCAAATTCATTATGATCCAATGCACAAAACAAGGCTTTCATTGCCTTGACATTCATTGTGTGCAAAAGCCTTTCACTTTCATCCCACATACATCTAGGTTTAGGCTTTGTGACGCTGTTTTCCACAATTGTTGGAAGAGTATATCCATTTTGGATAATATCCCATATTTCAAAATCAAGAGTTTGAAGGAAATACTCATCCTAGTTTTCCAAAAATATAATCATTTCCATAAAAAAAAATGGTGGTCTAATGGTGGGAAGGCCCTTAAATCCAAATGAAAAAGCATCGGTTGCCATGGATTTGCTCAAACACAGCTAAGTTGAAAAATTTTTAGAAGAGTAGTAGCTTTGATACCAATTGTAGGCCTAAAGGCAACCTAAAAAGGGGGGGGGGGGGTGATTGGGTTTAACAAAATTAAGATGTGTTTGATACAAAATTTAAAGCAAATCAAGCAAGCAAGCAAGACAAGGTGTTCATTACGGTCTAAGGCACCAAACAAGGTGTTCATTGCCTTGACATTCCTTGTGTGCAAAAGCCTTTTATTTTCATCCCACATACATCTAGGTTTAGGCTTTGTCACTATTTTCTACCACTGTTGGGAGAGTATATCCATTTTGGATAATATTCCATATTTCAAAATCAAGAGTTTAAAGGAATATACTCATCCTAGTTTTCCAAAAAATACATTCATTTCCATAAAAAAAATGGTGGTCTAATGGTAGAGAGGCCCTTAAACCCAAATGAAAAAGCATGGGTTGCCATGGATCCGTTCAAGGACAGTTAAGTCCAAAAAATTTTAGAAGAAGAGTGGTAGTTTTGATATCAATTGTAGGCCTAAAGGCAACCCAAGAGGGGGGAGGTGAATTGAGTTTAATAAAATTACGATGCACTTGATACAAAATTTAAATCAAATCAAACAAGTAAGTAAAACACACAAATATGAAAGCAATTTAAAGGGGAAGGGAAGAGAAATTGCAAACAAATTTATAGTGGTTTAGTAGTAGGCCTGCTTCTACTCTCTCAAGATCAACTGTATTGATGTTCCACTAAAAATCCTTTGCTTTCACGGCGACAAGAACGCTACTTACACTCCTTGTTTTCTGGAGACCAAGGAAACTAAAACACACTATTTTGACGGAGGCATGGATACCAATTTACAAGAGAGATTACAAATAAAATTCCTCACAGTGAATGATTTACACTTTGATGCTCAGACAAGAAACTCTGAAAGAATAAACAAATGGAAGCTTAATAGTTTTTTTCTCAAAGATAAGAAAATAAAGAGCAAAGAGAGATTGAGAGAGAATGAAAGGAAACTCACTTTGATTTTCAGTATAGGTTTGTTCTCGAACATTCTCAAGGCTTAGTAGGGCATATATATAGAGTTTGGATGAAATCTAGCCATTTTCTGCTCGTTGTAGTCTTTTTGGCTTTTAGACCGATCGACCGCCTTTAGGGGCTGGTCGACCGCCACCTGGCACAAGGCCAAATTCGGTCTACTTTTTTTTATCTCCTTTGTCCATTTTAAGTCCATATGTGCTATGCCTTATATTTTCTCATGATTTTACAAGATAAAGTACATTACAAATGAGAGAATAACAATACAAATAAATGAAATTAAGTTTTCAAATTATTCTCTCAAATCTTCAACTTATCTCAAATTGGACTTTAATTCAACATTAATGGCTTAATTCTGTAGAACAACTTAAGCATAGAAGCCATTAGTCCTTAATATAGTTTGTTACCATCAAAACTAGGTTAATGAAACCTTGGGGCTAAAAAATAGTTCAACAGAAGTTTGTTCTGTAATGTTCTTAAGGGTTTGGAGGGCATATATATAGAGTTTGGATGAAAATTAGCAATTTTCTACCCATTGGAGCCTTTTGGCTTATCAAACTAGTCAACCGCTTACACGGTCTGGTTGATCGCTTACTTGCTGTTAGAGAGGGAAAGGCGAGTGTTGCAGGCAAAAATTGTCAAACTAGTTGATCGCCTTTAGGGGCTGGTCGACCGCTTCTAGCCTCTTCCTGGGCTTGTCGACTACCCCCTAAGGCCGGTCGACTACCTTTGGCACAAGGTTGGGGTTCGGTCTACCTTTTTCTTCAATTTTTCCTCAACTTCAATGTCTTAAATGCTGTAGAAAACAACTTAAGCATACATCCATTAGTCCATAATATAGAGTTAACAATCTCCTCATTTTTGATGATGACAAGCTATTTGAAAAAATAGGAACAAATATAAATAAATTAAGTTCACACTTTCCTTTTGACATCATCAAAATCAAAATAAGAGGGGTGAGGCTAAAGTTTAAAACATTGAAGCACAAAGTTTCAATTTTACACCATATTCATAAAAAAAATGCCAATACGCTCCTTATGAAATTTTTAGCATGATAAAAAATATGACAATAGATGATACCAAATTAATGTAGTCATATGTCATGAAAAAAATTTGACACCCAGTGTTGTCGATCATGAGTTAAATAAAAGAGAATTGATACCAATTAAGTTAAAAATAAATTTTTAATGATTGAAAATTTCTCCCCCTTTGTTAATATCAAAAAGAAAAGATGTAAGGTATGAATTTTTAAAATGATTCACAATTTGAAAATCAAGTATGAGCCAAGAAGTTCAAGTTTCACAAGGTGCATATTTTCATGATTTTAAAGCATACTATCATATTTTCATGATTCATCAAAGACCAAGATTCTCAAAAGTTTCAAATTTTCACTGTGGTCATATCATTCAAAATTTGCAATTATTTTTCAAAAATATTCCCAATCATGCTCATGTTTTCAACAAGATTTTTCCCATTCAAGAGCTCACAACATTACAATTATTTTTCCTTTTGCTTGCCCCCCCTTTGGTAAATATTAAAAGATTTTTAGAAGGGGGTTTTTAAAAATACAATCCATAGAAACATTTAAAATGATGTTTCAATATGCTTAAATATTCATAACTTGGTATTTAATATTCCATGAGTTCAATATCCACAATAATGTATTCATTTAAGCTCATCTTTCACATATTCAATATTTTTAGAATATTAAACTCATTATGCTCAATTTTTTAGGAGCATGATCATCAATTACCAAATCAAAAAGTTCAAAGACATGATATTTAATTTTGAGCATACTCCTCCTAAATCAATGCATACAAACTTAAAATTTAGGCAAGACTTTTACAATGAGCATTTTAACATAAGGGAGTTTCAAATTTTCATCAGCATGCTCAACATTGAACAAAATTTTCATTTATCCTCAAAAATAAGAACAAAATATATTACAAGATTTTCAAAAGATTTGCACAAAATGTCATATAAACAAATATGTCAAACATTTGATGGGAAACATAAGAACACAAGTTTAAAAGCAATTTTGATCCCATATTTTAGATGAAACCTTAGGCAAAAAAAATTTGTTGGAAAATTTGAGAAAGCCCAAGTGATTTCATTTTTCAAAGAAAACCGTTTCCAATTAAGTTCTAGATTTAAAGTTATTATCATGTGAAATTAACCTTGACCCTTTTGTTTTGGTACCCATAATTTCTTTTGCATGGGCAAGGCTTCTTTTTGGGTTTGTCAAGAATGACATCTTGATTACCTAATGTTTAATCAAAGTTTGCCTTGGATGAATTTTGAAATAACATGATTGAGATTTTCAATTTTCTTTCTCAAATTTTAATTTTCCAATCTCAAATCATTTGTGGGATAATTAGACATAACTTTAGCTTTCAAAATTTAATGTTCCTTTATGAAAAGCTCATTTTTATTTGCCAAAAAATTTAATTTCCTCTTGAACTCTTTGTATTTAAAACCAATGCTTTCAAGATCATTATGCATTTCAATTAAAGCATTGTATAACCCATCATAGGAGGGTTGCTCATTTTGAAAGAAATTTACCTCTTCTTTCTCCTTTACCTCTTCTTTATGTTCAATGACTATGAGATAATGTTGTCCCTCATCTCCATTTAAGAAATGTCACACTAATGAACAAACAAGTTAGCATTTTCATCATATGTATCATCATATAATGTTTCAAAAGAATGCGAAATTTTCTTAGGTGTATCACAAGTACACATTTTATCAAATTCATTATAATCTAAGGCATAAAACAAGGTGTTCATTGCCTTGACATTTATTGCATGCAAAAGCCTTTCATTTTTATCCCACATATATCTAGGTTTAGGCTTTGTTACACTATTTTCCACCACTGTTGGAAGAGTATATCTATTTTGGATAATATCCCATATTTAGAAATCAAGAGTTTGAAGTAATATGCTCATTCTAGTTTTCCAAAAAATATAATCATTTCCATCACAAAGTGGTGGTCTAATGGTGCAAAACCCCCCAAAGGACTATAGATGTTGATTGCCATGGATCCTCTCAAAGACGATTGAGTCCAAAAAATTAGAGCTAGACTCTGATACCAATTGTTGGTCCAAGTGGCAACCAAAAGGGTGGGGTGAATTGGGTTTAATAAAAAATAAAAGTTGTTTGATACAAAATTTAAAGCAATTTAAACAATCAAGCAAAACCACAATGTCAAAGAAAATTAAAGAGAGAAGGGAAGAGAAATGCAAACTCTTTTTAATAGTGGTACTACTATCCTTGCCTACGTCCACTCTCTTGGGACCAACCATCTTGAGGTTCCACTCTGCCTTGTTTTAATGGAGCCCAAGGAACCAATTTACACTCCTTGTTTTTTGGAGACCAAAGGAACCAAATTACAACCCTTTAGAGACCAAGGAACCAATACAACAAAGCTTTACAAGAGAGAATTCCTCACAAGGAAGGATACACAATTAAAGTTCACAAAATAAACTTTCAAAGAATAATCAAAATAAAACTCAAGAGTTTTCTCTCAATGATTAACGCTATAGAGCACAAAGAGAGAATAAGAGAGAATTTGAGGCTAGAGCACGTGGTAGTTCAATAGAAGTATGTTCTTTAATGTTCTTAAGGCTTTGGAGGACATATATATAGATTTTGGATGAAAACTAGCTGTTTTCTGCCCATTAAAGCCTTTTACCTTGTCAAACCAGTTGACCACTTGCTAGCTGTTAAAGAGGGAAAAGTGGCCATTGCAGGAAAAAGCTGTCAAACGGGTTGATTGCCTTCAGGTGTCACTCGATTGTCTCTGGCCTCTACTTGGGCCGGTCGATCGTCCTTGGCACAAAGCTGTGGTTCAGTCTTCCTTTTGTTCCCAATTTGCTGGCTTAAACCTTTATGTTCTATGCCTTATATTTTTTCGTAGTTTTACAAGGTAAAGTGCATTACAATTGAGAGAAAATACACTACAAATAAAGCAATTAAATTCTTTAAATATCTTTTGTCAATCTTTAATTTTTCCTCAACTTTAATGGCTTAAATCCTATAGAAAACAACTGAAGCACAAAACCATTGGTCCATAATATAGTTTATTATCATCAAAACTAGGTTAATGAAACCTTGGGGCTAACATTCTTGAGTTGACACACTAAGCCTAGATCACCTTGAGCAACATGTGACGCCCCGATTTTCATACCATTTTATTTTTTTCAATAATAATCAATATTAATCAAATCATCTGCCACGACACAAGCTCTGATACCATTTCAAACATAACCCGACCAGAAAATGGGTACCGGGTAAATAGTCAATCTCATTCAAACAACCCTAACAGCGGAAGTCAATATTTACAAACCATTTAGAATACAAATAACCAAAGTTCTATGCATCCATACACATCCCTAAAAATCCAAAACATACTCTAGGGAATCATACATCCCTAATACAAGACACTTACCTTGACTATTAGGGTACCGACTCCCCTCTATCTTGGAGCTCTATCTCCTGGTTTGTCATGGTTCCCTGAAATATTTAAATATTGGGTGAGATAGCTCTCAGTAAGATGGAATAAATTATTTACAGTGTGTGGTGCATGAGTTTTGTTATATCATAATACACTCATTTTAATGATTATGTCATTTGAGAAAATATATAGATATGTGCTCATAATTATATAGATATGAAACATAATTTCATAAGATTTGATGCCATTACTCTTTCTCATACATATGCAACCAATGTTTAACAGCGAAAGTTTCTGAGGATAGGGGAGATTACATGCCCATACATGTAACGCTCCTCTGCTCTGATATTGTTTGTAACCTTGCCCGATTAATTCAGGCGTGACTACAACTGATATTTATCAGGGCACTCACTTTACTTTGTAAGCCTTCAGGCGGAGGGTTTTATTTCGCCCTAATTGTACATGCAATTAAGCTCACACTCTTTCATTTCTCATTTTTCATTTTACAAACTAGCTCATGAGCGTCCACCAGTAACAAATACTCATTTTGTCTGTAACTCATGGCTGCCCTGAGGATATTCACATTGTCATGCTTCCTCCCATGACCGGATTGTGCGGCCTGAAGGCTAGACCTAACCGCAGTTGGCCTACCTAGTTAGATCAAAACAATGAAACTATCTGTCTATAGTACGATTGGCCTGCCCACTCCTGGTCCGGACGCTAGGTGGTAAAACTACCCTTCTCCCTGGCCCCATCAACTGTCATGCCACACTCTTCACGAGACCGTGTGGTTGCACTAACACCTCGCTAGTAGCGGTACTGTGCTCTCTATCCAACTCTAGTCCATCAGGGTTCTCATTTCCACATCTCAGTATTCGCATTTCAGTATTCACATTTCAGTATGTTGGTACATTTCATCACATCAGAAATATTCTCACCATTTTCTGTTTCATTCCCATCATATCAGTACACATTCCATCTCATAATGGCATATATCTCATTTCACGTATTTCAACATTTCTCAATAAAGCATATCGATATTTCTTATTTCCTCGTTTATCATAGAAAACATTTCTATACATATATATATATAAAACAATTATGTATTCTACTTTTCATCATTTCCCATATTTCAAATCCCATATCATCACAATTCAATATATAAAACATAACTGGGTTTCCCCTTATTTTCATTTCTGCATAAAACATTTCAATATATGTATATATATATATCATAGTCTCATTATTCTCAATGCAAATCACAAATCCTAGTTTCAAATACATTTCCAGTATAAATCATATGCCACACAATTTTATTTGATATTCATATCATAATAATCACAGGCAAAATATCATATTCTCATTTTCACATATTTACTCAACCAGTAATTTCCAAAAAAAGGACCGTTCCCTTACTTGGCTTACTGAGAGGCCTGTTAAAATAGCCAATCCCACGCCCGTGGCATTCGAAATTCAAAACCTTGAAATTCACATTTCCCCCAATTCAATCAACTCAATCCCAGAATAATAATTATTTTAATATTTCCTAGGCCCACACACTCCCAATAGCTAATTAAACTTAAAAAATAATTAATGGATATAATTTCACTATCCTTACCCTAACTTTGGAGTGGTGCTTAGGAAATCCAAATTAAAAATTTGCTCCGATTAAAATGACGAGAATTGAAGTAAGGACCCCGTGGTGGTGTCCAATTGTCGATTTGGCACAGTTGGTGGCTACAAAGATGAACCAACATTTTGAGGCAAGTTTGGTAATTGGGGAGAATGTGTTTGAATAATCTAAACCATGCACCTGGGTATATTCCTTAGCAACAACGCGAGCCTACAATTGAGCCACAGGACCCAATAACAATCATCTACAAACTTATCAAGAGTAAGAGGTACCAACTCCGAAGTATCACCATCCTATAGTGCATGCATCTCTTCAATCATTGAATTCCTCCACTGAGAATGAGACAAGGCTTTAGGAATTGGTTTTGGAAGAGCAACAGAAGACAAAGTACTAACAAAGCAGTAACATGAGAATGACAAAAACCATAACAAACAAAATTAGAGATTGGATCTTAGGTATAGTTGCGCTTACCTTTTCGAATAGCAATAGGAGGACCAACATCTTCGGAAATAAGATCATATGGTGAGGGAACTAAAGGCATAGAAGTGGAATCTAGAGGAGGCTCTCCTCTCTTGAGTTGCTACATGTCCACTTGAAAATTGGGATGATATAGCTGATGAGAAGGACTCAAACTGGATGAAGATGTATGAGGATTGGGTGGAGCTAATAGGTTAGGATATGGAAGGCTAGGAAAAAGGACATATCAAGGTCAATCGAACTCAAGGAATTTGAATAGTATGATGTAGACTCAAGAAGGTGACATCAACAGAGACAAAGAATCAATGTAAAGTAGGGTTATAACATCGATATCCTTTTTAAATATAGGAATACCTTAGGAATATAGCATGAGGATCCAACTTATTTGTTCTTGGACTTAACTGATGGGCAAAGGATACACAATCAAACATACGAGAATGAAGCTAGAACAAAGGAGCCTTAGGGAAGATAACTGAATATGCGATTTTACCACCAAGGATAGAGGATGACATTTTATTAATGAGAGAGCAAGCAGTAAACAGCAACAGAAACAACAACAACAAGAAGAAGCCTTTAGTCCCACTAGGTGGGGTTGGCTACATGATTCCTTTTCCGCCAATTCACCTGATCGAGAGCTTTTTCCTCTATTAAATTAAGGGCGCTATTAAATCATTCCTCACTACCTCATTCTAAGTTATTTTAGGCTTGCTCCTACCCTTTTTCATGCTTAAAACAATAACTAACTCACTCCTCCTCAGGGGCTCTACTAAGCCTGCATTTCAAATGCCCAAACTATTTAAGCTGCCCCTCCCTTTTCTTGTCTTCGATCGGTGTTATGCCTAAATCATTGTGTATATGCTAATTTTTTACTTTATCTTGAAATGTTATACCACTCATCTACCTTAACATTTGCATTTCAGCAACTTCTACTTTTTGTACATGTTGTTTCTTAGTTGCCCATCATTTTCAACCATAAAGCATAGTCAGCCTTATAGCCATCATATAAAACTTTCCTTTTAATTTTAAGGATATTCTATGATAACACAACACACTTGACGATGCACTCCATTTTACCCAACTTGTTTTAATTCTATGTATTACATCTTTTCTCCACCCCTTCTGCTTGCATGATAGATTTAAGATATCTATTTCAAAAAACTTTGGGGACATTCATTTGATATAGTAGAGCTCGAGTGACTTTGAGAATATGTTTATTTTTCCGCTCTGCAACTCCATTTCGTTGTGGAGTGTGGGCACAAGATGACTAATGGATTATACCAAAGTTGGTCACATAGGTATTGAATTGAGTACTAAAGTACTCCTTAGCATTGTGACTAAAAAGTATCTTGACTAGCATATTAAATTGAGTCTTTATTTGAGAACAGAAGGCACTAAAGATATTAAACAATTTAGAATGATCTTTCATTAAATACAACCAAGCCCTTCTGGTAGTCATTGACCAACGTAACAAAGTATTGAACCAACGCAACAAAGTATTGAAACCCCAATTTTAACATGACACAATTAAGACCCCAAACATTGGAATGGACTAATATGAAAGGGTTGACCACATGTTTGTAACTTGGGAAGTAAAGGAAACACAATGGTGCTTTCCTAATTGATAAGATTCACACTCAAGATTAGATATAGAACTCAAAGAAGGAATTGACTATTTTAACTTGCCCAAGACCAAGGAGACAATGGATTTGATGTGGTGTAGTAGTGACACTACCAAGCAATAGTAAAGCCCACCAGCCTCACATCCTATGCCAATCATCTTCATGCCCTTAGATCTTGAATAATGACATAATTAGGAAAGAAGGTTACAAAATAATTTAGTGGCTTCATAATTTTACAAACATACATGAGATTGAAGGGAAATTTATAAATGGACCAAACAAAAGAAAGAGAGATGGAGGGAGTAGTATTTATTGTTCGTATCACCTTAACTGTAGAAGTGGACCTATAAAGGAAAGAGAGATGGAGGGAGTAGGATTTACTGTTCATATCCCCTTAACTGTAGAAGTGGACCTATGAGCAAGGGTAACTTTTGGTAGAATTTTAGAATACTAGAGCAGAAAATAAGTTGGCGACACTTGTCATATGGTTATTAGCAGCAGAGTTGATAACCCATGGACTAGTGGGGGAGATACCCTATGACAAACAAACTATAGGATTACCATTCTGAGCAGAAGATGCAATGTGATGAGATGCTTGTTGGGATGCTTGATATTGTAAGAACCTAAAATATTCTTTCTTTGAGACAGTTATGGTACATTGTTCACCTGAACAAGTGCCTGGTGAGGAAAACACACTTTTTGGATTTGGGGATGCCATCCCAATACACACAACCTTGATACAACAACAATTTAGAAATGCACAACAAATCTAATGTTAATTTTGTGGGTGATAGTGAATGGCAAGCCTAAATCTTGGTTTAGGGCCATGAGGGAGAGGGGATCCTCTTTCTTTGTTTTTGTTTTAGTGGCTGATGTTTTGAGTAGGATGGTTGATAGGGTGGTGGATGGAGGTCTAGTGAAAGGTCTAGGAGTGGGTAGGGAGGAGATCATGGTGTCACGCCTTCAGTTTGCGGATGATTTATCTTTTCCTGGAGGATCATAAGCCTTCTTTCCTAAATATATTGGGGCTTTTCAAATTTTTGAAAGGGTCTTGGGGGCTTAAGATTAATATGGGAAAGAGTAGTATCGCTATTAACGTGCCTGCAGAGAGTGCTAAGGAATTAGCCTTGGAAGTTGGGTGTGCTGAGTTAGGGTGGCAATTGTACTTTCTAGGGTGTTCCTTTTGGGGGTAATCTTAGATCAACGTTTTTGGGATCCAACGGTGGAGAGAGTGTCCAAGCATTTAGATGGGTGGAAGGGAGCCTTTTTTCTTTGGGAGGGAGGATTACTCTAATTCAGGCATATTTGTCTAGTATTCCATTGTATTTTCTTTCTATTTTAAAATTCCAACTAGTGTCCCTAGCAAGATTGAGAGAATTATGAGATATTTTCTTTGGTCAGGTGTAGGGGGTTTTAGGCATCATTTGGTGAGTTGGGAGGTGGTTTGTAGGACCAAGAGGGAGGGTGGTTTGGGTCTTGGAAATTTGGTGTCCAAGAACACTGCTGTTTTGGTTAAATAGCTATGGTGGTTCCCACTAGAGATTTCTCCCTTGTGGTATAAAGTTATCAAAAATAAATTTGGACTTGATGGGAACTATCAGGATATTAATTTGGGTTCTAGATGTTCTTCAGAAAGCTCGTGGAAAGCTATTTCCCAGAGAGCAAATATGGACCAATGCAAATTGAAACAAGTACCAAATAGATAAGCAACATTAAATCAATTTTTGTGTAGGACAAGTTGTGCAAGTTCATGCAACATTACAAAAAGGTCCTCATGTGGACTTTGCAATCTTAAGAGATTCTTCAAATATTTCACTTCAATTTCTGGCAGATGCTCCAAGAAAATTCCCTTAATAAACCTGAGATAAGGTGTTTGCAGGCAGGTTTTCTCACTCCAAAATGTCAATAGTACAATAGCAGTCCAGTTTCTTGGAAAATATAACTCAAAATGTATGCCAAACGCGATCAGTCAGTTTTCTCGAACAACAAAATCTCTGGAAGAAAGCCAAAATATTGTGTCTAGAATCGAAATTTCATGCTGCAGATCAAATTTCAAGTTATAGAAGTTCAAGATCTGGCAGCTTGAATTTATCTCGAAAATATACGGCAAACACTTAAAAGTTGGATTTATTAAAACCAACATAAAAATCTCTTGGAGGAAAATTAATTCGTCATAGTAAATCTCAAAATACTGCAGCTGGGTTTCAATCTGAATTCTGGAAAAAATACCTCAAAGCCAAGTCAAAATAGTGCGAAAAATTCTAAAATATTGTGGCTAAACTCAGTTTCTTGGGATTTTGGATTTAGAAATTGCAGGAGGTTCTGGAACTGTTGCACTTGTGCATCTCTGGTGCATGGGGCACGTGCTCTGCTGGCTAGATTCCTCAGCAATGGTATTCTGGATGGTGGTAGACCATGGGGTGGTGGATCCAGTGAGATGGGAAATGTTTGGCTGGCGTGTAGGGTCTGCTGATGATCAGTTGGCTGTGAAATTTCGCTGGCAGGTCTTTCGGTGGTCTCAGTTTTCGATTGTGTGGGTTGTGTTGTAAAAATCTTGAAAAGGGGTGTTTAAAGTTGCCAATTAACAGTTTCTGATGTATTTCCTGCAATTCTGATCCTTGAATGCTTGGAAATTGAATTGAAATAACTGTTTCTTTTTCTGCTCTGTGACAACTATAGCAATACTCTGGTCTGTGGCTATGATGGCTGCAAGTGCTTTGGCCATGGCATGGCATGGCATTGGGGTTGGGCTCTGATACCAAATTGATGTAGGACATAAATATATATATATATATATATATATAGAGAGAGAGAGAGAGAGAGAGAGAGAGAGAGAGAGAACGAGCAGCAGCAGCAGCAGCAGCAGCAAGATGGACCAGAATGGAAAGAGAAGAGAAAGCAGAAAAGGGAGATAAGAAACAATGAGAAATAAAAGCAGAACAGAGAAGAGGAAGGAGAATAGGGAGAGGCTGTATGTCCCGACATGACAACTAAGAAAAATACTTACAGAATAATCCCAAAGTACTTGAAATGTAGGAAAAAACCATAAATTAACTAAATTTCTGAGATAACCATTATTTTTTCAAACTAAGAAAAAAAATCCTAATTTCTAAAGCTATAGCAATATAAGCATATAAAGTTCTCCACTCGTGGTTTTCCATCATCCATTGGAGAAGCATTAGATTGTAAATAATTCAATTTCTGCTGATTTTGGCCCAGGGTCCATATAGATGTCTCTCTCTCATCTCAACCAAGGCTAATTGTATCCCAGTTGGACTAGAAAGCAGTTATGCTGTTATGGATAATTTTCCTGCTTCCGAAAATTATCACATACCAAGTTTTTATTTTTTACTTTTCCCTACAGCTTTATGATAGCTGAGAAACCACTGTGAATTTTGCAATTATGATTGAAGTTTCAGTGTTGCAGTGTAGGTGATCTAGTTATATGCAATTTGAAATTTTGATTAATATTACGAAGGGACTGAAAATTTCCTATCCCTCCAATCAATTCAATGGAGTGTGGAAGTGTAAGCTTCCAAAGAAATTTACAGTTGTAACCCAGATCCTTAAATTGTGACTGTAGAATCACAGTATGCAATATTAGCAAAATTGTTATACCACAAAGACTCTTTGTTAGTAGCAAGGAGAGGAGGGTCTTTGGAAGTTTGTTACATTTGTAGTTTTGCAGTGTGTTTGGTTGGAATGTGATGTTAATATTTTTAATGGGCAAGTGACTCCTAGTTCGGCTAGTGGGGAGTTATTTCTCTGGTTTAGTTTTGGTGCTTGGATAATGTTGTTTTCGAAGGACTGCTTTTAATGGATATGTGAAGAGGGATTGGTGAACTGTGCTCCTTTAGTGTTTTATTTTGTCTTTTTTGATTTCGTTGATTGAAGAAAATACCTTGTTCTTTTTTGTTATTGTTCTTCCTAAATAATTTTCTTCGTTTATGTGGAAAAACAAAATCTTTTCCTCTTTAAGTTTCCCTGTACATAGATGTCAACCTGATCACTCAAGCCACTTCTCTACCTCAATGCATATTTTTGTTCAGTTTATAAATTGTTGGGGTACTATCTGGAAATGCTGCACCCTTTATGGAAAATAACTTGAAATCAGTGAGGTCTATGCTGCTCTCCAAGAAAATGCCAATGGTCAATGGACACCTAGTAAGGTAGTAATGATATATAGCACCAAAAAAATTATTTGTTAGTAGAGGGCAACAAGAATGCAGATTTTCTGCGAATGAGAAGTGTCTTGCTTTAAATGAGTTAGTTCTGGACAGCCTAGAGATGAAGTGAATCTGTGAAAGACAACAATGTATTAACTGTCAAGATTTGATGACCTTGGGCAATGAGAATAATGCTACAACTGGAATATTCTTATAATCATTAAGATATTATGTGAATACTGCAACCTCGTGGGTATCTGCCACTAAGTTATCCTCTCAGTTCTTAACATTTTTTATTTTTTGATAAACAAAGAACTGTGCTAGAAAAAGGCGAGAGAGAGAATACAACAGAAGAGGAAATAAGAACAAGGAGAAGATGTCCTCCCTTTACAAAAAGAAAACAGTTATAGGAACAAAGAAAAACAAACACAAAACAACTCAATGAAGCAAGCCAACTAATCCTGCTGTATGTCTTCAAGAGAAACATGTTGATAGAAACCATTTGCCTAAACTCATGCCACAAGAAACACCACTCTGCTCCAAAGCAAGTTAATCGAAGTAGCCACACCTTTGAAAATTGTAGCATTTCTTTCCAGCCAAACAAGTTATGATGTTTGGTTTCTTTAAGCTCATAAGAAGATGGGGTAAATATCATTTTTATTTTTAAACAAGTTACTATGGCCTTTGAAAATATGCATCAGCCCAATTCTTCTTAATTTAGGCTGGCGCCTGCAATTATTGAGGGTTGGATCCAGTTGTTGAGATAGTGAGTAGTAGTGGGTAGGCATCTTTGAGGGTTGGAAGAGAGCTGATGCTTCTTTATGGATTGTACTACACCTTTTTGTATTTCCAGTTTTCTTCATTTTATGTTTTTTTTTTTTTTAAATTTTTTTTAAAATTTAAAATTTTTTATTGGAATCCAGTAGTTTTGTTAGAGAGAATTTATAAGGTTATGCTGGATTTTTCATGGTCAGGTATTAGCAATGGGAAGAGAGATCATCTAGCTAATTGAGAGATTGTTAGGACCTGTCTGGTTATGGAAAAATGATTTCTTTTTTTCATTTTCTATTTCTAATTTTCTAAGAACAACAAAAATGTCACATTGCTTTCCATTTTTTTAACAATTGTATAGAAAACTTTGAGGGCAATAAAGCTATTTTTTATAATTAGGTTAAATATACAAATGTTGGAAAGTTGGAAAACAAAGTGGTATTTTTATTTTTCACGTTCATTTTTTCCACTTTTCAATATGTATCCAATGGGTTTTCAATGGTCTGCATAAACATTTCCCTTTGCAGATGTTTTGGGATCAGCAGTTGGGTTCGTGGTATTTACAACTCTTCTATCTTCATGGGCTCTTACATTTGCGATTGGAGGGGAGCATCTCCTTGGCCCTGTTTGGGATCGCCTAGTAATGTATAATGTTGCTGACAGATTGGGGTTGACAGGTTGGAGCTAGTCTTATGCCAACGTTTTCAACTTAACTACGTTATAAATTGATTTCCATTGTCTATAATAACGCAAACCCGTGTCGTCTTCTGAGATATTCTATGCCCAAGGTTTGTATTCTATGAAGTAGTTACTGTGGAAGCTATTTTTGCAGGTTCCATCTGCTTAATGGAAAACCAAATATGTAAATGATTTTTTTTTTTTTAATATGCGGAACCGAATCTGTAAATGAAATGTTTTGTCTATGCAGGTTAAGCTGCTTACCATTGTTGAGATTAAAAAATTACTAAAGTTCTTTTAACTTTATCAATGAGTTTAATAAAGCTCTCGTATCAAGTTTATTTCCAGGAAAATGGCCTCAAATAATTAGAATGAAACACGTTTTCCATGTATTTGAAGAATGTGTATCAGTTGACTACCTGTATTATTGTTGGGCTGCAAGAACAACAGTTAACTGAGGCTCTATTTAGGACCTTGGGTTTATGGACTGGGATTTGGATTTGAAGGCTCTAAATTCAGGTCCATGTTTTGGGAAATGGGGTATGGGTTTAGAATTCAGGTGGAATTTCTTATACCAAGTTAAAAAAGCCCGTGCTGAGCCTTGGGTGGGATTCTATGAACCCAAATCTGTGGATATTAGTTGGATAATCCCTTCCCTGCCTCCATACATTTGACCATTTGTGAGAGATATCCCTTCCCATCTAGCTTCCTTTGTTCCATTTTGGTTCCTTGCAATCCTTTATGCAATGGCCTCCCCTGCTATTTTGTGTGTGTAGCTCAACCTATAAAGAGTCTGTCACAGTGCCAGAATTCCACTTTGTTACGGAAGGCAATCTTCGAAGATAGTCTTTTATTATTTCTCTATCTTATGTTCTTTTGTTTCTTTATATTGCTCTGCATGTCTGTGTTGCCAGAGTTTCAAACTGTTACTGTTCTTTGGGGTTATCTTGCTCTACTCTTGTGTTTGTTATTTATATGATAAATTACATGTAGAGCATGCTGGTTTCTTTTGTTTTTTGAAACAAAATGGTGGGTTTGTTTTTCATATGTCATGACTTCCATTTAAAATGCATATATCATGCTCTATTCTCCTTGTGGCAGGCACATTTTGTTACATTAAAATCTTATACATGCTGTTAGCAAAGCATATAATGATATGAAGCATAAGCATTTGAATTTGTCAGTGTCAGCCTCTTTTTAACTCATAATTTTTAGGAATATATTCAGGGAAGATTTCTTCCGGATCCTACTGTTTCGCACTCCAATTTTATATTAGGATTATAAAAAAGGATTGTTTTTAGGCGTCAATAATCCTTTTATTCAAAATATATTTTTTGCTTATAATGCTTTTGGTCTAGATGATGATGGTATTCTGGGATTTCTGGAATGTGGCCAAGGTTGAGCTGTTGAATGTTTGCCTAGATTACTATGTGAATGGGATGATCATCAGCGAGAGTATTAACTTGACGTTTATCTTACAAAGCGCCAACAAAGGACCATTAGGTCATTGTATTAGCTTGTTACTTGTGCATGGAAGATTGTGGCAAAGGTTTTAGTTGATAGGTAGTGTACTTTCTGGGAGACTATCTAATTTGGAGATCGTCTTTTGCTAGACGATGAATTTTAGGAGGAACAGAAAACGTAGTATGCTTAAGTTGGACATTAAGATTATAATGGAGAGTTGTTGTTTAGATGAGACTTACATTGACGAGTTGGATTATGGGTTGGCTGCCTATTGCTTCTGTCATTTTTTTTAGCGGCAGAGCCTAAGATTTTTGGGTAGGGAAAGAGGTCTAAGTGGCGATGCTCTAGCTATTTTTTGGTGTCCTTGGTTGGAGAGAGTTCAAAATTCTTGTGAGAAGGGATGCTTCTCTCAATTTACTTGGTAGTATAGTGGTGTTTCTTAATTCTTTGTGGGGAGTTGGTCTCTGGCAGATTTACACTGGGTTTGGAATGCTTTGACCTGTGGACCTGTTTTGTATTTTCTTCTTTTGTTTGTTTTCTTCTACTCTAGGAGAATATTTATTCTTCCCGTTTTTTCTTTTTATGCCGTTTGTTTTACTTCTAGTGAAAGTGCTATGCGGATGTTTTATATAATTTTTCCAGAAGACTTAAAAAATTATATAAATATTTCTCATAAATTGTAGGGCAACCGATATCGGCCTCCCTTGAGATATGCTTGAAATATTTTACATTTTTTGAGGTTTCAAAAATCTTAAAAGACTTATGAGATTTCACACACCTCTCCTGATAGTTGATTTTAAGGCATTTACACTCATTATAGGACTTACTTTTTTTTTTTATACAAAATATAGGTTGATATTTGTGTGTTTTAAGTAAACTTTGAGAGATACTCGTAGAATCCTTGAAATATCATGGAAGGTCCATGAGGTTTTTAAAGTTTATGTGTTTTTTTGGCAAACCTCACTATGTGTCTTTTGCCCTAAATTGTAAATTTGTAATAATGTTACTATACATGACTAAGGTACACGAAACAATGGTTAATGAAATTATCTATGTTTATCGTGTGAATATAAATCTAAAGCAAAGATATAGATACTGTCAAAGATATGTTCCATGAAAGTTTTTGTCAACTAACATATTTCAATCATTAAATTTTTCAATAAATTTATGTCGAGGAACACATCAAATCAATATTTTTAATAAATTTATTTCAAGTAGTGTATCAAATTACATTATATGAAAGTGATGGCTCTTGAGAATCAAAATTTAGTGAAACATTTAAGGCATTAGTTAAATTTGAATAAGCATATGGGTACACACAAAAAGAGCATGGGTTACAAAATTTCCTGTGCATGGTATTTCGTGAAATCATTATTCCTGATAATGCGAACGCTCATCATCATAGCATTCTTGGGACAGACTTGATAGACGTTAGTATCAAATTTCCACTAAGAAGAATATAGATTTTTCGAGGGTCTTATCATCCTAGCACCCCCATTTAAGAAAATGAATATTGAACTTAGGCGTATAATTAAAATTTTAAATGAAAATAGATGATGTTTGGGTTGCAAAAATAGAAAATAAACAAAAAATAATATCTGAATTTTTTTTAAGAGTAAGAAAAGTGTCACATTTCATTTTGAAAGGGAAATTTCATATTGTATTTTCTTCATTGCTTCATTGGGTTAACTTTAAAATAGTTATAAAATTAGGGCTCTTATTTCAAAAAATAAGGAATAATTTTAAAATGACTAAAATTTTGAAAAATTAAAATCAAATTTGAAGTAGATTAAGATATTCAAAACTTGAATATCAAATTTCCTTGGAAATATTTTCAATTTTTCAAAAGTGTACATTTCATTTTGGAAGAAACTTTCATATCAATTTGTTTTTATTTTGGGAATGTGTCCATTTTGTTTGTTTGTTTGTCTTTATTTATGTATTTATTTATTTATTTATTTATTTTTATTTGGTTGGTGTATGCCTGGTGATAGTGGCCTCTAGTTTGGTTAGAAACTTGAGAAAAATCTTTAAACAATACCTGTATGCTTGATGATATTTGGAATAAAAACATTCATTATGATGCCAATCCAATTCCTTACTGTTGTACGGGAAAGAGATAATAGTGTATCTGCTATTCACTAATCCAATGAAAATTTTATTGGAGAAAATACACATTTAATGTTTGGTAAATGGTAATCTGTGCTTATTTAGAGGATATCTAAATAGTTAAAAATTTGAAACTTCTATGTTGAGGTATCAAGTTTGAACTCTAAGATTGTAATAAATGGTATGAGATGGGAGATGTGTGTAGCTTAGGTTGAGCAGTACGGATGCAATGTATTAAAAAAAAAAAAAAAATTAGTTACTACTACATGTTAAATACCAAAATTTGTTTTTTTTAACAATTGCTATTCTTCTAACATGTTGTAGGCTTATTTTCTGTTGGCAAATAATATTTAACTAGTTCTTCCATTTGTAGGAAAAGTTCTTTTACGTCTTGGTTTAGCCTTATGTTGTTCACTTTAAACCCTTAAGTTATTAGCTTCTCACAACTGTTGGTCATTAATTGTAGCTCACATTAAAGATATTGACTTCTTGTTGGTCATTAATTAGACTAGTGGTTCAGCCATCGCATTAAAAAGGGTGTAAGAAGGTCTAGTTGATCTTGCTCCCCTACTCATGAAGGTTATCCTATCAACTTAGGAGCTTTGTTATATATTCTTTAGATATATATATATATATATACAAGAATAGGATTATCAAGCCAATTTGATGTTGCAAAATATATGTAGATGAATATGAATTTGTTGATTCTAGACAATGATTGTTGCCTCAAAGGTTGATCAGGTCAGTTATTTGGGTGATTGCTGATGAACTTGGATGCTCTTGAGATCTGCCAAATGGAAATTGTCATGCCCCGAACCTGGAAATGGGACCCGGGGGTGAATTTAGTAACCTAATCTGTCTCTGTACCAATAAAAACATACATGATACCAAATATAAAGAGGGTTCGACCCCGTGGGGGTGAACGGATGTCCCATTTACATACACATAAACATCCATACTCATCAAAATACGCAGCGGAATATGATCTTTTATACATAAACAAGATCATACCAGAGTCTATACAAACTAAGACATACATTCCCATAATTACAACACGTACCCCAGGTGTCTACAAACTATCCTGACAACCTGGGTATCAAAACTCGTACCTAAAAGGTACTAGCAGTGGCTACGACACCCCTTGCTTCCAGACGCTAGGATGCTACTTACCGCTACCTGAAGGCCCTGAAAATATTGTACGTACATTCGGGGTGAGACACCTCTTAGTAAGGAAGAAAAAAGTTTATATCAGTGTGTGGCATGCCAGTGTCATATTACATACTTCATAACACTATACATACGATACAGTTTGAAACAATTCGTACAATTTCATACAATTCCATACAGTTCTAGAATTTTCAGAAAACTATTCCATTTCATACGATACCCAAAACTTACATACATACATACATACATACATACATACAAACATACGGTCAGTGTCATCACACTAGTTCGCAACTACACTAGGTCACCTCGTCTCACAGCGATTACATTGCTACATATGCAACTACGCTGCGACGATCAAGGCCCAATGGTGAATCCATTGCCTCATTGTCACGACCTGCTCATTTTTCCACATACTTTTTTTTATATAATATCAATATCACATATCCCATATTCCAGCTCAGCAGGTCACAATCCACTTGAGCCCGCGAGCACCAGAGATATATCAGAACATAAAGCAGAAGCCCTAGCAGCAGAAAATATACAAACATGTACATCTCAATACCATATATCACAATATACCAGAATTACTACAATCACTGTATTTTCATATATATATATCTCAAAAATAAAACCTAGGGACATTTCCCACAATATCCAACTGTCCCTATAAAACTTATCCTTCAAAAAGGGCAGATAGACCGTACTATATCAATAGAGCTTTTCCAGCTCTCCAATCCGGGGCTCCTGAAAAGTTAATAAGATTTAGGGATAAGACACCTCTCAGTAAGGAAAATAAACTAATACTAGTGTGTGGCAACATGAGTATACCGTGTTCTACATATACCATACATATCATATTCAGTACTATTTATCAAATCTGGGAAAACATATGTATATCAAAACATAACAGAACATACTGCATTTCATAAGCATATCTCATCTCATATCATAATAATAACATAAAACAATCCTACTAGGTTAGCCGGCTGTTGTCATGTATTACCCCCACATAACTGGGTTATGTGGCCTGAAGGCGGGACCTGACAATGGTTGGCTGACCAATGCCAAGTCAAATAGTAGTTTGTAGGTCCGATGGGTCTACCCAGACTGGTCCATACACCAGGGGCGATAACAGCACACTTCTTGAAAATAACCACATCGACCATCCAATCTCACATCACTCCATACAGCGGTGTTAACACAAATATCATGATCACGAAGACCATGGACACATAGCAACGATATTGTGCGAGTGCTAGCCTAGACCAAGCCAACCAGGTTATGATATCATATACATATACTAAAATCGTGATACATGGATAACTCATATCATTAATTATCAAATCATTCATATCATTTTTCATATATACATAAATCATGAAAATCATTGGCCTGTACGCCGGTATTTCACATAGCACAGCCCGTATGCTGGAAAATCTCATTCACATAGCACGGCCCGTACGCCGGCAAACATATTCACATAGCATGGCCCGTACGCCGGCAGACATATCCACATAGCACGGCTCATACGCCGGCAAATCACACACACACATATATATATATATATATATATATATATATATCTCGGCCCGTACGCCGGTTTTCCATCATAGAAATCCATATCATCCCCATTCCCAGAAAATAGTATTTCACAACATTTTTATACTCATGCCACACTGAACCAATTTTCCACGTATTCAACATATCATCATTTAAACAGTATTTTTCAAATATAAATCATGTATATGAATATATTTATTTTTCCTGAAACCAGATGCTACATATATATATATATATATATATATATATATGCATTTTCTCAAAACAAAACTAGCTTAGTTTATCCCCTTACCTGACTACTTAGAAAGCTCCTAAAACAATCTAGTCTAACCCCCGTAAGATTTCCTGACCAATACCCTGAAATCGAAAATTCCCAGTATTAAACTTCAGTATTTTCGTACGTACAACATTTTCTATAATAGCCACAAAGTCAAATTTGGCTTAAAAAGCCTTACCTCAACTTAGGGATGATTCCCAACGTTCCCAATCAACACCCCTGGAAACAAAAACTTTCAGTATTAAACTTTAATATTTCAACGCGTATAACACTTTTCTCAATTGTCACAACTTCAAATTTGGCTTAAAAAGCCTTACCTTACCTCAACTTAGGGATGATTTCCAAATTACTTTTTCCAACGATCCGCTCCGGCAGATTTGCAGAGAACTTCGCCAGGAGCGTCGTGGTGGCTTTGGTTTGTTGATTCGGCGTAAAACTGGCCTGGAATCAAAGAGAGAGAGAGTGAGAGAGAGTCATAGCAGAGAGAGAGAGAGGAGAGAGAGAGAGAACACACCAAAATCAAAGCAAGCTTCCTGGAGAAGCTTGCACAATTATATATATATATATATATATATATATATTAATATCATATTAATTTGCTAATTAAAGCAAAACTTCTTGAAGAAGCTTGTAACTTATATATATTACATATATATCATAATAACTTATATATATATATATATATATATATATTTTCTTATCATACTATTCATTTTACTTGTTAATTTAATTAATTTAATTTAATCTATTATTATTATTATTATTATTATTATTATTATTATTTTTTAAAATTTTATTTTTTTCCCGGTTACTACACTTATACGCAACTACACAAGGTCACCTAGTCTCACAGCGATTACATTACTACACATGCAACTACGAAGATCTACGATTTAGGCCCAATAGTGATTACATTACTACATATGCAATTACACAAGGTCACCTAGTCTCACCACGATTACATTGCCACATGCACAACTACGCTCCAACGACTCAGGCCCATACTGAATCCATTGCTTCATACGATGTAGCATATATCTCACACCACTTCGGTGACCAACCGGAATTAGACTGGTGATATTTCACACCCTCGGATATAGAGCCGGACACTCTTACCCACGGTAGTTAACCGATCCATGGCACAGCGTACGGTAATTATCCGCCACATAGCTATTTCGGCGTACGGTAATTAGCCGCCACTAGCCAATTTCACAAAACCTGGAATCATTTTGGAACTCACGTCCCTAGACATTTCAGCGTATGGTAATTAGCCGCCACATAGCTGTTTTACAAATACCTGGAACAAATACATACAACCATACATACCACACTTATTTGGTTTATGGAAAATCATATCAATTATAATTTCAAGTATACAGTTTATGCAAATATGGATTACGGTCACCTTAATAATACAGTTTTAACACAACCAACAGATTTCCAAACAAAAATAGAGATGATACCCGAAATCCCCAATTTTCCTGAAAACTGTAACTCGAAAATCCTGCATTTTTACTTGATAGATTTCCCCAAATAAGTAGCCAAAACATACATATGATCGTAGCCTACAAGCTTACCGATCTTGATTTCAAAAACAGACTGATATAAACAAAATCCCCTTACCTTAACCCGAATCCCAACTACAAACTCTAAGACCCTCAAAACTACGAACCGAGACTTCAAAACCTACAAACCACAGTACAGTACATGCTTACAATCCATACTACTACACATATACTGAATCAGAAATGAAAACCGAGGCTTACCTTGATTTTAGTCCAAAACTTGAAAACGCTCGAAACGGACTTCCGATCCGCTAGAAACGTAGAGAATCCTTCATTGATCCTTGTAGTAACTTTGGATTTACGATTCCGGCGACAAACAGCGAAGCAATCGAGGAGAGAGAGAGAGAGAGAGCTTCAAATCCTAGAGAGAGAGAGAGAGAGAGGAAAACTAAAACTTAGCCAAGAAGCAACTGAAAATATCCTTATAAAGACCTTTGACCCGGGGGATTTTGTCGACGAATTGGTGTCCTTGTCGACGAGGTCTTCAAGGATTTCATCGATGAGACAACGATTTCGTCGACGAACCCTGATATTTAAATTTTTCTAAACCTCCCAGCTTTTCCTTGTCGACGAACCTCTGAATTTCTTCGATGAGAAGCCTTCTACCTTCGTTGATGAATTATGGCCTCGTCGACGAAGTCTGCAAAATTCCATTTTACCCCTCTTTTTCATAATTAACCCGTACAACACAATTCGAGTTCTTACAGAAATGGACACTTGGGAGGTCCTAGTGGTCTTCAAGGAATCTCTCCAATGCCAAAATATGTGAATGGGTAAGATTATTGAGAATTAGAGTGAGAGGGAGAGTTCTGAGTTTGGTTGTGATTTACCTTTCTTTTGGGGGTTATTCTTCCTTTTAATGGTTAGACCTTTTACGTGGCCTAACTTCCCTTGAAAGTAGGGTTCTTACAAGCCACATTGGGTGGTTACTGATAAATGAATAACTGCCCCTATGAAGTTAAGTGGGCATAGTGTATGCAACCAACTTGGTAGTTATCAAATAGGTTGTTCCCACTTCGTGAGTAACTGCCCTCTCAAGGTCCTTAAGGTTTGCAAGTCAGCTTTCCCATGTGTAAGGCATGTGGCTATCTTGCTTGAAGTAATTTTGATATCCCTTGTGTTGGGCATGTGACAAATTTTATCAAAGCAAGTCAGCTCATCCACGTGTTGGGTATATGGCTGACTTGCTCGGAGTAGGTATGATCTCTTATGGTGCTGGGCAAGTGGTTGACCTGGTTGAATAAAGTCTACCCTCCCACATGCTAGGCATATAGTTGACGTACTCGAAGTGGATCTACCCTCTCAAGTTCTGGACATGTGGTTTTCTTGCTTAAAGCAAGTTTGCTTTCCCACAAGTTGGGCATATGGCTAACTTGCTTGAAGTAGGTATGCTCTCTCACGTGCCTTGCGCGTGGTTGCCTTGGTGGGGTCTACTTTTTGTTTCTTATGAAGAATCTCTATTACCAATAGATGCCCCCTCCTCCTCTACCTAGTGAGCTAAATCAAGTCGGAAAGGAATGATGGGACTCTCCAAATGCTCTTACAAACTGAGGTGTATTTAATGCCATCCTAACTCTTGGTCTCTTATAGGCACAAATTAATTTCTTATTGATGTGACCTTTGATAGGCTATTTTATGGGGCTACCATTGGTTGACATGTTTCATATACTCATTGTATGGTTACATGTTTCATATACTCATTGTATGGTTTTGTAGCCAAATTTCTTGCTAAAATGACTATGATGGTGTATAAATTTGCTTTTATCATATGTCGCATATTTCTTGAAAAGTTTTTTTTTTTTTTTTTCCTTGAGAGCTCTCTCTTAGAATTTCTTTTAACTCTCAAATCCAATAGGTACATACTCTTGCCTTCTCTTAGCGGTTTTTCATAGAAAGTTGGGAATACTTGATAGGAATGGAGAGTCTAGTTGAGGTTACCTCGATATTCCTTGAGCTCTTCTCAACCCATAGGTCTTGAAGGTGATTCGAGCTTGGTTGAGATGCCTTCCTTGTCTCTCTATGGAGTAGATTTAGAGGTTTAGTCACTAAAATGTATGCTTTCAAGGATAGAAAGGATGTTCTATATACCTGCCTCAATGGAACTTCGCCTTCCTAGGCCATCAAATCAAGCTCATTGCCATCGACCTAGGGAGATGAGTCTTTACGAAGATTACCTTAAGTATAGTAGAGGCTTTCCTTGAATCCTATCTTGGTCAAGGTATTAAACTTCTATGAGCTCGCTCATGGTCAGCTTCCCCAAGTTTATTTGATTGTGGTGAGCTTTTTTACATTGGTGAAGCTAGATGGATTTGAGCCAAGCTTGAACTTAGTGAGTGCTTTCTTGTAGCTTAAGGAACATCCCCATAAGGGGGATTAGTGTTTCCTCACTTACCACCCATTGAAGATTTTGGCCTTCATGGGTCTATATTTCCATTCATGACTAGAAGAGCAAGTTCATTTATTCTTATTAAGACCTAGGCTAGCAAGGTGAAACTCGGTGGAGAGACTTTAGCCTTGTATCTTTTAGAAGTGTCCTCCTTGATCTCATTACTTCCGAGATGGTAGTTTATGAGCGTTTTCTTGATTTTTTTAATAGGTGAGGGGTAGCTAACCACAAGGGTCTTCTTTAAGAGGTTATCTTGTCCTAATGTGGGTTGAGCCCTTATAGGTTGTCCCCTAATAGTATGGTTCATTTAATTTTCTAAGTTAACTTTCATCTTGATTTGATCTTGATTCTTGAGTTTTCTTTGTAGAGATGGAACTTCTAGTTGACTAAGCCTAATTCTAATTGTTATGTTTCGAAGGAAAGATATCCATGAGGGTAGTTCATCCTATTGAGATATTCATGACCAAAAATAGCTGGATTTCTTTTGGATAGGCCGTAAAAGGAGAAGGAAGGCTTGAATGCCAACAAGCGTCTATTATTGTATTCACCCAACTCAATAGTACCCATTTTGGCAACACCCAGTGTCAAAGTCATTGAATGCTTAAGTCATTAATCCCTAAAATAGATTATGTAATGTACTTTTTCTACTGGGGTACGGATGAAAATTTTACTAGAGGTTTCTATTGTATCAATCTACCTTTGTGTGATTTCTATTGAAACATATACTCTGGGGGTAGGTTCAGGGTAGATAAACACAAGATACAAGGTTAGTTTCCTTTTTAGTATATTTTATCCTTGTCGAGATAGGGATTCTTAGTTTCCCCATCGACTCTTTTGTCACTTTGTCACAAATAATAATAGAAAATTTCTATAACTGTCTAGATAGAACAAAAGAGTCACCATAAGATCTTTAGTCAAAATTAATGGATTGTTGAAAATAATTGGTGATGCTTCAAATTTGTTTCACACGTAGCAGGGTAGAGTATCCCCTTGTGCTGCTTCACTAGTCTCGCCGCCAATTTCGACTCCTTGTCAAGGATCGACCCTCCTAAGTTTGTTCAACACTTTACTAGAGGAATTAATATTTTCTAAGGAGATTGAAATTCCATTATTTATTTTTTGACTTAGTTGTCCCCCTCAATTGGTCAATCTCTCAGGAAGTGTATTTAGCTACACACTCGCCCTAGGTAGCTTGCCCTCTATGATCCCATCATCACTCGCAAACTATCTAAGTGTATGCTAATTCTTGAGGGTTGTCAAGAGATTGAGGAGAGTGTCCCCAAGGTGTTGGCTAGTTCCTTAACACAAGTGAACTACATGGTTTGGCTCTTCTTTTGTTTCAATGGATCTTTATTCGTTTTCCTTAGCTTATACCCTAGGCCTATATAAGACATTTCTTTTCTCTTTTCCAATCTCTGATGGTATCCATGGTTCTTAAGGACAATATAAAGGCTACTATCCATAACGTTGTCGAATGCTACAAAAAAACTTGAGGCTACGAGAGAGGAATTCTGCCTAGAGCAAGAGAAATCCTAGAAACTTTTTGGGCAACTTTATGACTACTCCACCAAATATTAGAGACTTGAAGAGGACTTTTTTGTAGCCCATAACGAAGTGAGCAGTTTGGAGGTGGAGCTTTTTTGTTGAGAAGCTAGAGGTGGAGTTGGCCTTGGCTTGTAGCTACAAGGAGAAATGATGAAGGAAAAATAAGGGAGTAAAGGTTGGGGTTGAGCAGGTGTTGGAGGCATATCGAGGCACCAAGGAATACACAATTGAGCTAAATAAGTACGTCTTCACTACTTAAAGCTACTTTCAAAAACTTTCATGACCAGGTGCTCCAAAAGTTTCCATCTCTCGACTTGAGCTAGTGTGAACTTTGTTGGTTAAGGAGAGCGAAGGAAATAAGATTGAAGGACATGAGGTTGAAGGAAATGAGATTGAAGAAGAGGAAGAATGAAATTTTTGGGTTTGTTTTGACTTTGTTGGGCTTTTATTTTAATTGTTTGTTGCTATCATTTTTCTCAAAGGCCATTTTGTAATTTCAAATCTCATTAATGAAAGGGATTTTTTACCCTAATTTCTGGAAAAAGTTTGTCCAAGTGTTGGGTGATTTTATTCCTGGGCTTGCTTGCCCCTTTAATTTGGGAGGATTTTAGACTTTGTTCATTCAACAAGTTATCCTTGATGATTCTGCCTCCCTTTGGAAGGTCTTCATACTTCACAAGCTTAACAAGGGCTGAGTAGGTAGCCTTTGGGTGGCCATGTGTCCTTTTTAGAGGTCTTTATGTCTCTTGGGCTTAATAAGTAGACTTTGGCTAACATTGCCTCCTTTTGGCATGTCTTCATGCCTCTTGGGCTTAGAGCATAACCTTTGGTTGATCTTGCCTCCTCTTTTGAGGACCTTTGGCTGACCTTGCCTTCTCTTAGGACGTCTTCATGCCTCTTTGGTTCAACAAATAACAGTTGGATGACCTCCTCTCCTCTTAGGAGGTCTTCATGCCTCTTGGGCTCAATAGGTAGCCTTTGGTTGACTTGGCCTCCTCTTCGTAGGTCTTCATTGCCTCTTGGGCTTAGAAGGAAGTCTTTGGTTATCCTTGCCTCCTCATGGGAGGCCTTCATGCCCCTTAGGCTTAGAAGGTAGCCTTTTGCTGACCTTACATCCTCTTGAGATGTCTTTATGCCCCTTGGGCTTAGAAGGTGGCCATTGGTTGACCTTGCCTCCTTCTGGGAGGTCTTCATGTCTCCTTAATTTTCATTAAATGTGTAGGTCTTCATCCCCCAAGAGACTACTATAAAAGACAAAAAGGGACAATTTTAGGGTCCAAATGTTCAAAAACTTATAAGCATTAGAGGTAATTACATTCATGTATGCAACACAAGTATTTATAATCAAATATGCAATATAAATATTTATAGGTACATATACATGGATACACACAAGTAAAATATTTATAAAAGTGATTATCAACCAACTTAAATGGTAATACATCTTAAAGAGTTCTACATTCCTGGCCTTTCCAAGCAATTGAAATTATTCTCCATTGTTGTGAATGTGACTCACATTCTAAAGGAAAACATGAAGCAAATCAGGGTGCAGTGCAGTGCAACAAGAAATTTATATACTACCTGAAACCGTCGACAGTTTGGCTTGGGATAGCTAGTGCAGATTCTAAATTTTGAATATTTGGACGTTATTTTTGTTGGGTTTTGGGGGGAAACCTTGAAGGAGGCTTATATATACATAGTATACATTGTATATAGTGAGTCAAGTGTGGTTGTAGAGAGAATTGAGAGGGTTTTTGTATTACTCTTGTAATTTACACAAAAAGATAGTGAATCCTTGCCGTTTGCTCCTGTGGATGTAGGCATTGCCAAACCACGTAATTCTCTGTGTCTTTGTAATTGTCATTACTTTAATTTACTTGTTGTGGTTGTGGATTGTTCTGTGTATTCACCAGTAGATTGCTACTGTGTATGTTTGATTCTTTACACAAATATATATATATATATATATATATAATACACTATGCATATTTGGGGGGTTTTACACAACAATTGGCATTAAAACATTGTTGTAATGGCCTTTGGATCTTCATCTACAAAATTTGACATTGTCAAGTTTGATGGAATTGAGAATTTTGATTTGTGGCAAAGAAGGGTGAGGGATCTCTTGGTGCAGATGGTGATGGAATTGTATGGAATTCAACTAGAAGGTATGGATGAAGCAAGTTGGAATGAATTGGGAGTAATGATAGTATCAACCATCCGAATTTGTTTGGTTGATGACGTATTGTCTCTCATCATGGATGAGGATTCTCCGACATCAATTTGGAGAAAACTGAAAAGCTAATATATGTCTAAGGGTTTGTTAAAATCTGAAAATGTAGTAGAAGGAGACTTGGAAAGCAGTGATGGTGATATGCTATGTGTTTCATTGGGTTTGGAGTGCCTCACAGATGATTCTTGGATCCTAGATATCGAATGCTCTTATCACATGACAAAAAATAGAAAATGGTTCGACACCTATAGGTCAGTTAATACTGGTTGTGTTTTGATAGGAAATGATATTTCATGCAAAATACTTGCTATTAAAAATGTCAAAATCAAAATGTATGATGGTGTTGTGAGAACCGTATGTGATGTAAGGCATGTACCAAGTCTAAGGAAGAATGTAATTTCATTAGGCACTTTAGATTGTAATAGATATAGTTACAAGACAGAAAGTGGGGAAATGAAAGTAAAAGAAGGTGAATTGATAGTGATGAGAGGAAAAAAGGTAGCGGGAAATATCTATGCACTGCAGGGTATTACAGTTGTAGGTGGAGCTGCAACTATAGAATTTGAGTTAGATGTTCTGTGGCATATGCAGTTGAGGCATATAGGTGACTACATGTATTCAGATGTTTGAGGACCGGTGAGGATAGCATCACGGGGAAGACATATGTTTTTTGTGGGTAGATCACGAAAGGTCTTGGTTTATCTCATGTTGCATAAGCCTCATGTTGATGTGTTTACCAGGTTAAACTTGTGGTTGGGGTGGAGTACTAAACCGAGAGAGAGATCCTTAAATTAGACATTGGGACTGAGTACGCTGGTTTTGTTCAATAAGTTTTATGAGCAGGGAAGGTTATATGTAGGATACTTCTTGGTGAAGTCAGTGACTATGACACATTTCTCGTGTAAGCGACCACTAAAGGTATCACTAGATGGGAGAGTTGTAGGTGAATTGTGGGTAGGTTTTGAGGTAGACTACTCGGTTGTGAGTGGATGTATACTGGTGCACTATTCTAGTGATGGAGGATCTAGGCTTGGTGTTATATGCGGATAGTATATCTTTCTGGGGTATAAGAAAGGTGGGTGCAAGCTGAATAATCCTGTGGCAAACAAAGGAGTGATCGAGGACATAATTTTTGGTGATAAAACCATGGGGCAACGTACTCTGGTAAAGGAAGAGAAATAAAGGCCAGAAAACTGTGGCAGCAGCAAACATGTAATTAGGGTAGAGTTAAGGACTCAGGGTAGAAATGCAGGGAAATCTATCCCGGGTCAATAAAATCACAGTATGAATGGGCATGTGATGCAGGTGGAGCTACAGACTTAGGGCAGAGATGACGTTGTTCATATTGCAGGGAGTTTTAGCTCAGAAGACCAGTAGGATCACGATGGGCCCATATGTACTATCAGACCACCACTCAGGTATAAATTTGACATTGTGGTGTTATATGCATTCAATACTACCAGCAGCAAGGTTCCTACTATTTTTCAAGTTATTGTGCACATCAAAGGAAAAAAAATAGAAGGATAAGTTTTATGGTGGAGAAAATGAAGGTATTGCATATGTATCAAGCGTGTGCGTTGGTGAGGCTTCCAGTGTGGAAAAAAAAAAAATGATAGGATGCAGTGGAGTGATGTATTTGTTGTGTGTGTGAATGACATGTTATTGGCTGGGATTGCTTCAACTAAGGCTTATCAGTTGGAAACTCTGTTGAAATTTTTTGACATGAATGTGTTGGGTACAACCAAGATGGGTCTTGGTTTGTTGATTTGCATGGATAGAGCTGTAAGGAGATTGGTATTATCTCAGGATGGCTTTGTGGACGGAACCGTAGGGAGACTTCGTTTGTCATCTCAAGGGGGTTCTATAAAGAACCGAATTGCAATATCTACCGCTCAATACCTAAGGATGGGCTTTGATGTTTGGGATATGTCAAAGGTCCCTCATGATTGTCCAATGGGGTGTCTTGCCAGGCAACAAAGTAGACCATCAGTTTTGAAATTTGTAGAAGACCATGCAGTGGGTTTTGGTGATATAAGGCTTGCAGCAGCTTTTGTGTTTATTGTTGTGGAAAGGCCTTGTTGGAAGCATAAAGTGAAGTCTTCAGGTGTAACATCTACAGCTGAATCGAGGTTGATGGTAGAAGCCAAAGCTGCCATCGGCAAGTTCAAGTGGCGTTGCTTGGACTTGGTGTTTGTATCCAGTTGCTAGATGGGAGACAGTCCCAACCTAACATCCCAAGTTCAAGGTGGAGCAATAGGCTCATGTTTCGGTTTCTCCTAAGGGGCGTATGTTTGCCAAGGTGGAGTTTGTTGTGAATGTGGCTCACATTCTAAAGGAAAGTATGAAGGAAATCAGGGTGTAGTGTAGTGCAGCAAGAAATTTACATACTGCCTAAAACCGTTGACGATTTAGCTCAGGAGAGCTAGAGCGGATTTCAAATTTTGAATATTTGGACGTTATTTTGGTTGGATTTTGGGGGGAAACCTCTGAGGAGGCTTATATATACATATATATATATATATATATATATATATATATATGTTGTGTGTGGTGAGTCAAGTGTGGTTGTAGAGAGAATTGAGAGGGTTCTTGTATTACTCTTATAATTTACATAAGAAGATAGTGAATCCTTTCTATTTGCTCACATGGATGTAGGCATTGCCGGACCACGTAATTATCTGTGTCTTTGTGATTGTTGTTTAATTTACTTGTTGTGGTTGTGGATTGTTTTGTATATTCACCATTAGATTGCTCTAGTGTGTGTTTGATTCTTTACATATATATATATATATATATATATATATATATATATATATATATATTCTACTGTGCATATTTGGAGGTTTTTACACAACATCCATCTTATAGGTTCTTGACTTTATCACTTCTACAACTTTATCAGGGTTATCCCATTTTATCTTCAACTTCTTATTTCCTTGTTCAACTATGGTAAATTCAACCCTACGCAATATGAAATATCCCATATTAAATTCTTTTTTCTTAGCTTTGGAATTATAATATTGAGTCACCTAGTGCTTCTAGGTTGTATCTCTAATATGGGCTTGCTCTCTAACTTCTTCTATTAAATCTTGATCTATTCATATCAATTCTTCATTCTATGCTTCATTGAAATATTTGACTCAATAGTTGGGAATTTCAATCTCTATTGCCACTACTTCTTCAGTTTCAAAGGCTAGGTTAAAAGGTATCTTTTTTTTGGAGGTTATGGGGTTTGTGTGGTACGCCCACAAGACCAATGGAACCTCATCTACGTATATTCCATGTGCATTATCCATGGGTGTTCGTAAACCCTTCAAGATGATCTTGTTCATGTTATCCACTTGTTCATTACTATGTGGACATGCAACCAATGAGAATATTAACTCACATTCCATAATAGAAAGCCTTGAACTTCTTACAATCAAACTATCTTTATATGATATGTGATAACAATCCTTGGTACTCCATACCTACAATTGACTTCTATAAGAAGTTTGTGGTACTTTTCTTTATAATTCGTGCCATAACCTTTGCTTCCACCCATTTGGTGAAGTGATTGATGGCTACTATTAGGTAGTGCCTCCCCCTATTACTGCCGACAATGGTCCGAGTATGTCTAGTCCTTATTGTGCAAATGACCATGGGCTTACAAGTGTTGTGAGCTTTATAGTAGGGTTCCTTAGTATATCTAAGCATCTTTGACATTTCTCACACATATGCATGAACTGTTGTGCATTTTCTTGCATAGTTGGCCAATAGTAGCCCTATTTAAGAGCTTTGAATGCAAGAATCTTTCCTCCTTTGGTGACCTCCGCATACGCCTTCATGGACTTATTTTAGCATATATTTGGCCTCCAAAGGTTTATGGAACCTAAAGTAAGGCATAGTAAATGACCTATGAAACAATGAATTATTTGTTAGTATATATCGAGCTGCTTTTTATCTTAATTTTACTATTTCTATGGGGTTATCTTGGACTTGTCCTTCCTTTTAGAAATTTACAATGGGGCCAAGTCAGCTTGGTGCCTCCCTTATAGCATTTTTTTCTTTATGTTGGAAGGCTATCTTGCAACACATATGCTTCTTGATTCTCTTCCTAGTGTATCAGGAACAACTCTAATTTCTCCAAGTGCTTAGTTAACTTCCCCACCTTCTTCACATACTATTCCATCCTTTCTTCTTTGGTTTCATAATCTCCCTTAAGCAACCAATTGTGAATCACAATGATCTTTGAGGGATTTCACCCCTAACCTCATAGCTAATTTTAGCCCTGCTAGCAAAGTTTCATAGTTGACATCATTTTTGGCTGCTTCAAACTCTATTTTTATGACACACTAAAACTTTTCACCTTCAAGAGGTCCATTTACATGGAGAACCCATGCATTTGGTTTGTTTCCATTTGCCCCTTTTTGAGGCGACCTCAACAATGAAATCAACGAGGGCTTGTGCTTTTATGGTAGGGTGTGGTTGGTAATGGTTGTCAAACTCACTTCGTTCTATAGACCACTTAATTAATCATCCAAAAACCTTAGGTTCAGTGTAGGATCTGTCTAAATGGTTGGTTAGTGAGTACCTTGTGTGCCTAGAACTAAGGGTAGAGCTTTCATACTATGGTGATCAACTCGTATACCATTTTATTTGTGGACTAATAATTGAGCTCTGCACCTTGCAATACTCTACTTAGGTATGTAGATCAGCCTCTATATCCCCTTTTTTTCTTTCATAAGTATCAACCTCACTGCTTGCTTAGTTGACACAAGTAACAACAGGATACAACCCCTGAGTTGTGGTTTGGTTAGGAGAGGTGTGGAGCTAAAGTGTGCTTTCAGATCTTGAAGTGCTTTCTTTTGCTCACTCCCTATCCAAACTTCTCTATACTTCTTAGTGTTTTAAAAAATGGTAGGCATTTCTTAGATGATCTTGCTATGAATTAACTAAGGGCTGCCACCCTAGTAGTGAGTTTTTGAATGTATCTCCTTGTCTTTTGAGATCTCATGTCCAAGAGTGCCTAGATTTTCTTGAAATTTGATATAATACCTTTTTAGGTGAGTATAAAACCAAGGAATTTTCAAAAAGCTACACTAAAAGCACACTTGGTTTGTTTTAGCTTCATTTGATGCTTTCTAAACACCACAAAAGTTTCTCTGAGGTGGCACAAATGCACCTCAGTTACTTTGCTCTTTACTAGCATGTCATCAACATAAGCTTCCATAATTTTACCAAGCTATTGGTCAAACATATGGTGAACACCAACCTTTAGTATGTTGCACTTGCATTGTTGAGCCTAAAAGGCATAACTTGATAATAATATAGATCTCAATTTGTTACAAAGTCCTCATCCTTTGGATGCATCATTATTTGATTATATCCTGAGAATGCATCCATGAAGCTAAGAAGTTGATGCATTGCTGTTGAATCAAACAATTGGTCTATGCGAGGCAAAGGAAAGCTATCCTTTGGGCAAGCCTTGTTTAGATCAATATAGTCTATACAAGTTCTCCACTTCCTATTTGACTTCTTCAACAAAACCACATTAGCTATCCACTTTAGATTAGACTTGGCAAAGTGGATCGGGTTGGATAATGTGTGGCAAATTAGGAAGATCATCTAGTGAGAGAATTGAAATCAATATTTGACTCAATTAACTGGTAGATTTATAGTGGTTTGGATTCAATAATTTGTGGTGGATGATAGATAATTTGTTATTCCAACACCAAATATAATTTTTTTTAATGATCTAATGGACAATTTATTTGTAATAGAGTAACTGAGTTATTTTCAAATTATAATTTGGTAAATTATTAAACATTTAATGACAAATCACAAAAGTAGAAACCTATATTACCTTGTGTGTGTGTGTGTGTGTGTGTGTGTATGTATATATGTGTATATATATATATATATATATATATATATATATATATATATATTAATTTTTAGATCATAAATTTAAGACTTGTTTTGATCATGAGAATTTGGCATTTGCGCTTGGGTTTAAGTGGGAATGTGGGGCACCAAGAGTGCAAGAGCGAGGAGTCTAGGACTGGGTCTTGGTTAATTGTGCTTGTATTGGCTAGGCTGATGCGTGATAAGCATGGGTATATAAAATTATCTATGACTTTGGATATTAGTTGGTAATGAATTAGCGAATATCCATTAGATAAAACTCGATACCCACCAACTGACTTGTTTAGAGGCAGATAAAATTTTTTAAAATCAAATTTGACTCATTTAACCTGTAGATTGATTAAGAGCTAGTTTAAATAGGTTAGATTCGATTTAGGTTAACATATTTTTATCTATTTTTGGTGAAGTATACTCAGGGTAATTAACATCTTGAATGAATCTTGTGGTCAATAGTTTCTTCACTTTTCATTTACTATTTTAGTTCAGTCTAGTGCAAAGCTCCTTTTCTTTTGCTAAATAGGTTTATAGGTCAATTCCACATTGAGCCAATGTGAGATTATTTTGGGATCAATCCCTGATATATCACCTACCATCTAGGCAAACAAATCTCTATATTCTCTAAGTAGTTGCATGAGCCACTCTTTCAACTTAGGGGATAACTTTCCCATTTTCAACTTTTTTTTTGGGTTCATCATCCTAAGGGAATATTGGTTCAAGTTCTTCCAAAGAGGACCCCTTCTTGAGGTTTTATCTATCTTGAATGTCTAGGTCTTCCAACACGAGGGTTTCTTTCGCTTGAGCTTCTCCTTTTAGACTTGTCCTATAACATCACCATGTTGCATTCTAGTTGCCTCACACCTGACCTTCTCCTTGATCGATTGAGAATTTGACTAGGAGATGGTGGAGGTGATTTCTTGGATTGCATTCGATCTTGTACTTCCTAATATCATACTATATATAGAAATTTCATCCATTGCTAGGAAATCTACCATTTTAGTCACTTACTGAGGGATGGACTTTACGATCATTGGAAGTCAGATGATCCCCATTAGTAAGATAGTCCCTCCTACAAAACCAATTTGAGGTGCTTTAGTAGGTTTCAATTGAATCCGATCCCTATTTGATTATGACAAACAACAATATCTCACTTGTGTACTTACTGAATATACAGGTTTATAATTCTGGAAGCACAAGTGAAGGATGCAAAATGGAATCCGTAAATGCACTTCAAACTTGCACCAATCGGCATATTCCATGGGAATAAGGAGAGCAAGCTTGAAGACTTTATTTATTTTTGGGTTGTAATAATTCATTAGGTTTAGTTGGGCATGCATCTCATGATTTACTTTGAAGCTCAAACTTGACCTTAGATTGACCTTAGGTGTAACAATGTGGAAAATTTTAATGATTAAGTAATTAAGAAAATAATAGATGAAATGAATAAATAAGGAATAAAGGGAAAAAGGGAATAGCAGACCTCGTCGACGAGTTCCATGTCCTCATTGACAAGTGTTCTACTAAATATCTTCGACGAGAAGATCCCGAATGAGCAAATTTTAGGTTTTAAGACTCATCGACGAATGAATCTCCTCATCGACGAAGTTCCTTCGGTGACTCGTCAACGAATCCTCTCTACTTGTCGACAAGGCCACGTGGCAAAGTCGAGCATAAAAAGGTTTGGGGAAGCTTCCATGTGAATAAACTCATTTTCTCTGCTTTCTTTCTCTCTCTAAAAGTCCCTCTGCCTCCTTTCTAGCTTTCCAATCTGGATTCAGCCCGAATCGATGATCGGAGATTGCTACGGTGTTCTAGGGAAGATTCTCTACATATCTAGCGAAGCAGTTTTCTAAATTGGGCTTTTCGAGAAACACTCCTAAGTTGAGGTAAGGGTTAAGATTCTTAGTTTTGGGTTTTTAAAGGTTTACTTAAGGTTTCTAAGTTGAGAAAATGTAGAAATAGTAGTTTATTTAATTAAACTAGGGTTTTTGAACCAAGGTTCGGGTGAGCGTCACAGACATCTTTTGGGGATTCCTATTGGCGTAATTCAAGAAAGCAGGTAAGGGGGAATGTATATTAAATCATATTTTTATGAATTAATTGAAAAAATGAAATATGTTATGAATATATGTGTATATGTCTTTGTATGGGTTTAAAAATGTCAACCGTTTAAATTACGTATTCCGAGCCTAGGGTTGTTTTATTAGTTATGTATATGTGAAAATGTATAGATAAAAGTGGAAGATTTTTTAGGATAATTACGTAAGAAATTAAAGGTATTATTTCAGTATAAGAATAATCAATGAGGGTTGACTTATTTTACAAAACATATCTAAAATATACTACTAAATTGTGTGGCATGAGTAAAATGGAAATTATGTGATGAATGATATGTACATTTATGAGATGTTGGGAATACTGAATGTGATAAAAATATGTATTGCATGTGTATTGTTTGATATGACATGAGATCCATGTGATGTGGACTTTACATGAGATCCACGCGATGTGGACTGTTGCGGATGATGTATATGACATGAGACCGATGTAATGTGGACTTTACATGAGACCCATGTGATGTGGACTTTACATGAGACCCACGTAATATGGACTTTACATGAGATCCACATAGGTTGGACTTTACATGAGATCCACGCAAAGTAGACTTTATATGAGTTTTATGTAATGTGAATTATGAAAGTGTACTACGTAATATGAACTGTTGAGAACATGAAAAGATGTATAAAAAGATATAGAAGATACCAAGTGAAGTAAGAATGAATTGTATATTGTAGTATCAGTATTCACACTATTATGATATATATTTATACGGGCGGGGCAAACTCTTCGCCCAAGGGCTTGCTGAGGAAGGCAAGTGCCCTAGTAGGTATCAGATGTACCTTTAGGCTGCATAACGTACTAGGGCAGAGGGAAACTACTAGTATAGGTGGGTAGATTTCCTTATTCTCAAGAGCCTTTTTTGGTAAACCATTGTATGAATTGTGTGAGTACGAAATTACTTCTTCACTTGAGAGCTTATCGAGTAAGGTGAGTGCCCTGGTATGCTTCAGTTGTGACCTTCGGGTTGCCTAAAGTATCAGAGCATAGGGGTGCTACTTGTATGGGCGGATAAGCACCCCAATCCTTAGGAAATCTCGTTGGTAAATTACCTTGCATATGTTTGATCAGGCTCAAGAAAGGATTTTAGAAATTATGATTAAATGTAAATGATGATTTTTATATGCTATATACAAATCTCATGCTGGTTACCCGCTGTTTTAATATATTATTTCTTCCCTTACTGAGATGTGTCTCAGTCGAATACAAATTATTATTTTTCAGGACCTCCATGAGATTGAGCCTAGAGAGCTCGAGGTTATTATACCATTTTTGAGTTAGAAAGGAAAAAAGGGTATAAATTTGATGATACTTTTGGGTTGTATAAATTTATGTTTTATATTTTTATGTTTTAGGTCTTCTGAGAAATGGATGATTGTAAATACTGAAAGTGGCAGTTTATGTTTTTGGAGTTATGTATATATATGTGGATATAGGTGGATGTATGATTTATGTTGGAATGTAGATAGATGTAGAAAACTTTGGTATTATACTGATTGAGGATTGTAGTTATGTTTTTTGCTGCGTAATTAATACTGGAACAACAGGTACAAGAAAATAAATGACGTGGCACTTGGGTCCCACAAGGCGGGTTCGGGGTGCCACAAGACACGATTAATCAGGTATAACGCACCGAAATGAGTTTTCGGGTTCGGGGCATTACAGTTTGGTATCAAAGTAATAGGTTTTGGGTCCTACAAACTTAGAGATGATTTATACCAGAGTATAGGAATTAGTTAGAATAATGATATTAGATAAATAGGTTAGGTGTTGAGAAGTATAGGATTTTTTTTGTAGTTTAGAGGCAGAAATACGTCGACGATTTCCTGTGATTTTTTTGAAGCATTCGACGACCTCAGAAAAGCCATGGTAAACCTCAAATGATTTCGTTTATGAGCTGTGAGACTGGTCCTTATATGGAGAACTTGGATGTATATTGGATTTAAATTATATAATTGTGTTGTTGGGATTATGATATGGAATTCTAATCTCTTTCCTATCCTATTTTCAAGATGGATCCTAGAGATGAGGATGTAAAGACAGAAGGAAGGCATGATTTGATGACTTCCAGTGAAGAGGAAGTTTATACCTCCACGATGTTGCGGGGTATAGCTCGTTAGGTTAGGGAAGAAATGAGGAAGGAGCCTAAAGAATAGAATTATCCAGTTGCAGATCGGGGCAGTAGAATCAAATAGTTCATGAGGTTGAACCCTCCGATATTTGAGGGAGGACCTGATCTAGTGACTGTAGAGAACTGGGTTCAGGAAATTGAAGAAATAATGGAAGTACTTGGCTGCACGGATGAGCAGAAGGTCCACTTTGCCGCGTTTAAGATTATTGGAGACGTGAAACGTTGGTGGATTTCTATGAAGCTGCTAGTAGGATAGAGGGTAATGAAAGTGGCGCTGACCTGGGAACTATTTAAGGAGCTATTCTTTGACAGGTATTTTCCTTTTCCACTAGAGAGGAAAAGGTTAAGGTGTTTACCAATTTGACCCAAGGAAATATGACTGTTGGAGAGTATGTGGCAAAATTTGCAAAGCTATCTCGCTTTGCACCTTTTATGATTCCAAATGAGGTGAGAAAGGCAAGAATGTTTGAAAAAGGCCTTGGATGAAAGATCTTCGAGTTGGTAGTGGGATTCCAAGTCCAGAACTTCTCGGACTTGGTGGATAAGGCTTCAGTACTAGAAAAGAGCTTTCAGGGTACTTCAGGGTCATCAGAGCAGAAGAAAAGGTCTACACCATCTAGTTTTTAGGCCGAGGTTAGTCGGGGATCAATAAAGAAAAGGAAAGAAGTAGTCGGCCTGAGGCAGGAGGCAGGAGATCGGGGTTATCCCGGTAATCAAAATAGTCAGTCTTACCCCATATGCCAGACATGTAATAAGAGGCATAGGGGTGAATGTTGGTTTTAGACTCCTAATTGTTTCAAGTGCGGTAAACCGGGGCATATCATGCGGAATTGTCATGTGCTATTGTCGAATACACCTCCACATAATCAAGATCGAGGAAAGCAGCAAGTACCACTTGGCAGAGGTGCTCTAGCACGAGTTTACTCATTGATCTAGTCTGAGCCAGAAAATGCCAGGGGCGCAGGTATGAGTTTATGATTAAGATAATTATGATTTAGTTTAATTATGTGTGAATTGAAAGTTTATATGATGATTATATTATAGATGATGCAAAAATATTTGGTGATGTATACTGAATTGTATGGAATATATTAAGTTAACTATGGTTGAAATGTGAAAATGAATGATTAGCGAAATTTTGAGGACAAAATTTTCTAAGGAGGGGAGAATATAACGACCCCGAAAATTTTTATGATTAAGTAATTAGGAAAATGATAGATGAAATGGATAAATAAGGAATAATGGGAAAAAGGAAAAAAATTGGAAAAAGGGAACAGCAGATCTCGTTGATGTGTTCCATGTCCTCATCGACGAGTGTTTTGCTAAAGATCGTCGACAAAGTTAAGTTCCTTGTCGATGAGAAGATCACATGTGAGAAAATTTCAGGTTTTAAGACTCATTGACGAATGAATCTCCTCGTCGATGAAGTTCCTTCGATGACTCGTCGACGAACCCTTCCTACTCGTCGACAAGGCCATGTGGCAAAGTCAAGTATAAAAGGGTTTGGGGAAGCTTCCACACAAAGAAACTCATTTTCTTTGCTTTCTTTCTCTCTCTAAAAGTCCCTATGCCTTCTCTCTAGCTTTCTGGCCCAAATTCAGCCCAAATCAACGATTGGAGATCGCTACGGTGTTCTAGGGAAGATTCTCTACACATCAAGCGAAGCAATTTTCTAAACTGGACTTTTCGGGAAACACTCCTAAGTTGAGGTAAGAGTTAAGATTCTCAATTTTGAGTTTTTAAAGGTTTATTTATAGTTTATAAGTTAAGAAAATGTAGAAATAATGGTTTATTTGGGGTTTATTTAATTAAACTAGGATTTTTGAACCAGGGTTCGGGTGAGCGTCACAGACATCTTTTGGGGATTCCTGTTGGCATAATTCAAGAAAGCAAGTAAGGGGAAATATATATTAAATCAAATTTTTATGAATTAATTGAAAAATGAAATATGTTATGAATATACGTGTATATGTTTTTGTATGAGTTTAAAAATGTCAACCATTTAAATTACGTATTCTGAGCCTAGGGTTGTTTTATTAGTTATGTATATGTGAAAATGGACATATAAAAGTAGAAGATTTTTCAGGATAATTACGTAAGAAATTAAAGGTATAATTTCAGTATAAGAATAATAATGAGGGTTGGCTTATTTTACAAAACATATTTAAAATATACTGCTAAATTGTGTGGCATGAGTACAATGGAAATTATGTGATGAATTATGATATGGACATTTATGAGATATTGGGAATACTGAAATGTGATAAAAATATGTATTGCATGTGTATTGTTTGATATGACATGAGATCCACGTGATATGGACTTTACATGAGATCCATGCAATGTGGACTGTTGCATATGATGTATATGACATGAGACCCCCGTAATGTGGACTTTACATGAGACCCATGTGATGTGGAATTTACATGAGACCCACGTGATGTGAACTTTACATGAGACCCACGTGATGTGGACTTTACGTGAGACCCACGTAATGTGGACTTTACATGAGATCCATGTAGGTTGGACTTTACATGAGATCCACATAGGTTGGACTTTATATGAGATCCACGTAGGTTGAACTTTACATGAGATCCACGCAAAGTGGACTTTATATGAGTTTTATGTAATGTGAATTATGAAAGTGTACTACGTAATATGAACTGTTGAGGACATGAAAAGATGTATAAAAAGAGATAACAGATACCAATTGAAGGAAGAATGAATTGTATATTGTAGTATCAATATTCACGCTATTATACTATATATTTATACGGGCTTGGCAAACTCTCGCCCGAGGGTTTGCTGAAAAAGGCAAGTGCCCTTGTAGGTATTAGATGTACCTTTAGGCTACATAAAGTAATAGAGCAAAGGGAAACTACTTGTATATGCGGGTAGATTTCCTTAATCTCGGGAGCCTTTGTTGGCAAACCATTGTATGAATTGTGTGAGTACGAGATTACTTCTTCACTTGAGGGCTTACTGAGTAAGGTGAGTGTCTTGGTATGCTTCAGTTGTGGCCTTCGGGTTGCCTAAAGTATCAAAGCATAGGGGTGCTACTTATATGGGCGGGTATTCACCCCAATCCTTAGGAAATCTCGTTGTTAAAATACCTCACATGTGTTTGATTAGGCTCTAGAAAGGATTTTAGAAATTATGATTAAATGTAAATGATGATTTTTATATGTTATATACAAATCTCATGTTGGCCGCACGCTGTTTTAATATATTGTTTCTTCCCTTACTGAGATGTGTCTCACTCGAATACAAATTATTCTTTTTTAGGACCTCCACGAGATCAAGCTTAGAGAGCTCGAGGTTATTATAACATTTTTGAGTTAGAAAGGAAAAATGGTATAAATTTGACGATACTTTTGGGTGTATAAATTTATGTTTTATGTTTTTATAATTTAAGTCTTTTGAGAAATGGATGATTGTGAATACTAAAAGTGGTGGTTTATGTTTTTGGATTTATGTATATATATATATATGTGGATACAGGTTTATGTATGATTTATGTTGGAATGTAGATAGATGTAAAAAACTCTAGTATTATACTGATTGAGGATTGTAGTTATGTTTTCCGTTGCGTAATTATTACTGGAACAACAGGTACAGGAAAATAAATGACGTGGCACCCGAGTCCCACAAGGCAGGTTTGGGGTGCCACAAGACACGATTAATTAGGTATAACACACTAGATCGGGTTTTTGGGTTCGGGGCGTTACAATAGGGCACATAAACTTTTCATGAAAAATATTTTTCCAGAACAAGTTTCTTTAAAAAAAAAAAAAACCCCTTCATGTTTCTTCCGTCACATTAATGAGTACTTACTCTTTATTTTAAAAAGTGTCCAACATGAAAGTTGTGAAATTTTATCTTAGATTTCTGTTGATATCAAACATGTTCAATTTGAAGTTATATAGAAAAAGTTATGTCCGAATTACGGAAGGCTGCTCGCGGTAGAAAAATTCCCTTCCTGTTTCTTCCGTCTCATTGATAAGTGACTTTATCACTCAATCACTCCTTATCCTAAAATTTTTTCAACATGAAAGTTGTGGGAGTTTCTGTTAGCTTTCTGTTGATACCAAGAACGTCCAATTTGGAGTTGTATATAAAAATTTATGGTTGAAAATTTGAAGGGTGTTTGCGTAGAAAGCGACCCAACGGCCGAAAAATGGCTAGTTTTCAAATTGAATTATTTTTTAATACCGAAACGATCATAAAACGGATATATCTCCATTTTTTCCTATAAATACATGCCTAAACACTTGAAAAATGTTAGATGTGTGCATGTTTTTTTACATGCAATATCCTAGTTAACTATCAGCATGCAATTCACAAATCTGCATCAGCCATGCAGATGGTGTTCTAGTTCAAGTATGCAATTCAGAATATTTCAATAAAAACAAAATATTTGTCCATTAAATAGAATTAACCTTTAAGCAAAGATGGATAGTAAGCATTTAGTACAACCAAGCATGCAATACAGTTCATGCAAAAATTATCCATTCATCAAACAATATGACATTAAGCAAGAATGGATATTTAGAGTTTAGAGCAATGATCATAACTAACTATCCATCAAAGAACTTAAACATTTCACAATTTATGGATAGTAGTATTCAGTGCAATGATCATAATTAACTATCCATCAATTGATGTAACTTTAAGCAAAGAAAGGATAGTTTGCGTTCAGCACTCACAAGGCATCTAATATATAAAACAATAAAATATTTCTAAATTAAGCACAATACATTTAGGCGATTATTGGATGAGTTTAAAATATGCTGCTCCCCCTCAATTATGTAGCCAAAACATTTAACTCTTAGCCAAACATTTTAAATTTTCAAAAAATTAACTTTGGATTTTAATTTTCAGGTTTATCAGACCATCCTACACAGGTCGGTCGACTGGGACATAAGGTTCGGTCGACTGGGGTGTAAATAGAAGGCACCCGGTTGATGGTTCGATTGGCTGGGGGTAAACCAGATAGGTTATCTAAGCAAACAAAGAAGACCGGTCATCTGGTCCTCGTATACCAATTGACTGGGCTCTACCATAAAATTGTGCCTAGCAGGGGTCGATCAACTGGACATTACCATATGGTTGACTAGGCTTTACAATTTTTGAATTTTTAGCTCCTTTTCTACCCTATTTTGCATTCAACTAATAAGACAAAGAGAGTTATATTTTCAATTGATTTACAATTGGCTTTTTATACTTAGATTATATGGAAAAAAAATTAAACAATATTTCTTAAAAAATATCCCTTTAATTGAAATAAAACTATTTTCATTAAGTGAAGTGAAGGGCACGATTAAGTTCTTCAAGCCAAGAGAGTTTAAACTTTTAATAAGACACATTTGGCTTTTAAAATAAAATTCAAATACATTTAAAAGTGATTAATCATTTAAGTTCCATAATGAGTTGAGGGTTATATGAAATATAGTATAAAATTAATTCCCTAAAGCTCAAACTTGAGTGATGGACAAAATATGTTATATCTAAGATATTTATACTAAAGCATATATAGCATTAAAAATCTTTCAACAAATAAATACTCATTTTTCCATTTGAAGGGAATACTTAAACGTGCAATAGCCAATATTTTCATATTCAACAATTGGATTGGATATTATCATTTTTACATATTAGCTTGCTTTTCTAATGTTCTTAGTATAACAATAGAGTATACTAAGATTTTGACTTTTAAGCACCATCTAAGCATTAAAGTAATATAACCGCTTTTATAACTGATCTAAACTAAAATCTTATGAAAAAAAATTTCTTTGAAATGAACTTCACTAGATGACTTGCTATTATTATCAGATTCACAAAAAAACAAAATAAAAAAATAACACTAGATATATCATATGAATCATGAATTGTTCAATAAAGTAGAAGGAGCATAGATATACCTTTACATTTTACTCTTTCTTAATCATTTAAGCTTGAAGTCCTTGGAGTGGTGTTCTCCTCTCTCTCGGTCTTTCCATACCTTTTGTGGTTCCCAAATTCACTTAGCACTAGTACAAGTCAAGATCTTTTTAAAAGCATTAGTAACTAAGGCACAAAAAAAAAAAAATATACATGGCATTAAACTTGATTTGTATTTAAAAAACCATATCATGCTTATTCAATTCATTTTTGGGAAACTATACATTTTTCAAAACATTTTCATTGGGATAAAACTTCTTTTGAAAATCACTTTCCAAAACCTCTAATCAAGATGATTTTACAAAACTCATTTTCAATTTTCAAACGGTAAAATCTACACAATAAAAGCAGTGGAAGATTTATAAAGGATTGACGCTAAAAAAAAAAAAGGTTACACCAAATAAGAGTCATTGCAATATTTATGCAAATGTGGTTAAACTTATTGCAACCGGACTCTGATACCAATTGAGAGTTATGGTGCGATCCCAAGATGGGGGAGAATTGGGTTTAAAAAAACTTTTTGGCTAAATTAAATTACACCGATTCACCAACAATCATATCCCAATTAAAATTGAAGTGTGTAAGTAAAATAATTATAACAATGAATGCAAACATACACGTCCGTAATTTAAAGTACAAAAATAAAAATGAGAGAGAGAGAGAGAGAGAGAGAGAGAGAGAGAGAGAGAGAGAGAGAGAGAGAGAGAGAGAGAGAGTGACACAATATTTTTAACAATGCTCGACCAATCCTACTTATGTCCTCGCCTTGGGCAAACCCCCCAAGGATTTCACTAACCCTGTTCACTTAACTAGGTGCAGCAGAAACTGTTTACACTCCTTACAGGGTGGACCCTCCTAGCTCCCTTAACCGGGTGGAGCCAAGCCATTACACACTCCTTACAGGGTGGAGTCCCCCTAGCTTACTCAACCAGGTGGAGCCAAACCGTTATACACTCCTTACAAGGTGGAGCCTCCCTAGCTCACTTAACCAGGTGAAACCAAACCTCTCCAAGTGATGTACCCTCACTTGGCCATGATTCACAACTCGAATTGGGAAGGGTCTGCTTCCAAAAAGAAGTTTTTCGTACAATTACAATGCTTCTCAAAAGTTAATTTGTACAATATGAAGATCTAAATGCACTCTCATATGATTTAAACATGAAACTCAGTAGAGTAATGTTTCTCTCTTAAAAATTATTTTTTAAGTAAAACATGAGAGTATGGAAGATGATTTTTTCTTTTCTAAAATGACCCTTTAAAATTTAAATTCAATAAGCCTTTCCAAGAAAAATATATGAGTGAAAATACATGCTCAAGCCTTTGCTCAAGAAGCTTTTTGAGCCAATATATATTAATTGAATATATACTTAAAGCTTCTGAATAACCCATAGATATTCTCCAATAGAAATATTTCCAAATAAATGAATGGGAGAAGTTAGGGTTTTCATTTAAAATGATTGACGTTTATAAAATCAAATTAAATAAGGCTTTCTAGCAATATATGTATGAGATTAAATATATGCTTAAGCCTTACTTGAATAACCCAAAAATAATTTCTCCAAAATGATTTTCAAAATGAAGGAGTGGCAGAAATTTGAACTTTGTTTTTCAAATTAATGAGGAGGCTTTCAAGCTATATTTTATGAACATGAACATAAGCTCAAGTCCTCCAATAAACCCTTCTAAAAAATTTTCTCCAAAGAAATATTTTTAAGATGAATGGAGGAGAAATTGTAGCTTTGAATAAGCATAAGGGTAAGAAGTCTTTGGAACAATATATATGAATGAATATATGCCCAAGACTTTCAAGTAACTCAAAATATCTTCCTCCAAAAATATTTTTCAAATAAAAGAAGGGGAGGAATTTTGATCTTTGAAAATATAAAAGAAAAGGGCCTTCAAGCAATATATATGAAGGAAGACATATGCTCAAGACTATTCAATAAAAACCCCAAAAAAGATTTTCCCAAGAAAAGATTTTCAAGAAAAATGGAGTAGGAGAAAAAAGAATTTTAATGCAAAAATGGGGTATAAAAGTGGGAGAGAATTAAAGAAGGATTAAAAACAATTTTAACATAATTCTCTAACATTTTTCAAGTGTTTTAGCTTGTATTTATAGGCCAAAAACCCAACATAGCTGTTATATAGCTGTTGGGGGGGGGGGGGGTTAAAATATTATTATATTTCAAAAATTAGTCATTTTCCCACCATTGGGGCACTTTCACGAGAGGACTGGTCGATTGGGGCCAAGCTCCGGTCGGCTAGGGCTTTAAATTTGCAAGGTCCGGTTGACTAGAGTGAAGATCCGGTTAGCTAGACTTAGGTTTTTGGAGCAGACACCCTTCAGTATTTTAGCCATAACATTTTTTATACAACTCAAAATTGGATGTTCTTAATGTCAACATAAAGATAAGACAAAAGCTCACAGCTTTCATGTTAAACACATTTTAGGATAAGAAGTTATGGATTGAGAAAAATGCTCATCAATGAGAAGGAAGAAACAAGAAGGGAATTTTCTGCTACGGACACCTTTCAGTATTTTGGGCATTACTTTTTCTAAAAAAACTCCAAATGAGGTGTTTTTGATATTAAAAGAAAGCTAAGAGAAAATCTCACAATTTTCATGTTGAACATATTTTAAGATGAGAACTTATTGATTATGAAAATTACTTATCAATGCAACGGGGGAAACATGAAAGGGATTTTGAAAAACTTGTTTCGGAGTTTTTCATTACAAAAATGATTTTTGCCCTTGTTTTGTTTTTAAAAACCAATTTAAACCTTTTGGTATAAGTTTAAATTTTTGAATAAAAGGTTTTCATTAAAATCTTGGGTCCTAAGGTCAATTTAAGGTCTTGGTCATTCTGAGAGATTGAGAGAGAACTTCAAATTAAACCATATGAGCATGCATACACAAATGAAAGATAGTTACTATTGCAACTTAAAAACAATCAAAAATCTTTTAGCTTTTGCTCTCTTGATGTCCATGGAATAGGCCAAGAAGATGTGATTATGCATGTGCTACATGGCTTCCATTTTGCATCTATGACTTGTGCTATCACAGAGATAAACCTGTACACACACTTAGCACACAAGTGAGATATTGTGTTTTGTCATAATCAAAATGGGATTGGATTTAAAAAGGCAACATAGTAAATATTATTATAAAAGTGATATCAATAAAATAGTAGTAAAAATATAAGCTAATAATAATAATAATAATAATAATAATAATAATAATAATAATAATAATAACAACCAAATAAATATAAAGAAAGTAGGAAATATTTTTTATTTTAATTTTTCTAATTTTAATACTTATTTTGGGTTTTAAATAAATTTTCATTATTTATTTTTGGATTTTATAGCATTTTTTACTTTTTTAAAATATAAAATAACAACATAAAAAAAAGAAAAAAAAAAAAAAAGGTAGACTAGCCAACTATTCTAGGTAAATTAACCAACTGTTTTAATTTGGAATGCATGCTTCTTCACATAAGGGTTTTGGAACCCTAGCGCATCAGTGGCTGCAACAAGCTTGCTTGGCCACTCGTCGCCCATCACCACCTTATACTACTGCTACTACGTCTAGTAGGTTTCTCTCATATTTACCACATTCGATGGCACCATTGTCGATCTTAACAACACAAAATCAAGGATTTTCTTTCTCTCTCTCTCTCTCTCTCTCTCTCACACACACACACACACACACACATACATCTTTCTCATTCTGCCGCTGTGGTTTTTACTGTGTACAACTAGCCTTTCTAGCCACTACCAACACAACAAGGCTCATCATACCTTGTTTAACTAATTGTTTTTCCAATGAGATCCCTCTTCCCCTTTTTCTATTCTTCTCTTTCCCTCTTTGTCTCTTCGCACTCAATGACTCACTCGCTCGCTCGCTTGCTCTCTATCTCTCTCTCTCTCTCTCTCTCCTCTCTCTCTCTCTCTCTCTCTCTCTCTCTCTCTCTCTCCTACGGTTCTTTGTCATTGGCAAAGCAAAACCCTAGAACTTTGGGCTATCACTAGGGGCCAATGGTCACTAAAAAACAATCATTAATGATTTTTCTTTTTTTTTTTCTTTTGTTATTTTTCTTTGCTTATTTCACTTTTCTGAATTTGCTTTAATCTACTCTTTTCTTTTTAATTTTATTTCTACTCTGCAACAAACAAACATAATAAAAATAATAATGAACAAAAAGAATAAAGGTTGGAGAAACCTTCAATATATGTTAAATATTTCAACTTCAACTCAGAACACCATTCATTTGATAAGGATCAAGCACATTAAGCAATGTCTAAGAAATTTGTACCAATAAAATATAATGAAATCCATGATGTACAACACAAAAAGATAATTTCACAAGAATCACAATTCAAGATAAGTGCACAAGAATGCTAATGGATTATCAAAGTTCTAAAACATTAATAAACAATGACCCAAGTCAAAAGGTGGTACCTTGCAAAGAATAAGATTGAGCAAGATAAGAAAACTCTAGAAATCCCAAAGCCTTATATGTGCAAAGGATTCTTAGAACATGAGTCCCTTCCTTTCTAAAGTTGAACATGCAAGTATATTTGCTCTCTTTTCATTCCTTTTAATATCTTGAACATATAATTCCCGTAGGGCTTTCCTTGTATCTCTAGTGAATTGAACATCTTCTCCCTTTTGTGAGCAAGACCCCCTCAATGTGAATTTCTTCTCCTCCTGTTCTTGTCTAATCATCTCCTTCACAAAAATTAACATGAGCCTCCTTTTCCTTATCCTTAGCCTCATATTTATAATAAGAGATCTAGGGCTTTGCTAAAAATCCCCCCTATTTCCAAGAGTGCCTTTTAGTGACAAAGAAATTTGCTTCCTTGTCTTCGAGGGTGTTTGGAAGCAAACCAAAGCTTATTCTAAAAAAAAAAAAAAATCTTAGAATAAGCTAAGCACACCTAGTTAAGATCGAAAAATTGGTCTTTAAACCCTAAAACATGGGATTAAAATCCAAAATTGACACAAATGAACTTTTGGTTCTCTCATAAGCATAGATTATCCAATTTCTAAAAAAATAAATTAATTCAAGGACACTTGGTGAAAATGGGTGTTGACACATTTCTACTACGAGAATATAAAATGTTTGTTGAAAGAAAACTATTAACAATGGTTTGGAGGTTGTTACAAACAAAAAAAATGATTAAAAATCCATAAAACATTTGTGGCCCCTTGGAAAACTATATATATATATATATATATATATATATATATATAGATAAAATAAAAAAGTGTAGCTTTTGTTCTCACATTTTTTCCCTTTTCATTACCCTACTTTTCATAAAAACACTACCTTGCACGTTCTTCTTATTCTTTCGTTCTTTTACCATTATGGAAGCTCTCTCTCCCTCCCTTTGTTGACTTTGGTGTATCCCTAAGAAGGGGATGAATTGGGTATTTTAAAATTTCTCTCCTAGGTTCAATTTAACCAATAGCAGTAATACACAACCTAGGGTCTGTATAAGTATTTCCCAATCATTTACAAATATTCTACTGAGCATATATTTAATCAATTTAAAGCAATCTCATTATATCAGGCATTCAGTGCAATAAATATTAACATACAGGTGTAGAATGTAAATTGCAAAAAATAAAACTGACACCATATATGTTATCGGGTTTTGGCGAGTACTACCTACGTCCCTGCCTTAGCTCACAAGTTCAAGGATTCCACTAATGCTCACTTAACGGGTGGAGCAGCACCAATTATAACCAAATCAAATTACACCAGAGTTGACCTCAAATTTTACACTCTCCTTACGAAGCAGAGAAGGCCCTAACAGCTGATCCTTCCGGGTTAGGTCAAACCCCCTCAGGCCACACCTAGAATACAACAGATAATGAAATGCGCACTTTTTTGCACAATACAAATGCTTCTCCAATGAGTAGATATGCACCAATATCATTCAATGCACATCAACAAAATCAAAACTATAAGCTCAATGCGATATGTGTGATAACACTCAATGTAATGTCTATAGTCAATCAAGAATAAGGGTGTATTCTTAAACTATCTTTGAAACAATATATCAATATATCAATCACAAATTGGGGTTTCAAAGATTTCGTAAATATAATCAAAATCTCAAAATGATTTTCAAAAACTTTAAGCACAAAAGATATTTTGTAAACTAAGCTTGTCAAAAATATTTACTTCACAATACAAGAATAGCTTAAGAGTCTTGCAATCAAAATGTAAAGAGTCACAAGCTAAATAAGGTTTCCCCAAAAATGAATTTATAGATTAAATCCTGGGGAAAACCTTTTGGCCTAACTCTCAACAAAATCAACAACCAATCAAACCAATGAGAGTATAAGCTATAGAAGGGAGTGTAGGTAATCTTAGTATGATCTCACTCAAAGATTTTTCAAAAAGGATGAGCAAAGGATGAGTATTAGGGTTTGAATGTGAAGAAATAACTCTCAAAAATTCAGAGAAAATTTTGCTAATCAAAATCCCTAATCATCACTTAATTTGTGCAAATGAACATATATATATATATATATATATATATATAGGCACACTTAAAAATATTATCGTTGGGACACAAAGGTATTTATTAAAATTGTTTTAAGTGAGTTTAATAAAATTAACCTTGTTTAACCCCAATTAACCTTGGTAAAAATTAGACCAACCTGAGAGTTTCGGTCGACCAAGCCATAGGTTCGGTCGTTTGAACACTCACATACAGAAAAGCTACTTTTGAAGTTCGGGTGCTAGGGGTTATGTTCGAGTGGATGAGGTCAAGGCAATTTTTAAAATTTCTGAGGTTCAATCCCCTGAACCTAAGTTCGGTCTGCTGAACTTCTTAGTTTGGTCGCCCGAGGTCAAAATGACTATGGAATTCAGGCGCCCGAGGACATTGGAAAAAGTCAGGATTTGAGTTTTGTCGACCGAGGACACTTGGTTCAAATTGGTTCGGTCGCCTGATGTCAAGTCAACACTGTTGACTTTCCAACAGTTCGGTCGACTGAGGCATTTTCAACGCCAAGGTTCGGTTGCCCGAAACCTTTACAAATTAAGGACTTAAGTCTTATGTTTAGACCTGATTACATATGTGATAGTGGGGATTATCCTAAGTGCTTGTGCAAGGTCCTAAGGTCTTTCTAAGGACTTTTTGAGCTAATCGTGAAAATCCAGCGTCGGTCGACCGAAGGGTGATCCCTAAGGTCCATCTATGATCTTAACTTATAGTCCCTACATGCATGATATGCATCAATTATTACAGACCTTGAAATAATTATTACAGACCCAATGAATTGAATATAAATTACAACAATTAAAACACTTTCAGTCTTCATTTTTCCTTTGAGTCATCATGTGCCACCATATGATTTTGCTAATTGATCCTAGACACAAACTTGGCAAACATAAAATACCAATGTATTTATCATGATCAAAACGGGATATGACCTATAAGGTCAACGCCCTCCCTTGGTTTCTCTATCTCCCCCTCTCTCTCTAGTATTACCTTGAGATTTCCCTTATTCAAAGTTCCCACTTTTGATTTTTTCCAACATATCAAAGCTAGATATATTCCACCATTTTAATTATAAACATCTTAAACAAGGTAAGATACAATTTCTTGTTAAGATGTGGAGTGTTGTGGCTTAAAAAGAACAATTTCTAAATAAACTTAACCTATTTTTTTTTAGAAATTTGGAATAAATATGATAGATATGACATTGGTAGTTGGACATTTAGATTGCAAAATGGTGTTGTACATTTTCTCTACTGAGAAAAATGTTATTCATTTTTTGATTCTTTTATTTGTTAGTATTAATATTTCACTAGGGAAACATTAGATTTGATGGGTTTTGAAATATCCAAGTAAGGTAATGTATGTGCGATCTTTGTGCATCTCCTTGAAATATGATGAAAAGGGCCTAATTGTCAGCCATGTGGCATTTCAAAGGCTGTTATTGATTACTTATAAAAGGACAATCATATACCAAAGTCCTAGCCATATCTTGGATGTGCAATGTCACCTAGGCAGAGTAAGCCACACATCACCCAAGCAACAAAGCAATTCCCTACAAAGACAAAAGACAAACTCATGATCGACCAACTAGCAATCGGAGGCCAAGGAAGCTGAAAAGAAGAATCAAAACCCCGACCAAAAAATATAGGTAGTAAGAGCAAAAGAATTAAGGGGGATAGTTATGGAATGAAATTTCACCTTGGTCATCATTACTGGAAGGGATAAAAAAAAATATTTGTCCAAGGCTAGAGGGACTTTTGAAATACCAAAAAATAGAAGGACCTGGGTGATGTTGACTTTGGTGTGATCCGAAGAGGGGGGGGGGTGAATTGGGTTTTAAAACATTTTGGTTAATTTAAACATTTACACCGATTGACCACAATTCATATCCCACTCATAATGCAAACGTGTATATAAAATGATTGAGCTATCAACGCAGACATACACGTGTGCAACATATCTCATTCAAATTAAATGTATGCATACGAATAATTATAGCAGTGAACAAGCAAGCATACACACATGGAAATTAAAGTGCAGTAATCAAATGAGAGAGAGAGAGAGAGAGAGAGAGAGAGAGAGAGAGCAACACACAATATTTGTTATCGAGGTTCGACCAAACTAGCCTACGTCCCCACCTTGGGTTTTCCCCCCAAGGATTACACTAACCCTGCTCACTTAAACGGGTAGAGCAAAAGCCTTTTACATCCTCTCCTTACGGGGCGAGAAAAACCCCAGTTTGATTTTTAGGCTGAACCGAACCAGTCTCATTTATGAGGCTGAGACTCCCCAGTTCAATTTCAGGCTGAACTCAACCAGTCTCACTTACGGGGCTGAGACTCCACAGTTCAATCCCGGGCTGAACCCAACTGATACGCTAAAATCATTTTTGTATATAATAGTGCTTCTGAAAATACAAGCATGGATGTACACATTAGGCTCATAAAACATGCACTCTCTAATATGATATGAAATTATGCTCACTAGAGAAAGGGTGTTTTTCTTAAAATAAATTTCCAATCTTTGAAAGATAATGTATATAATAAATGTTTCAAAGATTTAAACCGTAATAAGATTTTCTCAAAGATAATTTATCAAGGTGTAGCTGGAGAACCTACGGTTTTTCTCCTAAAGGGATTTTTGCACAAATGAGTACGCATGATTTTTGGTTTGAAAATGATGTGCAAAAATGTTCACAAGCACAAGAAAAAGTTTCTCCAAAAAATTATCTACGAAGAAAATAATTAGGAGAAACCTTTAAGTTTACTCTCAAAATGATTTTCAGAAATGAAAGAATACATGAGAATAAATGCTTATAAATGCAAGAAATAGATGCCCAAAATAAAAAGTTCTCTTCAAAAAGATTTTCAAAATAATGAATGAAAAAGAATAGAGAGTATAAAATATAACCCCAAAAAGATTTTGCAATAGAAATATGTTTTGGGGGAACTTTGATTGGGATAATATTAGAGAAAAAAAATTTGCTAATCAAAGTTGCAAATTTTGACAAATGAATGGGTATATATAGAGTTTGGAATTTTTTGCCCATTGGGGACACACTGGGTATTATTAAAAAAGTTTACTTAAATTTTAAACCTATTTTAGCATTTAAAAATACCCTAACTCAAGAGGTTCAGTCGACCATAGTAAAGGTTCGGTCGACCATATTGACAAGTTTGGTCAACCGAGGAACTTTTGAACTACAAGTTTGGTCGACCGTCTTAGGGCGATTTTTGGAACCTCTGAGGTTCGGTTGACCAAACTTGCATGTTCAATCAACTAGGTCATTTTGTACCTAGAGGTTTGGTCGACCAGAGCATTGGGAGATTCCCACGTGCCAGTTTGGTCGACTAAAGCGTTGAAGTACATTTCAAAATGGTCGACCAAACGGTCAATATGTTGACCCTGAGGAGGTTCAATCGATCAAAGATCTATGTGCGTTAGGGTTCGGTCAACTAAACACACTAAAAATGTGTACTTCAGTCCAGATTAAAATTAAAAGATTCCCTTGATAGCATAAGTAACAACCTGAATAAAATGGAATTTAAGTAATAAAGAGGAAGGGAAATGGAGACCATAACAGAAGGAGGAAGTCGACTTCATCAACGAACGCAAGCGTTTGTCGATGACATTGCACTTTGGAAGGAATAACCAAGGGCAATCATTAGGAATTCGTTGACGAATACAGGGGATTTGTCAATGAAGTTATAAGAAAATTCGTCGACGAATACAGGGGACTCGTCGACGAGGGTATAAGAGAATTCATCGACGAATACAGGGGATTCGTCGACCAAGAAATATCGAGAGAGGTTTGAGCTGACTGAATTTCGTTGACAAGGACTGAATTTCATTGATGAATTTATTAAAGGATTCATCAATGAATGACGTGACTCGTCGACGAATCCCCTGCTCTATAAATATCAAAATCTGGATTTTTACTTTCAAATTAAGAAATCTCTCTCCTCTCTCTCTCTCCCCTTTGGTTCTCTCTCTCTCTCTCTTTCATCGATTTCAGGCTAAATTTACCCTAGATCGACAATCCAAAGCCACCACGACGCTCCTGGGGAAGTTCTCTCCAAATCTGTCGTAGTGGATCGTTGGTGAAAGCAAGTTGGAAATCATCCTTGAGTTGAGGTAAGGCTTTTTAAGCCAAATTTGGTCTTGCGATAGCTATAGGAAATGATGTATGCATGAAAATGCTGAAGTTTAATACTAGGAGTTTTTATTTTCAGGGTATTAGTCAGGAAATCCTACGGGTGTTAGACTAGATTATTTTGGGGGCTTTCTCAGTAGCCAGGTAAGGGGATAAACTAAGCCAATTCTTTTGAGAAAATGTATATATATATATATATATATATATATAGCATTTGATTTCAGGGAAGTAAATATGTTTACAAATATATGATTTATATTTAGGAAAATACTGTTGAAAATGATGGTATGTTGAATATGTGAAAAATCTGTTAGTGTGGCATGAGTATAAAATGTTACGAAATACTGTTTTCTGGAATGGGATTATGATACGGATTTTTATAATGGGAAAAAAAATCGGCGTACGGGCCGAGATTTTTATATATGTTTGCTGGCGTATGGGTCGTGCTATGATGTGATTTGCTAGCGTACGGGTTTTGCTATGATATGTTTGCCGGTGTATGGGCTGTGCTATGATGTGATTTGCCAGCGTACGGGTTGTGCTATGATTTGCCAGCGTACGGGCCGAGCTATGATAAAATGTGTAATACTGGCGTATGAGCCGATGATTTTCATGATATACGTATATATGCAAAATGATATGATTGATGTGAAAATTAATGATATGAAATATTCATATATCATAGTTTCAATATACGTTATATGGTATCAGAACCTGGTTGACTTCGTCTAGGCTAGCACTTGCACGGTACCGTTGCTATGTGTCCATGGTTTTCATGATCATGATATTTGTGTTAACGCTGTTGTACGAAGTCGTGTGAGATTGGATGGTTGATGTGGTTTTTAAGAAGTGTGTAAGCGCCTCTGGTGTACGGACTAGGTCTGGCAGACCTAGGAAACTTACAGACTGTACTTTTAACTTGGCAGTGGTCAGCCAACCATTGTCAGGTCCCACCTTCGGTCCACACAACCCAGTTATGTGGGGGTAATACATGACAACAGCCAACTAACCTACTAGGAATGTTTTTATGTTATTATTATTATATGAGATGAGATATGTTTATGAAAATACAGTATGTTCTGCCATGATTTGATATATATATATATATATGTTTTCCCAGATTTTACAAAATAGTTATAGCATATGTTATGTATGGTATATGTAGAACACGAAATACTCATGTTGCCACACACTGGTATTAGTTTATTTCCCTTACTGAGAGGTGTCTCAACCCTAAATTTATAAACTTTTCAGGAGCCCGTGATAGGAGAGCAGGAAAAGCCCCGCTGATTTAGAGCTGTTGTCTGCCCTTTTTGAAGGGTAAGTTTTAGTAGGGACAATTGGATTTTTTTGGGAAGTGTCCCTAGATTTTGCTTCTTTTGGGATGTATATACTAAAATATAGTGGATATAGTGACTCTAGTATTTGTAGTAATGCGATGGATGTTTTTGTATTTATAATATTGTGATTATATGTTTCCTGTTGCTTAGGCTTCCGTGTCGTGTTCTAATGTATCCCTGGTACCCACGGGGTTCAGGTAGAATATGATTTGCTAATTTGGGATTTGTGATATTGAATGTATATATATAAAAAAAAGTGGAAATTAAGCAGGTATATACATAAAAAAATGTGGAAATTAAGCAGGTTGTCACAGCATATATGATAATGGAGACTTTTTTAAGTGCTAGTGCAAGGACCTTGGGTCTTTTCTAAGGCCTTTTCAGGTGTGCCTAAAAACTTGGCGTCAGCACTAAAGTCATTTGATTAACCTATGGTCTGTCTATGGAATTACTGAGCATTAAGTCATATCATGCAAGATGGATGCAGTTATTACAGACCAAAATATAAAAATTAAATGCATATACAAATTAAAATGAACGTCTTCGTCTTTTGCTCTTCAGTCTTCATGGAATAAGCCAAATTTGAGCTTTGAGTCTTGGCTTTTATGTTCTCAGTCCCCTTATATGTGTGTTGAATTATAACTTGTTCAATCACTAGATACACACGTAAGTAACTCATGGTTTGTCATTATCAAAACCAGGGATTGGACTCAAAAAGCCAATAGGTGAGCAATACAAACCTTGCCACCAACTTGCGCCATGACATATATTGTCTATATGGCTCTTGGGAATTCACAAATAGATACCTCAATTATGATAGGGGAACCAAGATCTTGGTATACTTAACAACAACAAATGGGGACAAGTTGATTGAGAAGAACATTCGAAACAAAGCTGATCCCGAAAAAAGAAGACGAGGCAAGTCAATTATAATACGTGCCAACATTAAAAAGAGGGTTGATTTATATCAAGGGAGTCTTTCAAGTATATGATAGTTTTGATTAGAAAAGTTTAGGGCAAATATTGGGAACTATTTATATCTCTAGGTTTCACTTTGTGATCGGTATAAATACTTGTCATGTTAATCTTGTAAAGGACCTTCAACAAATTAATGCAAGAAGCCTAATGCAAATACAATCGACCTAGTGCAACTTTATCTCTCGTCTTTCTTTTCTATTTCACCATTCTCTACCCTTATCCTTATTCTCTCTATCCTTCTTCATCTCTCCTAATATAAATATATTCACCTCCCTCACTTCACCATCGAAAAATTTTCTATGACTTCCATAAATCCAAATCCCTTATTTCATAGGGTAGTATTTTTTGTAATAAGTCACCTCCAAACCTCTTACAAGGGTAGGCATAACGATATCAAAATCACATCCATGGTTACTAATCACCTTTGCACTCCATAGATAAAATAAGTTTTCACACAAAAATTGACAACATTTCTGTACTAAGCCTATGTTGGACAAACTGTGTTACTAGTTACTAGAGGAAGCATAAATGGTGTTGCTTACAAACCAACCTCAGGGTTACCCCTCATGGTATCACAAAAGATAGAGACCAAGAAATAATTGGTTTGGAAAACCCTTAAAAGGAGGTAAAATAGGGAAGGAACTTAGTTCTCACCCCTATTTTACCAATACCTACTAGGTTAACCAACATAGACCTCGTAGCATCAGGAAACATGTGGCCAAATAAAACCAATATTTGGCCTCCCATATGTCCCACCATGTCATTACTCTTGTTCTAGAAGACTTCAAGGTAGATATGAAGGCATGGATAAAGCACAAATTTAGGGGATTTTTGGAGAACAACATGAGTTCCTTTACATAACCTCAAAACTACCTTGCATTTAGATTTGGGAAAGTTTCAACAACACAAAGAACTAAAAAGGCTAATGATTCATCAACTATGGTAACTTGATGATTGCAAAAGTCTCCCCCAACATACTTGCGCTAGAAGGAAATGGTTGATGGAGAAGCTAGGCCAAGCTCTAGGAATGGAGCATGATAAGAGTTAGATCTAGATGATTTACCATTTGAAGGTTACATTCCTTTTCCACAGAGGAGGAATAATGTGTTCCTCAACCAATTTAGTGGCCAGCATGAGACAAGGCATCAAGCTTACACCCCAGACTTTATGGTTGGAGTAAATCGATACCTTAGAGGGTGATGTGGCTAATAGGTACAACACCTACCAAAATTTTACTCTGAGGATATTGACTATTTACACCATTTCTTGAGGGGGTATGAGGTCTTGAATTTTGATATCTTTTTTTGGGGGGGACAACAACAAATCCAAAGTTGAACACATTACTCATTTTTTGGTTCAATGTGGAGGAGTTGGATTAGGAGAAAACTTGAGGCTGCATTTATTCCTAGCTTGTTTACCAAGTCTACATTTATTTGCTATATGAATTGTGGCAACGTGGAGAGATGTGGAAGAGTTATTCCATGAACATTTCTTTAGGGTTGAGCTTGAAGTAAAATTAGGCAATCTCGTCCAAGTGAAAAAATTATTGGGAAAATCTAGGGATAAGTTCATAGCATGGTTCAAACAAGTAAGGAGCAAATTCCAAGCACACATAATTAAAAGAGAATGTGTTAACCTATATTTTAATGGTTTAAACAAGAAAATGTAGATGCTTTAAAATGCCAATAAGTTTTTGATATTTTCCAATTAACAACTAGAATCATAAGCCACGAAGAGGAGAGTTCAAAAGAATAGATCAATATGCAAATTTCCTAATATTACCTATGCTATTGTTGTTCTTGGTAGATACTTGAGTAGTTTGAGGTAAGTTATTATAGGGAAGAAAAATTCATAAGATATTTTTTTGGCACTAAGGATTACATGCTCACTTATAGGAAATTAGATCTCTTTGAGTTGATTGGAGATCTAACACTAACTGCGCAGGATACTTGGATCCACATTCGGTTATGTTTTTATGATGCTAGGAGGAGATGTATCTTGGAAGAGTATTAAGAAAATTCTTACAACTACCTTGACTATAAAGGTAGATTTCATAGCCTATTATGTGGCAACTTGTCAGGCTTTGTGATTGCTGAATTTTGTCACAGGACTCTGCTTTGGTTGATTCCATTATGAGACCATTATTGTTATATTGTGATAATACTATCATTAATAGATTCTCTAAAAACAACAAGAGTTCTTCACACTTGAAATATATAGATATCAAGTACATTTTTTTAAAGAGAAGATCTAGGATAGACAGATTCATATTGAGCTTATAACCATAGAGCATATGATTCAGACTCACTAAATAAAGGATTAACTCTTAAAGTTTTTTCAATAACAGGTAACAAGTATAGGTGTATTTAAACCCCTATACTTATTATATTTTGATGATTATGTCAAGATCTAAATTGATCAATATGATTATTTCTTATTATATTGTATGCGCACACACATACATACATACATACAATGGTGTCTGAGGTCCTTGGATACTCAACTAGTTAACTGGAATATTGAGTTCGCCATGCTGCTCTTCTCCATTTAAATACCAATGTATTGTCTCAAATGGAAACTCGTATTTCCAATACTAGATCCTTGTCATTTAACTAGGAGAGCCCTGAGTTTATCACGTAGCCACTCCTTAAGGGGGCTATATATATATATATATATATATATATATATATATATATATATATATATATATATATATATATATATATATACACACATTATGGTCCTTAATAGGGCAATATATATATAAATATCCGTTAATAAATTTGGGATGGGACCGCTTTGTGGGTGGCTACCAACTCTTTAAAATATACATACATATATATACAAATGTTGGGAATGAACTCGAAATTGCATAGCGAAAATTAAACGCAACAACTAATGAAGAACAAATATGAAACACCTAGGCAGTATATCTGAAAGCAAGAAAAATAACGCAAAGATTTACGTGGTTCGACAATGCCAACATCCACGGGAGCAATCAACAAAGGTTTTCACTATGTGAATGTCAAAGAACACAATACAGTCACTCTTACAATGATCTTCCACTCTTAGAATATACCCAAAATGGTATATTTACAAACACTTAAGAGGTTTCCCTCCAAACGCCCAACCACATTAACATTCAAATTCAAAATTTGAAATTAGCCTTGCTAGCCTGAGCCAAACCATTGACTATTTGGGCCAAATAGTCGACTGTTTGCCTGCTACACCTCAGCACATATGATTTTCCACTTTTTCCTCTTTTTTGTTTATGCAATCGATCAAGTATATGAGCCACAAAAACACAACAATCTCCACCTTGGCGAGTATACGCACTTTAGGAGAACCTAAAAACATAGCTCATTGCTCCACCTTGATCTTGGAATGTTAGGTTGGGTCTGTCTCCCTTTTAGCACTTGGAGACATGAAGTAAGTCTAAGGAATTCTTGAAATTTTCAATAGTAACTAGTTTTGTCAAAATTTCCACTGTGTTTTCATATGTCTGAACCTTATCCAGTACAAGTACACTTGACGTAATCAATTCCTGAACCTTGTGGAACCGTACATCAATATGCTTAGTTCTGGCATGGTACACTTGATTCTTCACCAAGTAGATAGCGCTTTGACTATCACAATGCAGTACAACCCCACTTTGCTATACACCCTGCTCTTTGACCAAACCGGTAAACCATAAGGCTTCCTTTGCAGCTTTGGCAACTGTCATATATTCAGATTCAATTGTAGACAATGCCACCAAGGATTGTACCATGGACCTCCAACATATAGGTCCTCCCACAAAGGTAAAGACATTACTCGTTGTAGACCTTCTGTCATCCATATCCCCTGCATAATCAACATCAACAAACTCCACAACTGATGGACTATCCTGTTGCTTGCCGAACATGATGCCATAACTAGTAGTACCCTGTAAGTATCTGAAAATACATTTGATGGTTTCCTAGTGTTGTCTACCTGGATTATAGAGAAACTTACTCACCACACTCATTGCATGTGCCAAGTATGGTCTTGTACACACCATGAAATACATTAAACTTCCCACGGCGCTAGTGTAGGGGACCTTTGACATGTCGCAGGTATCATCATCCGTACTTAGGCATTCAGCAATAGACAATTTAAATTGACTCTTTAGAGGCGTACCTCCCAACAATTCTATCCCGGCGAATCTCCATCCCAAGTATCTTCTTTGCTAAACCAAGATCCATCATGTCAAACTCTTTATGTAACAGATCCTTTAACTGATTTACCTTAGTTAAATCTTTCGCAGCTATTAACATGTCATCGGCATACAATAATATGAAAATAAGAGAACAATCATCAAGTTTATTCACATACACGTAGTAGTCATACTCACATCTTTTGTAGCCTATCCTGATCATATAGGAATCATATCTTTTGTACCATTGCCTTGGAGACTGTTTCAACCCTTAAAGAGACTTCTTTAACTTGAAAACTAAGTGTTCTTGACCTGGTTCACTGAATTCCTCTGTTTGTACCATATAAATCTGTTTCTTCAAGTCACTATGGAGAAATGTCATCTTCACATCCATTTGTTCCAAATGTAGATCATAATGTGCTACTAACCCAAACACTACCCTGATGGAAGTGTACTACACCATAGGTGAAAAGATTTCATCATAATCTATTCCCTTTTTCCTGTGAGTACCCTTTGCCACTAACTGTGCCTTGAATTTCTCTCATTCCTTTTCTCAAATTGCTTCATTCTTCCTATATACCCATTTGTAACCTATCGCCCTCTTCCCATTTGGAAGCTCCACCAACTCCTAAGTTTGATTCTTATACAGCAATTCCATTTCCTCAATCATAGCAATCATCCACCTACTTTTCTCTTGGTCGTGCACTACCTCTTAAAAAGTAGTTGGATCATTGCAACTGATAATGAAAGTATAAGATACTAACTCTTCAAACCCATACTTTGGCGGTGGTCTGATAAAGCGTCTGGATCTCCATATAGGAATATTGTCGACTTGCTGGTTTTTTGAGCTAGAACTCCCTGCAACTAGAGGACCAAGATCATTATCATTGCCCTGAATTTCTAACTCCACTTGCACAACATGTTCATCTTTGCTCCAATTTTTTGGCTTCTGTTTCTTTTCATCAAATTCTTGAGTATGCTTCACCATAGCTTTCTTATCGAAAACTACATCCCTACTGATCACCGCCTTGTTTGTCATTGGATCCCACAACTTGAACCCCTTCACACCCTCTTGATATCCCAAAAAGATGCAGCATCTAGACTTTGCATCAAGCTTTGATCTCTCCTCACTAGACACGTGAACATAGGTTGGACAACTGAATACCTTCAATCCGAAATAGTCAACTACATTTCCCATCCATACCCCTTCCGCCACTTTCACATATAGTGATGCCCTTGGTGATCGATTTACTAAGAAACACGTCATACTAACTGCCTTGACCTAGAAGTTCTTCGGTAGCCCTACATTAAGCCTAAGACACTGAGCTCTTTCAGCTAGAGTTTGGTTCATCCTTTTAGCCACACCATGTTGCTGAGTTGTCCAGTGAACAGTGAAATGTATCTTAATGCCCTACTACTCACAAAACTCCATGAACCTAGAATCAGCGTACTGAGTCCCATTGTCTCACTTGAGGCATTTGATTCTCATCCCAGTCAAGTTTTTCACTTTAGCTTTCCATAACTTAAACTTGGCCAACGTATCAAACTTGTGCCGCATAAAGTATACCCAGACTTTCTGTGAGTAGTCGTCAACAAAACTCACAAAGTAAACATGTCCACTTCTTGATGCTACTCTAACTGGCCCCTAAACATCAGAGTGTATATAATCAAGAATACCTTCCGTCTTATGAATAGCTTATTTGAATTGTGCCCTATTTTGTTTCCCAAGAACACAAAACTTGCAAAAATTTAGTTTACATGTTTTCATACCTTTCAAGAGTTTCCTTTTGTAAAGTTCTTTCATACTATGTTCACCCATATGCCTAAACCGCATATGCCATAAAATGGTTTCATTAAAGTCAGAATCTATGGTTGCGGCTCCACCTACGACATTAGTTTCCTGCAGTGTATAAATATTTCTATCTAACTTTTGTCCTTTCATCACTGTCAAATCACCTTTGCACACCTTCATAATCCCACTTTTGGACTTGTAATTGAATCCATTACAATCCAAAGTTCCAAGTGAAATGAGACTCTTCCGTAGGTTCGGTATGTATCTTACATTGCTCAAGGTTCTTACAGCACCATCAAACATTTTAATTCTAACACTTTCAATGCCAATAATTTTACAAGAGACATCATTGCCCATAAGAATTGAACCTGAATTTACCAACTGATAAGTGTCGAACCACTCCTTATTTGGAGTCAACATATGGTAAGAACATGCCGAGTTTAGGATCTATGAGTCCGTGAGGCAATCCAACCTTGACGAAATTGAAAGTACATCACCATCACTACAAACTAAATTTTCTTGTTGAACTACATTTTCTGATTTTCAAGTCCCTTCATGCTTTTCAGCATTTCCTTTCTTCCAATCCGAACACTTTAATTTAATGTGCTCCTTTTTACCGCGCTTATAACACCGAGTATCCTTTTTTTTCTTGGATTGAGTTCAAGATTTTTGACTCGGTCCATTTATGAATTTTCCTTTCTTATAATCATGGTTACCTTTTACCACAAGTCCTTCTCTGTGTGAATTTTCATCATAGACTTTCATCCTTTGAAGAAACTCCAACAACGCACTTGTCACCTCTTCCAAATATAGGGTCTCTTTCCCCTATGTAAGAGTGGTAACCAAGTTCTCATATGTGTGAGTCACTAGCAAGGAATTCAGTAGCATCAACACCTTATCATCCTCTTCAAATTTCACATCAACCCACATTAAATCACTAATAATTTGATTAAATGCATTGATGTGTTGGTTCAAGTTTGAACCATCCACCATCTTAAGTCAATAAAGACGTTGTTTAAGAAATAGTTTGTTAGTAAGAGATTTGGACATGTACCGACTTTCAAGCTTTTTCCAAATAGCCGTAGGAGAATCTTTCTCCATGACATGATAGAGCACTTCATCGGCCAAATACAATCGTATTTTGCCTCTAATACTTTCCAATTAGCATCATTCATACCTTCCGGTTGAACACTATACAAATCCTTCACCATCCCTTGCTATACAAGCAAATATTCACTCTCCTCTACCAAAAACCGAAGTTTTCGGTTCCATCAAATTTGAAAACATCAAATTTTGCAAATGAAGTGCCTGATGCCATAACAACAACGCTTTGATACCAATTGTTGTGAATGAACTCGGATTGCACAATGAAAATTAAACACAACAACTAATGAGGAACAAATATGGAACTCACATGTAGAATATCTGAAAGCAAGAACAATAATGCAAAGATTTACGTGGTTCGACAATGCCTACATCCACAGGAGCAATCGGAAAAGGCTTTCACTATGAGAATGTCAAAGAACACAATTGTTGACTTTGGTGTGATCCCAAGAGGGGGAGGGGGTGAATTGGGTTTTAAAAAACTTTTCAGCTAATTAAGCATTTTGCTGATTCACCACTAATCATATCCCAATCATAATGCAAACGTGTATGTAAAATAATAGAACTATAAGTGTAGGCATACACGTGTGCAGCATATCTCATTTAAAATAAAGGTGTGCATGCAACTAATATAATAGTAGATAAATAAGCATACACATACTGAATTTAAAGTGTAGGAATTAAAATGAGATAGGGAGAGAATGACACAAGATATTTGTTATCGAGGTTTGACCAAACCAGCCTACGTCCTCGCCTTGGGCATACCCTCCAAGGATTCCACTAAACCTGCTCACTTAATCGGATGGAGCAGAAGTCATTTACATCCTCTCTTTATGGGGTGAGTAAAACTCCAGATCAATTACTAGGCTGAGCCCAACTAATCTCACTTACGAGACTAAGACTCCCTAGTTCAATTTCTGGGTTGAACCGAACCGGTCTCACTTACGAGGCTGAGACTCCCCAGTTTAATTAACGAGTTGAACCCAAGTAGTACATGGAAAACATTTTTGTACATGAAAATGCTTCTAAAACATACAAGAAGAAATGTACACAATAAAGCTCAAACATACACACTCCAATGATATGAAATATGCTCAGGGAGTAAGGGTGTGTAAATATATTTAAACCCCAATAAGAAATTTTCTCCAAAAAATATTTTTCAAGAACAAACCGGAGTACCTAGGGTTTTGATTTCAAATGATTTTTCACAAGACAAAAATACATGCATTTGAAAATCTATGTGCAAATCAAAACAAGTGAAATCCCAAATAAAATATATGCTCTCTTTGAAAAGATATTCTAAATAATAATAAAGAGAGACTTGGAGAGTAAAAGATTCGCACCAATGAAAGAGTTTTTGCAATAAAAGTGTTTTTTGAGGAACTTTGATTAGGATAAAAATTAGAGAGAAAATGGGCTCATCAAAGTTGCTAATTTGATTTATGAAAGTGGTATATATAGACTCAGAGAAATTTTTTATCGTTGGGGACACACTAGGTATTATTAAAAAAGTTTAAATAATTTTTAACCCTAATTACCTCAGTTAAAAAATTGCAACCAAAGAGTTTCAGTCAACTGAGCCATAGGTCCGGTCACCCGAACAGACACAATAGAAAAAGTCAAGTTTGAAGTTCGGGTGCTTGAAAAATGGTTCAGGTGGTTGAACTAGGCAATTCTCAAAATGTACGAGATTCAGTCACCTGGTCTCAAGTTTAGTCTACCAAACTTCTTAGTTCGATTGCCCGAGGGTATTTTGAACGTGGATTTCGGGTGCCCGGGGAAGGTGAAAAGTGACCGCTCTAAGGTTCAGTCGCTCAGGAACACTCAGTTTAATTTGGTTCGGTTGCCTGAACCAAGGCAAACTTGTTGACCAGTCAACCATTTTGTCAACTAAGGCAATTTGACTTGCCTGGGTACGGTTGCCTGAAACCTTACAAACTAAAGCCTAAGTCTTGTTTCAGTTAAAAATTAACTGCAGGGACCTAAGGTCAATCTAAGGTCTAAGCATTTTAATTTACCCTAAAAAAACCTTGCATCGATTGACTGAGCCCTAAGGTCTGTCTATGACTCTATTTGAGCTTACATTCATATCATGCAAGATGAATGCAGTTATTACAAACCAAATTAAAAATAAATGCATTACAAATGAAATAAACAAATGTCTTCATCTTCCTTTTGCTCTTCAAGACTCCATGGAACATGCCAGAATGATGATAAACTTGAAGTTCCTCCTGTATTCCACTTCCCCTTATGTGTGTGTTGAATTATAACCTGTTCAATCACTAGATTACACACATAAGTAACACGTGTGTTTGTCAGCATCAAAATAGAGATCAGACTCAAAAAGCCAACAACAATACAATCTGAAAGTTAAGGTGTAGTCCCAAGAGGGGGGGTGAATTGTGTTATCAAAATTTTCTTTATAAATATTTTTATGAACTCACAACCTTTTGTTAAATTATAAAACACACAATGATGCTTAGATATTTAACCAATCCACAATCCACGCAATCTCAACACAAGCAAACAATAACCAAATAATCCAACCAATCACAATAAACAAACTACAACACGTTGTTGATTCCAAACACTCAAAGAAGAGTTTGGTTATAGCCCTACATGAATGAATTTGATTCAAGGCCTGTTATGAATGAAATTTGTTTGCTTTTTTTCAACTAAGATTTCCGCAAACAATTAATTAACGTAATCCCTTTAAGGTTTCTGCAAAGGATTAATCAACATATGTTCTTAAGTTAAAAGTCTTTTTAACCTCGATTTTAGCTTCCTGCACTTTAAATACACACCACACAATTTATATATGTAGAAAATAAAGGGTAGGGAGTGAGACCGATATTTTTACAAGGTTCATCTTATACACAGCCTACGTCCTATTCTTAGAACAATACCACCTAAGGATTCCACTGTACCATTCCTTTCTGGGCAGAACAAACCTTTTACAAACCCTCCTTTGGGGTGAAGTTCCTTGTCCAAGCAATTCCACATGCTTGGTCCAACGATCCAATCAACCTTGAACTATTAAAAACTACAAGAAGAAGAACAAGAACTTGTGTATAAAAGATGCTCTCAGATAGAGCTAATTAGTACAATTTAAATCACTAATATACTTCAAAGTAAATATCAATATGTAATGAAATTGAAGCTCAAAGAAAATTTATCACTGGATTGTTCTTTCTATGGTTGAAAGATTCAGACTATGTGCTCAATTTTAGTGAATAAATCTCAGCAATACTCAATAGAAAATGTCAGCAAGATGTGAATAAGAGAGCCTTTGATAGTTGAGAGCAATTGAGAGTATTTGATTGCTGAAAGTATTTCTTGGTTTTTTTTATAATCAAATCTTTTGCCTTAGGGCTATATATAGAGTTTAAAAAGAGTATTCCTTGTTCCCTAAGTTTACTTGAAGTATTTCCAAAGTTTACACGAAGTTTGGAGCCCAAGAAACTAATTTTAGAAAATTTCCCACACTAAATATTTTAAAATATACGATTATTAGTCGCCTATCAAAAGGGGTTGGGCGCCTGTCGAATTAAAATCAGTTTAAATTTGAAAGTCAGTACACTGTCAGTCGCCTGGGAAAACACAGTTAGGTGCCTCAAATTGCACAGTCAAGCACCTTTCAGGACGAATTCAAGCATCTAGCAACATTCTATTTGCCTATTTTTAAAAACATATAAAGGTCAATCGGCTGAGGTATTTTGGTCAGGCGCCTGAGCATTTCAAATTTTTGTTTTTTAAGACTTTTATTTCAAAAACTCATTTTGCTCTTTGGACCTTTTAATTTGTAACTTTAAAATTTATTTTTAAAGGTCTTAAGAATAGGTCTCTAGGTCTTTGATTATTTCTAAAGAGCTTCAATGCATTCATATTGACTTTAAGTTTGAAGTACTTACATAAGATTTACTTTAGACTCCAAAACTTTCAACTCTTGAAGACTTTATGTATATCCTTGCTTTGAGTCCATCTTGTCTTGAGCTTCAACATTCTTTATGCTTTCATGGAATTTGAAAAACTTTTATTTTGTTGAGCTTTCCTTAGATCACTTGATTTGGATGTACGCTTTCAATGCTTTTTAACATACTCTTGAGAATACTTGATCTTGAGCTTCTAAGATTTGTTTCCTGAAACATCACCACTTGAACCAAAGCATGTTAAATTCCCTTGATTTGTTATCATCAAAATAAGAGTCGTAAGCCTTGTTAAGCCAACAATCTCCCCCTTTTTGATGATGACAAATAATGAGCATAAGAGAGTGAACCTTAATTAGGCTCCCCCTTACAATAAGCATGCTTGTAACAATAATCATGAAAAGTTTCAGTATTCAAGGTTAGATTTCAAGTAAGTTTATTTTTCAAGATCCATGAATCAAACAACAACAAAAAAAATTACACTAAAAAAATATAGCATGTTATCAAGCTAGCATATTCTTTAATCTTCTTTTGCTCACAATGTTTCTCCCCCTTTTGACATCAATCAAAGAGAGAAATAAAAGAAAGCAACAAGAATCGTAGGTATTGAATAGCACACACAAAAGAAGATATTGATATTCATCCATGGTGAAACAAAGTGGAAACATAAATCTGGAGAGATGAATCAAAACACAAAAGTAATATCCTGAAAGTCAAAAAATAGAAATCAATCATCATCATCATCTACATCTTCTACAAATTTTTCCTTGGAGGCATCATCATCTTCTTTATTTTCCTCAGATTTAGCATCAAATTTTTCCTTGGAGGCATCATCACTTTTTGTAGTTTCCTCATATTCATCATCAGATACAGCATTACTAGGAGGTGCAGAACCGATGTCCATAGGAGCTGCACCCCGGGAGGAACTAGTAAGATGTTGTTCCATATGATCAAGTCGTTGATCAAGTGAGGAACATTGAGTATGAATAGATGTGACCTTCTCCTGAAGAGAATTAAAACCAGATCGCATCTTACTGCTAAAGAGGGTGTAATGATGATAAAAAGGGAGGAACCGTGAAGGCATGCTCTCTTCCTGTGGAGAGGTATGGGATCCTCAGGAGTTTTCTGGGGTTGCCTACTTCCTTGGTAAAACCATCCTTGAGTACATTTTGTATATCCCATTAGCTTAAGAGTAGTTGCAGAGAATATGTCATAATGAGTCCTTTTAACAAACTTGGAAGACGGTGTGGCTACTTGATTGAGTGTAAACAATAGAGACAAAATCCCACTGTATAGAAGAACAACACACGGAGCTTCTTCCTTCATAATCATCCATTTAATGATAAGGCTCGGCAAATCCAACTTTTTCCCTTTGAGCCACCACATGACAAAACAATCTAAGAATAAGGCGTGGTCATGTAATCCTGCTCTAGGTAGGATGTTATAGGTGATGAGTTTGTGTAAGATCAAATCTTGAAGATTCAATTGTTTGTAAAGTGAGAGATTTCCCAAATAAACGGGTTCTTCCTTCATAACTAGTGGCAAAAACTCCTGTGGAGTGAAGCCTTGTTCCATTATCCACCATTTTTCAGCTGGGTAGCATTCAAAATCACCTTGTTTTATACAAAGTACCTTGCCTAATGATAGAGGAGTGAGATTGATTTGATGCCCCATAAGATCAGTTGAAAAACCCAAATCCTTTTTCACCATATTAGCATAGAAAATCTTGATTAAATTCGGATAGTATCTAGTGGCCTGATTCTTGATGAATTTGTCTTAACCAATATCTTTAAACAAAGATAGGATTTCAAAAAAATCAGAGTCGAAAAAGGCTATGTCAAGAACTTTACCAAAGATACGATCCGTGTTCCGAATGTGATTCTGCTATAGTGTTTTAGCTTGAGTAGTGGTCAACGACTTTTCTACTTCATCATCGTTGGCATGTTGAGAGGAGGAAGCCTTATTCCTGGTTGTATTCGTTCATGGCATGGTGCTTTGTGATGAAAACCCTAGATTTTGATGAGGAGAGGTTGTTGGAGTAGTGTAAGGGAAGTAAGGATGAATTGAATTTCGGAGGAGAGAGGATGGTATGGGAAGGAGAAGGAGTTTTGGGGTGAGATGAAACAGAGTAAGGCGGCTGAGTAGATACAAAATGAGGAGTTTTCGTGTTTAAGAAGGTGAACTGCAGCAAGTCAGGCGCCTGGCATTCGAGGAGTCAGGCGCCTGATGACTTTATTTTCATCACGCAGAAACATGTCAAGTGCCTGACCTCAATATGATCAGTTGCCTGTCCCTCAAACTTCTTTTGCACTTAAACTATTTCTCTAGTATGAAGTAATCCTAACTCATGTGTAATAGATATAAACCGATCCTTTGAAATGATGTCCTCTTTTTGTACGTGATCTCTCAAGAAATGATGTCTAATATCGATATGTTTTGTTCTTGAATGAGATATTGGATTTTTAGAGATATTTATAGTTCTCGTATTATCACACTTAATTGGTATAGTAGAATATTCTAAGTTAAAGTCCTTTAATTGTTGTTTCATATACAAAGTTTGCGCACAACATCTCCTGGCTGCTACATACTCAGCTTCAACTGTGAATAAGGCTACGGAGTTTTGTTTCTTAAAAAACCAAGATACTAGGGATTGTCCTAAAAAGTGACAAGTGCAACTAGTACTCTTTCTATCTATCTTAGACCTAGTGTAATTGGCATCCGAATAGCTAATTATTTTGAATCTGGTATCTTAGGATACCAAAGTCCTGAATCCATAGTACCTATCAAGTATCATAGAATTATTTTAATAGCTATTTGATGTGATTCTTTGGTTGTTGATTAGAATCGTGCACACATACACACACTAAACATTATGTCGGGCCTACTAGCTGTTAGGTATAGCAAACTTGCTATCATGGCTCCATAATATTTCATATCCACTGATTTTCCTTTTTCATCTTTATCAAGGCCTTTTGAGGTGCCCATGGGAGTTCCTATGGGTTTACTTCCTTCCATGTCAAACTTTTTAAGCATATTTTTATATATTTGGATTGACTTATAAAAGTTTCATTCTTTGCTTGTTTGATTTGTAATCCTAGGAAGTAGTTCAATTCTCCCATCATACTCATCTCAAACTCATTTTGCATACACTTTGCAAATTCTTTACATAATTCATCATTTTTTGCACCAAATATAATGTCGTCGACATACATTTGTATTATTAGCATGTTGTTATTTTTGGTTTTAATGAAGAAGGTACTATCCACCTTTCCTCTTTAGAAGCCATTTTCTAGTAAGAATTTTCTTAATCTCTCATACCAAGCTCTAGGAGCTTGTTTTAATCCATACAATGCTTTTGTTAATCTAAAAACATGATTAGGATGCTTTGTGTCCTCAAAACCTAGTGGTTGTTCTACATAGACTTCTTCATAAAGTGCTTTTTACATCCATTTGATACAATTTGAATTCATTATAAGCTAAAATCATTCTTATAGCTTCCAGTCTAGCTACGGGAGCAAATGTCTCATCGTAATCTATTCCTTCTTCTTGGTTGTATCCTTGAGTTACAAGTCTTGCTTTATTTCTTACAACTATGTCATTTTCATCCTTTTTATTCCTAAATACCCATTTAATTCCAATTATTGAGTGGTCATTGGGTCCAGGAACTAATTTCCATACTTTGTTTCTTTCAAATTGGTTCAATTCTTATTGCATAGCAATTATCCAAGAATCATCACTTAAAGCTTCATTTATGTTTTTAGGTTCTTCTTGTGATAAAAATGTATAATGATTACATAAGTTCTTCAATGATGATCTAGTAGTTACTCCTTTAGAAGGTTCTCCTATGATTTGATCTTGAGGATGATTTCTTACATATTTCCATTCTCTTGGTAATTCAGGATTTTCTATAGGATCATCTTTTGAAATTTCTTCATTGTTCTCTTCTTTTTCTTCTTTGATTTCTAGATCTTTTTGTTTTTGTGAAATATAATCTTTTTCTTCATTCTCAATTTCTTTTGCAAAGGGATTTGATTCATCAAAGGTTATATTAATTGATTCAATAATTTTTAGTGTTCTCTTATTATAGATTCTAAAAGCCTTACTATTTATTGCATATCCTAGGAAGATACCCTTATCTAACTTAACATCAAATTTCCCAAAGTCATCTTTACCATAAAGTGCAAAGCATTTGCATCCAAAAACATGAAAGTAAGCTATGTCCGGCCTTCTTCCTTTCCATAATTCATAGGGAGTTTTGTTTAAACTTGATCTAATGGACACTCTATTTATTATATAACATGCGGTATTTACTGCTTCAGCCCAAAAATACCTAGGTAGTTTATTTTCATTTAGCATTGTTCCAGCCATTTCTTGAAGGGTTCTATTCTTTCTTTCAACAACTCCATTTTGTCGTGGAGTTCTAGGTGCTGAGAAATTATGATTAATTTCATGATCATTACAAAACTTTTCAACATCTCTATTTTTGAACTCTCTTCCTTGATCACTTCTTATATTTGAGACATTGTATCCTTTTTCATTTTTAAGTTTCTTGCATAAATTTATTAACAAGTTACAAGCTTCATCCTTGGAGGCTAAAAATAATACCCAAATAAACCTAGAGTAGTCATCAACTATGACATAGCCATATTTTCATCAACTATGACATAGCCATATTTCCTTCCTCCTAGACTTTGAGTGCTAGTTGGGCCAAACAAGTCTAAGTAATTCAGCTCTAAGGGCTTGCTAGTGGAGATGTGTTTCTTCTTCTTAAAGCTGGTCTTAGTTTGTTTTCCTAATTGATAAGCATCACAAATTTTATCTTCAACAAACTTTGTATTAGGTAGTCCTCTAACTAGGTTCTTCTTAACTAGTTTTGATAGTAGAACCATACTAGCATGACCTAGCCTTCTATGCCATAACCAACTTGACTCATTCAAGGTTGCTAAGCATGTGATGTTTTGAGATTTTAACTTTTTAAATTTTATGCAATAAAAATTTTCATTTCTTCTAGCGATGAATAGAATATTTTGTTTTTCTTTATTCTCTATAATACATTTATCTTGCTTAAAGATTATATCAAATCCTTTATCACTTAATTGGCTTATGCTTAATAGGTTATGTTTTAAACCATCTACCAATAACACATCATCAATGGAAAGTGAAGGTTCTTGGTCCTTTACCTATCTTACTGATCCCAATAATTTTATCTTTGGCATTGTTTCCAAATATAACGTATCCACCATCTTTAAGTCTTAATGAGGTGAACTTCGATTTATCCTTGGTCATGTGCCTAGAGCACCCACTGTCCAGTACCATTTTTATTTGGATGAGGTTGACCTAAGGAGGACCTACAAGAAAAGTTCAATATATTACACTTAGGTAGCCAAACTTTTTTAGGTATCTTTATCTCAAAATTGTTTTCTTTAACTTTCCAAACTTTCTTGACTTTCACATTTTTTTCTTTTACATGGACAATCAAATTTTATGTGTCCCATTTTCTTACATAGGAAGTAACTAGTATGTTGATAGATATTGGATGAGGATGTACTTGCGTAATACTTTGATTCTTTAACAAAGTATCCCATATACACATTTTTCTTCTTCTTGTTCTCAATCCATTAAACCTTATTCCTTCTTTTTCTAATGACATTTTTTGTTTACCAAGCAATTTTTCAAAGTTTTCCTTTCCTTTAGTAAAATTGTGAATGATTTTCTCTTTGTTTTCAATTTTACTTTTAAGTTCTTTTATTTCTAAATCTTTTTTACTTTCACCTTTCACTTGTATTTTAACTAGATCTTGAGACATGTCATTTATTTTCTTCATAAGCTCATCAATATGTGAGACTTTTTCTTTTTCAACTGATTTTGATGTGTCTAGTTTTTTTTATGTGATTTGTTTTGTTCCTTTAAAGCAATGTTCCTCTTTGATACTTTTATGAACCTATTGCGCAAAGCAAACAATTTAGCTTGAATTTCTTTATATGACGACATGCTATCACATAAATCACTACATGATTCTTCACTCGATTCTTCGGATGAGTTGTAGTAGGAATTTACCTCTTCATTATGAGCCATAAAGCATACGTTGGCCATCTCTTGCTCGCTTGATTCGTCCCTTGATTCGCTTAAGCTGGTATCATCCCATGTTGCTTTCATTGCCGTACTTTTCTTTTTCTTGTCTTTCTTTAGCTGTGGACAATCAGGCTTAATATGTCCAACCTTCATACAATTATAACAAGTAGGGGGATCATTCTTTTTGTTGTTTTCCTTTTTACTTGTTTCTCCTTTTTTAGTTTTTGCACCTTTGAACTTTTTAGTAAACTTATTATTTCTTTTAAAGAATTTACCAAGTCTTTTAGTAATGAAGGTAAGTTCGTCATCATCTAATTCACTTGTATCATCATCTTCTTCACTAAAGCTCTCTTTAGATGCTTTAAGAGCTATAGATTTCTTATTTTTGTTTTCAGGATTCCTTTCTTTCATAGTCATCTTATAAGTGAGAAGTGATCTTATGAGTTCATCTAGTGAGTTGTTTTTAAGATTTCTACCTTCTGTTATGGCTGTGGCTTTTGGTTCCCAAATGGGTGGAAGTCCTCTAAGGATTTTATGTATCATCTCATAAGTGGAATATGTTTTCCCTAAAGCGTTTAAGGAATTTATGATATGTGTAAACCTTGTATACATATTTTTTATGGATTCGTGGGGATTCATCCTAAAACTTCATATTCACTAGTCAACATATCAATTCTATTGTGTCTAACATCAACGATATCTTCATAGGTTACCTCTAGTTTATCCCATATTTCCTTAGCTGTTTTGCAAGCCATGACCCTATTAAATTCATTTATGTCTAGGGCACAATATAAAGCATTTATTGCACTTGAGTTTACTTGCAACATTTTATAATCAATTTTGGTCCTGTCTTTTTCTTCATTAGGAACTTCTTTTCCATCTACAAGTTTTGTAGGAATTAGGTCACCATGTGTGACAACCCTCCATGTTTTCCAGTCCATGGTTTGAAGGTAGATCCTCATTCTTTTTTTCCAAATGTGTAGTTAAGTCCACAAAAAATTAGACATCTGGTTGAGGATTGACCCTCTCCAAAGGGAGCTACTCCTACGTGTGCCATTTAGATCTTTATATAACTTCTATTTAAGATTTGTTATAACTTCTCTCTGAGACCAATTGAAAGTTAAGGTGTAGACCCAAGAGGGGGGTTAATTGGGTTATTAAAATTTTCTTTATAAATCTTTTTATGAATTCACAACCCTTTGTTAATTTAACAAACACACAATGATGCTTAGATATTTAACGAATCCACAATCCATGCAATCTCAACACAAGCAAACAATAACCACAAATAATCCAACCAATCACAATGAACAAACTGCAACACTTTGTTGATTCCAAACACTCAAAGAAGAGTTTGGTTATAACCCTGCATGAATGAATTTGATTCAAGCCTTGTTATGTATGAAATTCGTTTGCTTTCCTTCAACTAAGATTTCTGCAAACGATTAATCAACGTACTCCCTTTAAGGTTTCTGTGAAGGATTAATCAATGTACTTTCTTAAGTTAAAAGTCTTCTTAACCTTGGTTTTAGCTTCCCGCACTTTAAATACACACCACACAATTTATATGCACAAAATAAAGAGAAAGGGTAGAGAGTGAGACCGAAATTTTTACGAGGTTCGGCTTATACCCAGCCTAGGTCCTCGCCTTAGGCCAATACCACCTAAGGATTCCATTATACTGTTCCTTTTTGGGTGGAACAAACCTTTTACAAACCCTCCTTTAGGGTGGAGCTCCCTCTCCAAGAAATTCCAATGATCCAATCAACTTTGAGCTATCAAAAACTACAAGAACAAGAACAATAACTTGTGTACAAGGGATGCTCTCAGATAAAGCTGATTAGTACAATTTAAATCACTAATATACTTCAAAGTAAAAATCAATATGTAATGAAATTGAAGCTCAAAGTAAATTTATCACTGGGTTGTTCTTTCTATGGTTGAAAGATTCAGACTTTGTGCTCAATTTCAATGAATAAATCTCAGCAATACTTAGTAGAGAATGTCAGCAAGATGTGAATAAGAGAGCCTTTGAGAGTTGAGAGCAATTGAGAGTATTTGATTGCTGGAAGTATTTCTTGGTTTTTTTTAATTAAATCTTTTGCCTTGGGGCTATATATAGAGTTTAAAAAGAGTATTCCTTGTTCCCCAAGTTTACTTGGAGTATTTCCCAAGTTTACACAAAGTTTGGAGCCCAAGAAACTAATTTTAGAAACTTTCCCGCACTAAATATTTTAAAAATATACGATTGTCAGTTGCCTATCAAAAAGGGGTCAAGCTCCTGTCAAATTAAAAGCAGTTTAAATTTGAAAGTCAGTGTACTATCAGTCGCCTAGGAAAACACAGTCAGGCGCCTCAAATTGCACAATCAGGCGCCTGTCAGGACCAATTCAGGCATCTAACAGCATTTTGTTTGCCCATTTTAAAACACATATAAAGGTCAGTCACTTGAGGTACTTTGGTCAAGCGCTTGAGCATTTCAAATTTTTGTTTTTCAAGACTTTTATTTCAAAAACTCATTTTTCTTTTTGGAACTTTTAATTTGTAACTTTGAAAGTTATTTTTCAAGGTCTTAAGAATAGGTCTCTAGGTTTTTGATTATTCCAAAAGAGTTTCAATGTATTCATATTGACTTTAAGTTTGAAGTACTTACATAAGATTTCCTTAAGACTCTAAAACTTTCAACTCTTGAAGACTTTATGTATATACTTGCTTTGAGTCTATCTTATCTTGAGCTTCAACATTCTTTGTGCTTTCATGGAATTTGACAAAGTTTTATTTTGTTGAGCTTTCCTTAGATCACTTGATTTGGATGTAAGCTTTCAATGCTTTTTAACATACTCATGAGAATACTTGATCTTGAGCTTCTAAGATTTGTTTCCTGAAACATCACCACTTGAATCAAAGCATGTTAAATTTCCTTGATTTGTCATCATCAAAATTAAAGTCGTAAGCCTTGTTAGGCCAACACAATCACTCTTACAATGATCTTCCACTCTCAGAATATACCCAAAATGGTATATTTATAAACAATTTAGAGGTTTCCCTCCAAACACCCAACCACATTAACGTTCACATTCAAATTTTAAAATCAGCCTCACCACCTTGAGTCAAACCATCAATTGCTTTGGTCAAATAGTTCATTATTTCAGACATAATGTAAATTTTCTGAATTCTAGGGCCAAATAGTTGACTATTTGCCTGCTGCACCTCAGCACATGTGATTTTCCACCATGTCTTCTTCCTTATTTCCTTGTTTATGCAATCCATCAAGTATATGAGCCATAAAAACACAACAATAAATATTTTATTATGGCCATATTATGAATTGCATATGTTGATGCATTTTGATGCTTTATGCAAAATAGTTGGAATAGGAAATGTCAGAATTAAAATGTATGATGCTGTTGTGAGAACTTTATGCGATGTAAGGCATGTACCGAATCTACGGAAGAATGTGATTTCATTGGGCACTTTAGATTATAACAGGTTAAGTTACAAGTATGAAAGTGGGATAATGAAGGTGTGTGAAGGTGACTTGATGGTGATGAAGGGACTAAAGTTAGCAGAAAATATCCATGCACTACTGGGTACCACATTTGTAGGTGCAGCTGCAATTGTAGAATCTGAGTCAAGTAATGCTGTTTTGTGTAGAACAACCATACACAAGATGGAATGTATTCTTAACTACATTTATTTAGATGTTTGTGGACCGAAGAGGGTAGCATCACGGGTTGGATGTATGCATTTCATGAGTTTATCACAAAAGGTCTTGGTGTACTTCATGAGGCATAAGTTAGAGATGTTTGCCAACTTTAACTTGTGGCTGAGGTGGAAAACTAGATCGGGAGAGAGATCCTCAAGGCAGACATTGGAATTGAGTACACTAGTGTTCAAGGAGTTTTGTGAGCAACATGGCAGGTTGTATATAAAGCTTGCAAGGAACTTCTTGTTTAAGTCAGTGAGCATGGTGTGTTTCTCATTTAACTGATCGCCAAGGGTATCACTAGATGAGAAAGTTGCATAAGAGGTGTGAAAATGTAATGTGGTAGACTACTCTGTTTTAAGAGTGTTTGGATGTCCTGTCGTGCATGTTTTTAGTGAGGTGAGATCTAAGCTTGGTGATATGTCTAGACGGTACATCTTTTTGAGTTATAAGAAAGGTGAGTTCAAACTATGTGATCCAATGGCAAACAAAGTGGTGATCAGTGGAGACATGGTTTTTGGTGAGAACACCATGATGTAGCGTACTTAGGTAGATGAAGAGAAATAGGTGCTAGAAAGCTACAGCAGGAATGAGCATGTGTTGCAGGTGGAGTTATAGACTAAGGGCAGAGATGACATTGTTTATAATGTAGGGAGTTATAGCTCGGGAGACCAGCAGGATCACAATAGATGCACTATCAGGTCACTGCTCAAGTATGGATTTAATGTTTTGGTGTTTTATTCATTCATTACTACCAGGAATGTTCCTACTATTTTTCAAGATGCGGTGTAAAATAAAGGTAAAAATATAAGCATGAGTGATGTGGTGGAGGAAATGGAGTTACTACATAAGAATAAGATGTGGGAGTTGGTGGATGTAATGACCCCAAAAATAATATGTGAGTAAGTGTGACCTTAAAAAAAATTATTAAATTAAATTAATAAATAAATAAATAATTAATTAATTAATATAATATATATATATATAAGGATAAAGGTAAGGATAATATATATCTATATATATGAATATAATAATATTATATAGATAAGGATGTAATATATCTATATATATATATATATAATATAATAATGTTTATAACTCCGCCTGTGATGCACTTAATGTCCTAATTTTTTCACACACAGCCGGTTCCAAGCCCGGGTTAAGGAGGAGGGTTGCGTTAGGTAGCTGACAGCCAGCGTAAAATTTTTCAGATCACTATGATATGAATCCTTACCGAATATTTGCTGGGGCATCCCCTATGAGCGACGCGTTGCACTTGAACCACTCGGGTGTAGCGAAAAGTGGGCGAGGGTGGGCTAGGTCGTTGCCTGGAAGTGACGCGCTGTGTTGGCGCCCAGGTACGGTGTCAAATATGTGAGGGTTCTTGCATCATTCTGGACGTGGGCAAGTAAAGACGTTAGTTCAGGAAACTAGGATTAGATTAGCAACTTGGAATATAGGGACACTTACGGGTAAAAACATGGAAATTGTGGATACAATGATTAGAAGAAGAATTAATATAATTTGCCTTCAAGAAACTAAGTGGGTGGGGGAGAAAGTTAGAGAAATCGATAAATCAGGATTTAAACTTTGGTACACTGGAAAAGAAAAACATAAGAATGGAGTAGGCATTATTATAGAAAAAAACTTAAAAGATAGCGTTGTGGATGTAACTAGAGTAAGGGATAGAATTATAAAAATCAAAATGGTATTAGGACAAGAGATAATAAATATCATTAGTGCTTATGCTCCTTAAGTTGGCTTAGCATAAAATCTTAAGAGACAGTTTTGGGAAGATATGGATAGTATTACACAAGGCATACCAGGGACTGAGAAAATATTTATAGGAGGAGATCTAAATGGACACGTTGGAAAAGATAATAAAAATTATGAAAGGATACATAGAGGATATGGATATGGAGACAAAAATGAGTCTGGGGAGATGATCTTAGACTTTGCTATGTCATATGATTTTAGTATAATGAATACTTGCTTTAAAAAGAGAGAAGAACACTTAATAACCTTTAAAAGTGGACAAAATAGAAGTCAAATAGATTTTTTTTTAACTAGGAGGGTAGATCGTTTATCATGCAAGGATTGTAAAGTTATTCCAGGTGAAAGTCTAACCACACAACATAGAGTCTTAGTGTTAGATATATGCATTAAAAAATGGAAGAAAAAGGATAAAATAAACCAGTGTACGAGAACTAGATGGTGGAACCTAAAAGGAGAAAATATAATAAAATTTAAAGATAAAATGATCAAAGATGGGGATTGGACCTTAGAGGATGGGATAAATTAAAATACTCTTTGGAATAGATTAGCTAGCTCTATTAAAAAGATAGCAAAAGAGACTTTAGGCGAATCAAAGGGAAGATTCTCAAATAGCAAAGAAAGTTGGTGGTGGGATAAAGATGTACAAAAATCATAAAGACAAAAAGAATTTGGTATAAAACGTGACAAAAATGTAGAAACAGAGATAACTTAAAATATAAGGAGGCAAGAAAAGATGCAAAAAAGGCCATTAGTGAAGCTAAACATAGATCATTTAATAGTTTGTATGATAGATTAGGTACAAAAGAAGAGGAAAGAGATATATTTAAACTTACTAAAGCTAGAGAAAGGAAGAACAAGGACTTAGGAAATGTAAAACGTATAAAAAGTGAGGATGATATTGTCTTGGTTAAGGATGAAGATATTAAAGAAAGATGGGGAAGTTACTTTAGTAAGTTGTTTAATGAAAACCAAATAGAAGGCTTAAATTTAGAATTGTCAAATGAGGAAAAGACTAAAAATATAAGATTTATTTGCAAAATTAGAGTTAACGAAGTTAAGTTTGCACTAAAAAAGATGAAAAATGAGAAAGTTATGGGACCAGATAACATCCTAATTGAAGTTTGGAAATGCTTGGGTGATAACAGAATTATATGGTTAACTAATTTATTTAATACAATTATAAAAACTAAGAAAATGCCAGATGAATGGAGAAAAAACACTTTAATACCTATATACAAAAATAAAGGAGATATTCAAAATTGTAATAACTATCGTGGAATTAAACTTATGAGTCATACGATGAAACTATAGGAAAGAGTAGTTGAACAAAGATTAAGGTTAGAAACGAAGATCTCAAAAAATCAATTTGGTTTTATGCCTGGGAGATCTACCACAGAAGCTATTTATCTTTTAAGAAGATTAATGGAAAAGTTTAGGGAAAAGAAGAGGGACTTGCATATGATATTTATTGACCTTGAGAAAGCATATGATAGGATACCTAGGGAAGTTCTATGGTGGGTTTTAGAAAAAAAAGGGTGTATGTTGTAGGTATACCGATGTCATTAAGGATATGTACGATGGAGTAATGACTAGCGTAAAGACTATCGATGGAGAAACTAGAGAATTTCCAATTACCATAGGTGTACATCAAGGATCTGCTTTAAGTCCTTATCTTTTTGCTTTAGTGATGGACCAATTGACTAAGAGTATTCAAAAGGAGGTTCCATGATGTATGTTGTTTGCAGATGATATTGTATTAATTGACGAAACTAGGGATGGAGTAGAGGCTGAGTTAGAATTATGGAGAGAAGCTTTGGAATCTAGAGGCTTTAAGATAAGTAGAAATAAAACAGAATATATGAAATGTAATTTTAGTAATGATAGGAGGAATATTGGAGACAAAGTTAAACTTAACGATGAAGAAATAAATAACACTTGTAGATTTCGATACCTTGGATCTATTATGCAAGCTGAAGGAGAAATTGAAGATGATGTAATGCATAGAGTTAACGCAGGTTGGGTAAAATGGAGAAGTACTTCAAGTGTTCTATGTGATCGTAGAATACCCCTAAAATTGAAAGGGAAGTTTTATAGAACAGCTATAAGACCAGCTATGCTATATGAATCAAAATGTTGGGCGATGAAGAAATATAATATCCAAAAAGTAAAAGTTGCTGAGATGAGGATGCTTAGATGGATGAGTGGTATAACATTGAAAGATAAATTAAGGAATGAACATATTCATGGTTAGTTAGGTGTAGCTCCTATAGAAGATAAGATAAGGGAGGGACGACTCAGATGGTATGGACACTTGCAACATAGGCCTTATAGTGCACCTGTGAGGAAGAGTGACTTAGTTACTGTGGGGGGCAGTAGAAGGGGTAGGGGTAGACCTAAAATAACTTAGGAGGAGATAGTGAGTAAGGATTTAATATCTTTGAATCTATCAAAAGAAATGGTCCATGATCACATAAATTGGCGGAAAAGGATTCATATAGCCGACCCCACTTAGTGGGACTAAGGCTTGGTTTTGTTGTTATTGTTGTTGTTGTTGTAATATAATAATGTTTATATAGGATATGAATCACAATGAATCAATTCAATCTGATCCACAACCCGCCCCCCCAGCGTCTTTCTCTCCCTCAATTTCTCACGCCAATCTCTTTCTCTCTCTCTCTCTCCCCCCCCCCCATTCTCTCTCTCCTCAAGCTCACTTTCACTCTCTTCAATTTCTCGATATTTTTCGGCCAAATCGAAAAACGAACACTGCTACAGGATCCTAGCGACAATCCTTAACAAGTTAACCGGAGTGGAATCGTCATTTAGGGATCCTAGGCACCACTCAAAGGCTAAGGTAAGAGGAATAAATTATGTCAGTTATTTTCAAAAAATTAACCGTTTAAATTGAAGAATATAATTATATGGATATTATGTTTATTTTAATATGAGTATATGAGATTAATTAAAGTATGAATTATTGTTTAAAATGTGTGGCACGATATTAATTCAGTTTATTGTATAAATTAAACCTATTGGGATTTTCACGTCATGGTAATGGTGATAGTAAGATTTTATGAAGTGGTATTTTATTATATATCTATGGGAATTACGTTACAGTGATAAACTAGATTTTGGGAAATGTCGAAAAGAATGCATTATATGGTTCAAGAACCCTGATGGATCAGATCAGTATCAGTGCAGCTGCACTATTCAAAACAGTGTTGGTATGGAAAGACGGTTTGGCTAGCAAGAGGGGTAGAGTATGTTCCCGGTATACAGGCCAAGTTCAGTAGGCAAATCGGACTAACAGATGAGTAACTTTGACTTAGCGTTGGTGTACCAAGTTAAGTCCAGCCTTCGGGCCGCACAACCCGCTATGAGAGTTATACATGTCGGTTATCCATGCAGGGAGGTTCTTTTACTCATATTTGTAGATTTAATGAGAAGCATGCATTTTCAATTATAGGTGTGAGTTACAATTATTGTATGCAGTTTTCTTTAAAGTGGAATTAATGGTTATATCCTTTTTACACTAAAACTCATGTGTTCCACACATTGATAATAATCTATTTTGTCTTACTGAAAAGTGTCTCACCCCATCATGATCAATTATTTTCAGATGCCCTGTGGAGTATGACAAGAATCAGAGTAGCACAGTGGAAGCATGGGTGGGACTAGATAAAGAGGTTTAGATTAATCGTTAATTTTGTTATTCTGGTTTATCTTAAAATTCCTAAGGATGTATTAAATTGATATTAAAGATATTATTGATATTTTATTTATGTTTTGATGAGTTGGGAACTTCATTGAGATACTGGGATGGATTTATTGTTATATTAGGATATTTTAGTTACTCTGGTAATATACTTGGAGATCTTCCGCTGTGTAATTATGTGATATCAAAGATTTATTTAGAATAACACTCTGAACCCCCAGTTTCGCATTTAGGGAATGACAGCTGGTATTAGAGCTTAGGATACAAATTCTATAGACTCTAGGAATGATGTTACCAGAGTTTAGGTTTGCATGAGGAGGAGGAGATGATTGTTTGTGAATTTAGCTTAAGTTTGTGGGGTTTCTGATTGTTGTTATTTGAGGTTAACTTAAATTCGTTGGGATCACGAGAGATTTTATTCGGAGTTGTAGTTATTAAATTTCGAGGATGAAATTTCTCTAAGGAGAGGATAATGTAACGACTCTAAAATTAATATGTGAGTAAATATGATCCTAAAAAAATTATTAAATTAAATTATTAATTAATTAATATTATTTATATATATAAGGATAAAGGTAAATATAATATAATATATATATGAATATAATAATATTATATAGATAAGGATGTAATATATACATATATGTATATATATATATATATAATAATGTTTATATAGGATATGAATCAGATTGAATCAATTCAATTTGATCCACAACCCCCCCAGCGTCTCTCTCTCCCTTAATTTCTCATGCCAATCTCTCTCTCTCTCTCTCTCTCTCTCTCTCTCCCTCTCTCCTCAAGCTCACTTTCTCTCTCTTCAATTTCTTTCTATTTCCTGGTCAAATCAAAAAACGAACACCACTACAGGGTCCTAGAGACAATCCTTAACAAGTTAACTGGAGTGGAATCGTCATTTGGAGATCCTAGGCACCACTCCAAAGCTAAAGTAAGGGGAATAAATTATGTCAGTTGTTTTCAAAGATTAACCGTTTAAATTGAAGAATATAGTTATATGGATATTATGTTGATTTTAATCTGAGTATATGAGATTAATTAAAGTATGAATTATTGTTCAAAATGTGTGGCATGAGATTAATTCAGTTTATTGTATAAATTAAATCTGTTGGGATTTTCACGATATGATACTTGTTATAGTAAGATTTTATGAAGTGGTATTTTATTATATATCTATGGGAATTACGTTATGGAGATAAACTGGGTTTCGGGAAATGTAAAAAAGAATGCATTATATGGTTTAAGAACCTTGATGGATCATATCAATATCAGTGCAACCACATTATTCAAAACAGTGTTGGTATGGAAAGTCGGTTTGGCTAGCGAGAGGGGTTGAGTACGTTCCTGGTATACAGGTTAGGTTAGGTAGGCTAATCGAACTAACAGATGAGTTACTTAGTGTTGGTGTACCTGGTTAGGTCCAGCCTTCGGGCCATACAACCCATTATGGGGGTTATGTATGTTGATTATCCATGCAGGGAGAATCTTTTACTCATATTTGCAGATTTAATGGGAAGCATGTATTTTCAATTATAGGTGTGAGTTATAGTTATTGTATGCAGATTTCTTTAAAGTGGAATTATGTAATGCCCCGAACCCGAAAACTCGGTCCGGTGCATTATACCTAAATAAACCGTGCTTCGTGGCACCTCGAACCCGCTTGGTGGGACCTGGGTGCCACATAATCTATTTTCCTATACCTGTTATTCCGTTAAAAATTACGCAGCGAAAAACATAACTACAATCCTCAACCAATATAATACCAGAGTTTTCTACATCTATCTATATTCCAAAATTAACCATTCATCTACCTGTATCCATATATATACATATCTCCAAAAATATATCTTGCATCTTCCAGTATTAACAACTCAGAAGACTTAAAACATAAAACATAAAACATAAATTTATACTTCCCAAAAATATCATCATGTTTATACCCATTTTTCTTTCTATAACCCAAAAATGCTATAATAGTCCCTAGCTCTTTAAGCTCGATCCCGTGGAGGTCTTGAAAAAGATAAATTTGTATTCTGGTGAGACACGTCTTAGTAAGGGAAGAAACAATATATTAAATCAGCGTGTGGCTAATATGTGGTTTGTAAATAACATATGTATATATATATTTTTCATTTGTAAATCATCATCATAATTTCTAAAATCATTTTCTAAACCTGATCAAACACATGCAAAGTATTTTATCCATGAGAATACCTAAGGATTGGGGTGATTGCCCACCCATATAAGTAGCACCCATTTGCTTTGATATTTTAGGCAACCAATGGTCACAACTGAAGCATATGAGGGCACTTACCTTACTCAGTAAGCCCTTAGGTGAAAAAGTAATCTTGTACTCACACAGTTCATACAAAGGTTTACTAACAAAGGGTCCCAAGAATAAGGAAATTTACCCGCCCATACAAGTAATTTCCCTCTGCCCTAATACGTTATGCAACCTACTACTACATTTGATACCTACTAGGGTACTCGCCTTTCTCAGCAAGACCTCGAGCGAAGAGTTTGCCCTGCCCATAACACGTACCATGTTATACTAGCATACATACTGATACTATTGTAATACACTATTCTGTCTATCATTTATCCTGTATTTCTCATATGTTCATGTTCTTAACCTTGACATTTTGTAGCATTTCACTTTACGTGGATCTTTCTCATTTTACATTGTTCACATTCCACATTTCATTTCCATTTCATTTCATTCTTTCATTTCATTCATTTCATTTCATTTCATACATTCGTACTACAGCTCCTTTTAATTGTACATCAGTTAGTCCACATAGATATGCGCTAAATCTGCTACTACAGCTCCTTTTAGGTGTCATCGGTTAGTCTACAGCTCCTTTCAGTTGTTCATCATTTACATGGTTGCATTAACAATCATATATAGCATAATCCATATAACATTTTCATTCTCATTGCATTCCTTGTATAACATGTATCTCATACACATAACATAATTCAACATAGAATTTCCATTTTACTTATGACACACAATTAAGCAATAAAATTCATACATTTCTTGTAAAATAAGCCAACATACATTTAAAATTCATATACTGAAAATATACCTTTAATTTCTTACATAATTACCCTAAAAATTCTTTCACTTTCATCAATCCATTTTCACATATACATAACTAATAAAACAACCCTAGGCTCAGAAATCATAATTTAAACGGTTGGCATTTTAAACCCATACTAAAACATATACATACATACATAACATTATCCATTTTTATCCGATTAATTTCATAAAAACCTGGTTTAATATACTTCCCCATAACCTTCTTTCTTGAACTACACCAACAGGAACCCTAGAAGATGCCTGAGGCGCTCACCCGAACCCTAAATCAAAAATCCTAGTTTAATCAGATAAACCCCAAATAATCTACTATCTATGCATTTTCTCAACCTATAAACCTCAAATAAGCATTTAAAATCCCAAAACTAAGAATCCTAACTCTTACCTCAACTTTGGAGCGTTTCTCGCAAAGCCCAGTTTAGAAATCTACTCCGCTAAATGTGTAGAGAATCTTCCCTAGAACACTGTAGCGGTCTCCGTTTGTCGATTCGGGCTAAATCCAGGCCATATTTGAAGAGAAAAGACAGAGAGGACATTTTAGAGAGAGAAAAAACAGATAGAATAGATTTCTTTGCGAGGAAGCTTCCCTGTTTCCTTTTTTACACGATTCTGCCACATGGCCTCATCGACAAGAAGACATGATTCGTCGACGAGTCACAAAAGGAACTTCATCGATGAGATATTGCATTTGTCAATGAAACTTAAAATCCATAATCTACTCACTTGAGATCTCTTCGTCGACGAGGGACTAAAATTTGTCGACGATCTCTAGAAGAACACTCGTCGACGAAGATAGGTTATTCGTCGATGAGGTCTACTATTTTTCTTTCCAAAATTTTCCTTTTTTCCCCTTATCCTTTTTTATCAATTCCATCTATTATCTTCATAATTATTTAATTATTATAATTTTATGGGTCATTACAAATTAACAGTTATATTTTGTTTACACTAAAACTCATGTTGCCACACACTAATAATAATCTATTCCATCTTACTGAGAAGTGTCTCACCTTATCATGATCAATTATTTTTTAGATGCCCTGTGGAGTATGACATGAATCAGAGTAGCGCAGTGGAAGCGTGGGTGGGACTAGATAGAGAGGTTTATATTAATTGTTAATTTTGTTTTTCTGGTTTATCTTGAAATTCCTAAGGATGTATTAAATTGATATTAAAGATATTATTGATATTTTATTTATGTTTTGATGAGTTGGGAACTTCATTGAGATACTGGGATGGATTTATTGTTATATTAGGATATTTTAGTTACTATAGTATTATGCTTAGAGATCTTCTGCTGTTTAATTATGTGGTATCAGAGATTTATTTAGAATAACACTCCAGACCCCAACTTTCGGGTTCGGGGCGTTACAGTGGAGCTTCCAAAAAGGAAGAGGGTGATATGATTCAAGTGGGTGTTGTATCTGTTATTTTATATGGATAACATGTTATTTGTTGGGAAGGCTTTGACTGAGGCTAATAAATTGGAAACTTTGTTGGAAAGAGGTTTTGATATGAAGGTTTTGGGTATGGCCAAGAAGAGTCTTGGGTTGGAGATTCACAAAAATATAACTGTAGGGAGATTGGGGTTATCTCAAGGTGGCTTTGTGGATAGATTTGCAGGGAGATTGTGGTTCTCTTAGGGTGGTTTTATGGAGAATCAATGTAAATTATCTACCACTTGGTACCCAAGGATGGATGGTGATGTTCGGGATATGTCAAAGGTCCCTTAAGCCAGTGTAGTGGGATGTTTGGCAGGCAATAAAGTGATTCGTCCGTTATGAGATTCATAGATGCAGACTATGTATAGGACTTGGATAATGGAAAGTTTACAACAAGGTATGTGATTACTATTGTTGGAAGGCCTATTTGTTGGAAGTCCATGGTACAGTCTCTAGTTGCACTATTTACAACTGAGTCAAGGTTCATGGCAAAAGTCGAAGCTGCCACGGTCAAATTCAAGCTTAGCTTGGACTTGGTTAATGTCTCTAGTTGCTAGACGGGAGATGGTCCCAACCTAATGTCCCAAGAACAACGTGGCGCAGTGGGTTTATGTTTTTAATTTTATTATAAGGGGCGTATATTTTCCAAGGTGGAGATTGTTGTAATATGTGGCTCATGTGATTGAGTGGAAGACATGTACAAAGAGAAAACATGAAGAAAACATGAATGCTGACTTGCAGGAGGAAATCGTAGACTATTTCCCTGTAACTGTCAACGGATTGGTCTAGGCAGTGAAACACTCGACAGTTTTGAACCTGTTACATCAACTGTTTACTTTTGATATTAAACCATTGACGGTTTGGCTCGGTTACTTAGTGTTTGTTTTCAAAATTTGAATTGGGACGTTGGACATGTTGGGTTTTGGAAGGAAAGCCTCCAGGAAACGTATATATACATGTTGTACTATGTAACACATTGTCATTAGACACAAGATAGTGAAAATCACATTGTCGATTGCTCCCATGGATGTAGGCATTGTCAAACCACGTAATTCTTCATGTCATTATTACTGCTTTCATTACAATTTGCTTGATTGTTGTCCTGGATATTTCACTATTGGTTGCTGCCTTGTAAGATCATTTTTTTTTCCACTTGATGAGTCCCTAAAATGCATGATTTTAGACCCTCATTTACCTTTGCTTATCCTCACTTTATTATTTATCTACCAATTGTTATCATTGTTCTGAACTTTGCAAGATTTGTTGGTCTTTTTAGGAAATACATGTTAAAACCAAGGAATTAGACATGTGAGATGCCAAAGGAGTATCTGGAGTACATAAAACTTAAAGTCAAAAGTTCAGCTAAGCTCCCAAAGCCTCAGATCATCAAAAAAAAGGAAGTCTTTGTCCGACCAAGTGGCACGACTAGCAACAGAAAGGGGCGACCTAGTCTTCCACTATAGATTCTGAAGTTCAGACTGAGAACGAAATGCTGGAAGGGTCAACCAAGTGATTGACCATGTGATCCGCAAGGGTTACTAAGGTGAGATACTGAACTCTCCTAAGCCAAGAAATACCGAAAGCATTGACTAAGTGGTCGACCAAGAGACCTTGAGGGATGACTACGTCAAGTTCCTGAGATTTCTGGAAGTTCGAGATCTTGCAAGTCTCGACCATCAATTTGACCAGAAAGACCCTGATGGGCGACTCAATCGAATACATCAAAGACTCGAATTCCTAATTTCCCATGAGTCTCGACCAGGGCGCACACAAGGGAAGCATAAGAGCGACTTGGTCAACAGCGATGGTCTTCTGCGAGAGATTTGTTGTAGACTTTCTTAAACTAAAAATCAAACCTTGTAAACCCTAGAGCCTAAAATAATCGCTTCAAATATGAGCTCTGGGTTCCTCTTTGGCCTCTCTTGGGTTAGTGATAGACTTAAGATGTCATTGAGAGCCATTGTAGATTAGTCAAAGTAGATTTCAATTTCTATTTCGGTGTGTGCACAAAGTGTCTGATGGCCTGTGATGACCGGCGGTGTTTGTGTAATCTCCATGTATATTACATGATCATTCTCTTGTTCCTTCTGGCATTGGTGAAAGACATACTGAATACAAAGGATTGATCTTTTTACATGCTTTCTTTTTATTGCTTTCATTTAATTGCTTTCCTTTACCACTTGATTGTGATGAATGTCTGGTTGACAGGATAAGCACTTCTACAGCTTCAGTCAGGTACACGTATTGGGCTACAGTCTCCTACAGAGGTTCTTGTGATCGTTGTGATAAAGTATACTCTGGTTCCCGACCGTACTTTCGTATGGTTGGTGCACCCTTGCTACTCTATGCCATTGAATAACTCCTTAGATTGTTTAGCCAATTTCCGATTAATTTAATGCGGTAAATTCCCTAAATTTAGATTACGCAAACGACATCCCATGTGTCATTCATGATTAAGCATTGCTTTGTAGGAGTAGAGTTAAGTTAGATTTACATGCTTTCTAGTAGTTGATAGAAAATACCCCAAAAAATATCATCTTTTACTTTTCGTTTACACAAAGCTATAATAGATTAATTTGGAAGTGGTTTGATAACTGCACTTTAAGTCGCTGAGGATCACCCCACTTCCCCACTTTCTACTAAACTTGAGAATAAGTTAGGTTTTATAAATATTATTTTTATTAGTTAAGGACTCAAGCCTTGGTGATCCTACCAAATTTTGGTATCGTTGCTAGGGACTTAGCTACAGTTATAAGCCAAGTTCCATTTTAGGATATTGTTGCTTTGTTTTTTATTTACTTTCTTTTTACTTTTGTTTGTTGATTTTGAAGTCTTAAATCTGTGTGTGTCAAATGTGTATGTTTGGTTAACATTCTTTGAATTATGAGATAGTGCCCCTAGACCTCGAGATTGAGAAATCCCGTAGATCCTCTAGGAAACCTACCTCTAATCCTGAGATTGCTTGTAAGGACCCGAACCCTAGTGGGTTCCTACATATAAATTTTTCACGGACGCAAATAAATATAAATTATTTTTATTACCAGAACACTAATTAACTTTATTACAAATATATGTCTCAACTATTAAATTACAAATTTCTAAAATTCTAAAATACACAAACATATTCTAAATTGTATTATACTAATTTTTTTATTTCTACTCTGCTATTTCTATTCCCGCTCATGTACTTTCTATGTCAAATTTCTGGTACACTCTTCAAAATAATCTGAAATGTAAAATAATGATTGGGGTGAGACAATGCTCAGTAAGTAAATAAGATTATTATTAGTGTGTGGCCAAAATTAGTTTTCATAATTTCGTAAAATAATATTTAATACTATAACTTTTTAAAAAATTCTTTTAAAATAAATGTAAATTTTAAAATTTCTGCATAAAAATCTTTATCATCAACTATAACAGTAAAATTTTATAATCATATAATATAACTATTAAATTAAACTTTTAACTTTAAAAACAGTAATTATAATTTTTAATCATATATATACATTTCCTCATACGTTTCCTTTAGATCATCATTTAGGCACAATAATTGTCATACTCATATAAATTTATACTTTACCTTCAAATCATCAATAACCCTGGACACGTAATTAAATATGTATATACATATATTGTAAAAATCACTCTTAGGCCTGTTAATCGTAAGTCATGTTTACCCCCATGACAAGGTTGTGCGGTCCGAAAACTAGACTTAGCTAGCTAGCTGGTCAAACTAAATCAACGTACATCATCATTTAGTGAGATTTTCCCTATTAAACCCTGGTCTGACCTAGGTGTGCACTCAGGAGAAATCCACTACCATATAAAACCACTCTGTAAACAGTGTGGGTGCACCCTGATCCGTATAAACTTTAAGTTGCGGTACTGAACATTTGTAATTTTCTATATCGTCTGAGCCATAAGAGATTTTAAAAATATTGTTATTATATAATTTCTACAATTAAAAATAATATCATGAAAATCTCATTTTTACTCATATTTTCGTGAAATGAGAAACATAAAAAAAAATCAACTCATGTAATCTTTACTCATATTTTCGTGAAATATGTAACGTATAAATAAACTCATGCCATATAATTTTCGTGTTAAAAATATTTTCTTGAATAGAAATTAATGATGTAAAATACCCAAGGGGCTTAAAACATTTCTTAACTTAAAAATAAATGCAAGTATATTAAAGATAAAACTAGTATAATTAAATATGCGTAAAAATAAACTCAAGAGAATTTTATGAAACTAACTAATAATATCAAAATTTACTTACAAATAAAGTCAGGTATGAATTTTAAATAAAAATCTAACATAATCAAATTTACTTACTTCTTACTTAACCTTGTGCTAACACATGATGAGTCCTATATAGCTTCGAGACTCATGTAAACCCCACACAATTTCAAGACTCATGTGGGCCCCATATAGTCTTGTGGGCCCCACATAGGATACCTGTATTATTATTATTATTATTATTATTATTATTATTATTATTATTATTTTACCATGTATTTTTATAAATTATATCTGTCAAAACACTATTTTATGTATATGTACTTATTTACGTGTACAAACAGTGTCTATCTTTATCCTATGAAATTCCATTTTGACTAGACCGACCTCTAAGGAGTGACTGAGCCACAATGGTCTCTGAGCACTCGCTAAGACAAGATTATCTTAGGCATCAAACATGGAATCAAGGATCTTATAGAAAAACACTTCTGTATTGATATTAACTTAATGACCATTTTTATTATTTTATTATTATTATTATACTTTAATCGTATATATATTTTTGGGTCATCACATTCTCCCCTCGTTATAAAAATTTTGTCCTCGAAATTTGTTAATTTAAAATAAGTATTGTATAATTAGTTGCGCTATTTAAAAGAGTAAATTGATGAATGATTTGACTAAGTCTTAGAATAGATTAAGGGTCAATTTGGTGAAATATCATATTTTGAGAACTGAAGTGTGAATCATCGGTCCTAATAGGGGTTGAAATGGAGAAGAAATTCAGAAGATGTGAAAAAGGATAATTATATATATATATATATATTTTATACATGACCTATAAATTAAAAATATATATCTATAAAACAAAACGAAGTGAAATATGGCCTTTAGAGCCTTAGCTCAACGTCAACATCTATCGAAGTGCTAACGGTGTCATTGCTAACTGCCTGGGTTATTTCTTGGCAGAGTTGACCTCTTGTAATGTCGCCGGCTTGGGTCGGAAAAAGGGAGAGAATGCTCGTTTGTTCGGAAAGGGAGGAAGAGTTGCCCTCTTCCCCTTGTGGCCTTTGGTGGGGATGCTTATAACGAGCCATCGGTGGCCCGTACATGAGTCTTAATGCATTTTGGATCTCTTTGCAATGGTGGAGTAGGCCAGCATTATCACAAATCTTTAGTGTGGTGACTGCAATGTTGCCATTGTAAGGGGTATGACTCATTGGTGTGATGTTAGTTGTAAGTTTCATAGACGGAATATTATCGATAGGGATGTGAGTACAAGTGGTTGGGAAAATGGCAGGAGCACTGCTCAGGACGGTAGTGGCGGAGGAGGTAAGATGGATAATTTGTGGGGCAGCAGTTGAAATAATGGTTTCTTTAATTGATCCCCGCTTACACCTAAGGTTCTCAAACCAGAAGCGTACATTTCTCGGCTCAATTGGACCATACCATCAAAGTCATGCTGCAAGCAGGATAACCCGCTCCACAGAAGGGAGTTCCCCTTAACTACTGCGGAAAGCCTCCTTTAAAATTTCCAGTCGTGCCTTACTAGGTTTCCATCTTTGGATTGACGATCTAGTGCTGCTCTTAGCAACTTGGGGAGTTAGGAGATTTGGCAACATTTTTTAGTAATGAGACAATCAAGAGAAAAGTTGGGAAGAGTCAATCTCTGCAAACCAAAATGTAGTTGTTCAAGATGGTAGAAAGTTGTGATGCTTAAAGTTTAAGGAGGCAAACCCTTTTTATAGGAGAATATTCGCGTGTTGTGGAAATCAAGAGAGAGCGACATGTGCCGCAAGAATTGAAAAAGAGCGACGCATGTCACAGATATCGAGCAACGAGTTTTTGTGAAAATCGAGGGAGAGCGACGTGTGCCTGCAAGAATCGAGATAGAGCAATGCGTGTCACGAATATTTGAGCGACGCGTTTTGCAAAAATCAAGGGAGAGCGACGTGTGCTATGAAAATTAAGAGAGAGCAACGCGTGTCACGGATAACGAGCAACGCAATTTTAAAAAATTGAGGGAAAAACGATGCGTGTCGCAAAAATCAAGAGAGAGAGACGCGTGCCTTGAGTGACACGCTTTGTAAAAATCGAGAGAGAGCGATATGTGTCATGAAAATTGAGAGAGAGTGATGCATGCTGCGAAAATCGAGCGAGCGATGTGTATGCCAAAATTTGTGGACTTAAGGTTCTGTTTATGTTTCTACATCTTTATTAATACTTTAACTATAATTAATCTCATCCATAAGTTACCACTTGGGTGGGTGGATTAGTGGTAAGGAATCGGTCGTGCATTTATGTGATCGCGGGTTTGAATCCCCACTATGCTAAACTGGTCTCGTGTCCTGACCTTACTTCAGGGGAAAGTAAGTTATAGCCGATGATTTCTAACCATGAGGCTATTTTTTTTTTTTTTTTTACTGCAAGAGTACCCATTATATATATATATATATATATATATATATATATATATATATATATATTTATATTAAAATATTATTATTATTGCAATTACTAAATTAGATCAAATATATATTGGGTATATTTGACCAATCGATGATTTGACATTGGTTAGTTATTTGAAGAAGATTAGTTAATTTTTATATTACTTTCACTAATGGAATTTTTTTTATAATATAGTAAAATTTAAGTTGTTTTTACTTTTATAAATTTATACAAAATAAAAATTAAAGATTCCATCAAAATTTGTATTCCTAAATCAAACTTGGATACTTGATGGGAATTGAATATGTAATGTAAATATATATATATTCATATTTAACTTGCACATGCTAAGGGATTTTTTTTTTGAATTTAAAAATAATATAGTAACATTTAAATTGTATTTAATTCCTTATAAACTAATACAAAATTAAAATTAAAGATTTGGTGAAAATATATATTCCTAAATTAAGCTTGAATATTTTGATAAGAACTGAATATGCAACGTAAAATTACATATTCATATCCAACTTGCACATGCAAAGAAATTTTTGGTATATTCAGATTTCAAAATAAACCGTTTATTCATATCTATTTTGTATGTGTAGCACCTCCAAACCTAATAGGGTCTAATGTGCTACTTCTTATATTTTTAGTGAAAACAATAATAGCAAAAATTAATAAATAATGAATATTATTATATTATTATATTTATATATATGAAAATTTTAAATTATTAATGCGTATGATCTAGCAATTAATTATGAGACATCAATATGGATACATGTTTTTACAAATATAAAAAACATATTTAAATTAATTAACGTGTCTTCAATAATACTACCATTTTTCTTAGAGAATATAAGATTGTTACCTGTCATTGGAGCTTTCACGTTAATCTCATTTCCTCCAATGTTACTATCTTTAGGATCCATTATTAAACGATGATAAAATATTATTTTAAAATAATAAATCTATTATTAAGGTAAAACAAACGAAAATAAATATTATAAACTACCCAATCCTACTCAAATCAAGTTTTATGCCTAAACTCTAATACAATTTATTTGCTAGAGTATGCAGAACATATATCTTGTTCTCTGATACCAATTGTAAGGATCCAAACCCAAGTGAGTTCCTACATATAAACTTTTCAGCGGACGGAAATAAATCTAAATTATTTTTATTACCAGAGCACTAATTAACTTTTTACAAATATATGTCTAAACTATTGAAATGCAAATTTCTAAAATTCTAAAATACATAAACATATTCTAAATTGTATTATACTAATTTTTTATTTCTACTCTGCTCTTTCTATTCTCGCTCATGCACTTGCTATGTCAAATTTCTGGTACATTCTTCAGAATGATCTAAAATGTAAAATAATGATTGGGGTGAGACGACGCTCAATAAGTAAATAAGATTATTACTATTGTGTGGTTAAAATGAGCTTTCATAATTTCGTAAAATAATATTTAATACTATAACTTAAAAAAATGCTTTTAAAATAAATGTAAATTTTAAAATTTCTGCATAAAAACCTTTGTCATCAACTACAACTGTGAAATTTTATAATCATATACTATAACTGTTAAATTAAACTTTTAACTTTAAAAATTGTAATTATAATTTTTAATTATATATATATATATATATAATTTTCCTTATACGTTTCCTTTACATCATCATTTAGATATAATAATTGTCATATTCATATAAACTTATACTTTACCTTCAAATCATCAATAACTATGTATACGTAATTAAATATGTATATGCATATACTGTAAAAATCACCTTTAGGCATGTTAATCGTAAGTCATGTTTACCCCCATAATAGGATTGTGCGGTCCGAAGACTGGACTTATTTGGTTGGCCGGCCAAACTAAATTAACCTATATCATCATTAAGTCAGATTTTCCCTAGTAAACCCTAATTCGACCCAGGTGTACACTCAAGAGAAATCCACTATCATATAAAACCACTCTGTAAACAGTGTGGGTGCAATCTGATCTGTTTAAATTTTAAGCTACGGTACCAAGCATTCGTAATTTTCTGTATCATCTGAGCCATAAGGGGTTTTAAAAATATTTTTATTATATAATTTTTTCAATTAAAATAATATCATGAAAATCTCATTTTTACTCATATTTTCGTGAAATACGTAACATAAAAAAATCAACTCATGTAATTTTTACTCATATTTTCGTGAAATATGTAACGTATAAATAAACTCATGCCACAAAATTTTCGTATTACAAATATTTTCTTGAATATAAAATTAATGATGTAAAATACCCAATGGGTTTAGAGCATTTCTTAAATCAAAAATAAATGCAAGTATATTAAAAGTAAAACTAGTATAACTAAATATGCGTAAAAATAAACTCAAGAGAATTTTATGAAACTTACTAACATAATCGAAATTTACTTACAAATAAAGTCGGGTATGAATTTGGCAAAATATCATATTTTGAGAACTGAAGTGTGAATCGTCGGTCTAATAGGGGTTGAAATGGAAAAGAAATTCAAAAGATGTGGAAAAGGATAATTATATATATATATATTATACATGTCCTATAAATTTAAAATATATATCTATAAAACAAAATGAAGTGAAATATGGCCTTTAGAGCCTTAGCTCAACGTCAACATCTATCGAAGTGCTAACAATGTCACTGCTAACTACCTGGGTTATTTCTTAGCAGAGTTAACCTCTTGTAATGTCGCCGGCTTGGGTCGGAAAAAGGGAGAGAACGCTCATTTGTTCAGAAATGGAGGAAGAGCTGCCCTCTTCCCCTCGTGGCCTTTGGTGGGGATGCTCATAACGAGCCATCGGTGGCCTATACATGAGTCTCAACGCATTTTGGATCTCTTTGCAATGGTGGAGCAGGTCAGCATTATCACAAATTCTTAGTGTGGGGACTACGATGCTGCCATTGTAAGGGGTATGACTCATTGGTGTGATGTTAGTTGTAAGTTTCATAGACGGAATATTATCAATAGGGATGAGAGTACAAGTGGTTGGGAAAATGGCAAGAGCACTGCTCGGGGCGGTAGTGGCGGAGGAGGTAAGATGGATAATTGGTGGGGCAGCAGTTGAAATAGTGGCTTCTTCAATTGATCCCCGCTTACGCCTACGGTTCTCAAACCAAAAGTGTACATTTCTTGGCTCAATTGGACCATACTATCGAAGTCATGCTGCAAGCAAGATAACCCACTCCATAGAAGGGAGTTCCCCTTAACTACTGCGGAAGGCCTCCTCTAAAATCTCCAGTCGTGCCTTACTAGGTTTCCATCTTTGGATTGACGATCTAGTGCTGCTCTTAGCAACTTGGGGAGTTGGGTGATGTGGCAACATTTTTTAGTAATGAGACAATCAAGAGAAAAGTTGGGAAGAGTCAATCTCTGCAAACCGAAATGTAGTTGTTCAAGATGGTAGAAAGTTGTGATGCTTAGAGTTTGAGGAGGCAAACCCTTTTTATAGGAGAATAGTCGTGTGTTATTAAAATCAAGAGAGAGCGACATGTGCCGCAAGAATCGAGAAAGAGCAATGCATGTCTCAGATATCGAGTGACGCGTTTTTAAAAAAATCGAGGGAGAGCGACGTGTGCTGCGAGAATCGAGATAGAGTGACATGTGTCACGAATATCGAGTGATGTGTTTTGCAAAAATTGAGGGAGAGCGACGTGTGCTATGAGAATCGAGAGAGAGCGATGCATGTCACCGATATCGAGCGACGCGATTTTCAAAAATTGAGGGAAAAACGATGCAAGTCAAAAAAATTGAGAGAGAGCGACACGTACCTCGAGTGACACGCTTCGCAAAAATCAAGGGAGAGCGATATGTGCCACGGAATTTGGGAGAGAGTGACGCATGCTGCGAAAATCGAGCGAGCGACGTGTATAGCAAAATTTGTGGACTTAAGGTTCTGTTTATGTTTTTACATCTTTATTAATACTTTAACTATAATTAATCTCATCCTTAGGTTAGCACTTGGGTGGGTGGATTAGTGGTAAGGAATCGGCCGTGCATATATGTGATCGCGGGTTTGAATCCCCACTATGCTCAAGTGGTCTCATGCCTTGACCTTACTTCAAGGGAAAGTGAGCTATAGCCGATGATTTCTACCCATGAGGCTATTTTTTTTTTTTTTTACTGCAAGTGTACCCATTCTATGTGATGACCCAAAAATATATATATATATATATATATATATATATATATATATGATTAAAGTACAATAATAATAAAATAATAAAAATAGTCATTAAGTTAATATCAATATGGAAGTGTTTTTCTGTAGGATCCTTGATTCCATGTTTGATGCCTAAGAAAGACCTTATCTTAGCGAGTGCTCAGAGACCATTGCGGCTCAGTCGCTCCCTGGAGGTCGGCCTGATCAAAATGGAATTTCATAGGATAAACAGGATAGACACTGTTTGTACACGTAAATAAGTATATATACATAAAATAGTGTTTTGACAGACATAATTTGTAGAAATACATAATAAGATGATAATAATATAGGTATCATATGTGGGGCCCACAAGAGTATGTGGGGTCCACATGAGTCCCGGAGCCACAAGACACTGTTTATATACGTAAATAAGTACATAAAATAATGTTTTAACTGATATAATTTGAAGAAATATATGATAAAATAATAATAATATAGGTATCCTATGCGGGGCCCACAAGACTGTGTGGGGCCCACATGAGTCCCGAAGCCGTATGGAGGTTTACACGAGTCTCAAAGTTATGTAGGATGCATAAAATCGTATAAGAGTTATTCGAGTTACGTAGGATTCATTCGGGTCTCGAAGTTGTGTGGGGCCCACAAGACCATGTGGGGCCCACATGAGTTTTCAAAATTTAAATTTAATTCTTGTTCAAAAATAAATAATAAAATAAATAAATACTTAAAATAGTTTATAAGTAATAACAATGATAATAATAATGACAATAATGATTAAGAAAAATAATAAAATAATAAAATAATTAATTAACTAATTGATTAATTAATTAGGTAAGTAGTTAATTAAAAATTTATTTAATGGGAATGGTGGCAAGCACTCCCACATGGCCTCCATCCCCATCCCATACTCAACCCATACCTTGCCCATCCCTTGCCCATTCTTTAATTTTAAAAAATTATAATTTCACCCATCTCCCCACACTTTTATAAATTCTATTTCTTCCCCAAAATTTTCCTATAAATAGGGAGCTCTCAACCTTCATTTTTCACAATAATTTTCTAAGGAAGAGAAGGATTAGTGAGTGAAAGAATTTGTGGTGGAGTGAGAATTTTGAGTAAGTTCTCACTCACCCACTCTTTCCGATCTCATATCTTAAAGATAGTTATTGTGTTCGTAGCACACGGTAAAAGAAGAAGGTAAGTAAATTTTGATTATGTTAGTTTTTTATTTTATTTTAAATTCATACCCGAGTTTATTTTGTACGTAAATTTTAATTATGTTACTTAGTTCCACAAAATTTCCATGAGTTTATTTTTACGCATATTTAATTATACCAGTTCTATCTTTAATATACTTGCATCTATTTTTGGGTTAAGAAATGTTCCAATCCCCTCGGGTAAATTTTCAGCATTTCTTTCTATTCAAAAATAAAATTATATATATTTATAACACAAAAATTGTGTGGCATGAGTTTATTTCTACGTTACATTTTTTATGTAAATATGAGTAAAGATGAGATTTTCACGATATTATTTTAAATTGCATAAATTATAATAAGATGATTTTCAAACCCCTTATGGCAACGAAAGTTCAAAGTTACAGATGCTCGGTACCGCAGCTTAAAGTTTATACGGATCAGAGTGCACCCACACTGTTTACAGAGTGGTTATTTATGTTAGTGGATTTCTCCTGAGTGCACACCTGGTTCCGGACCAGGACTTAATAAGGAAAATCTCACTTAAAGTTTACGTACGTTGATTTAGTTTGGTCGGCCAGCCAGCTAAGTCCAGTCTTCGGACCGCACAACCCAGTCATGGGGGTGAACATGACTTACGGCAAACAGGCCTAAGGGTGGTTTTTACAATATATGTTTATACATATTTAATTACGTGTACAAAGTTACTAATGATTTGAAGGGAAAGTGTAAGTTTACGTGAAAAGGATCATTTTGGTGCTTAAATGACGATATAAGGAAAACGTATAAGGAAAAGTATATGTATGTTTATCATTAAATATTTTTACAGTTTTAAAGTTAAAAGTTTAATTTAACAGTTATAGTATATGATTGTAAAAATTTACTGTTAAAATTGATGACAAAAGTTTTATTCAGGAATTTTTAAATTTATGTTTATTCTAAAAGCAGTCTTGAAGTTATAGTATTAAATATTATTTTACTAAATTCTTTAAAAGCTCATTTTGGCCACACACTAATAATAATCTTATTTACTTACTGAGCGTCGTCTCACCCCAATCATATTTTATTTTAGATAACTCTGAAGGACATGTCGGAAATCAGGCTTAGCAAGCATGCGGGTGGGGATTAGAAAAATAAAGATTTACTTAGAAACATTAGTATGATTTCAGATATTTACGTTTGTATAATTTTCTTCTTTTGAAATAAGTGATTGTAACATGAATAATTAGCGCTCTGGTTTAATAAGAATCGAGTTTATTTGCTTCCGCTGTAAATCAGTAGTAAAGAGTTAATATCCCAGGCCCCTCGGGGTCGGGGTGTTACATTCTATATATATATATTTATATTCCAATATTATTATTATTATTATTATTATTATTATTATTACTAAATTAGATCAAATATATATTGGGTATGTTTGACCGATTGATGATTTGACAATGGTTAGCTATTTGAAGAAGATTAGTTAATTTTTGTATTACTTTGACTAATGAAATTTTTTTTTATGATATAGTAAAATTTAAGTTGTATTTACTTTTATAAATTTATACAAAATAAAAATTAAAGATTCCATCAAAATTTGTACTCCTAAATCAAACTTGGATACTTGATGGGAATTGAATATGTAATGTAAAATATATATATATATATATATATATATATTCATATTTAACTTGCACATGCTAAGGGATTTTTTTTAATTTAAATATAATATAGTAACATTTAAATTGTATTTAATTCCTTATAAACTAATACAAAATCAAAATTAAAGATTTAGTCAAAATATATATTCCTAAATTAAGCTTGAATATTTTGATAAGAACTGAATATGCAACGTAAAATTACATATTTATATCCAACTTGCACATGCAAAGAAATTTTTGGTATATTCAGATTTCAAAATAAACCGTTTATTCATATCTATTTTGTATGTGTAGCACCTCCAAACCTAATAGGGTCTAATGTGCTACTTCTTATATTTTTAGTGAAAACAATAATAGCAAAAATAAATGAATAATGAATATTATTATATTATTATATTTATATATATATGAAAATTTTAAATTATTAATACGTATGATATAACAATTAATTATGAGACATCAATATGGATACATGTTTTTACAAATATAAAAAATATATTTAAATTAATTAACGTGTCTTCAATAATACTACCATTTTTCTTAGAGAATATAAGATTGTTACCTGTCATTGGAGCTTTCACGTTAATCTCATTTCCTCCAATGTTACTATCTTTAGGATCCATTATTAAACGATGATAAAATATTATTTTAAAATAATAAATCTATTATTAACGTAGAACAAACGAAAATAAATATTATAAACTACTCAATCCTACTCAAATCAAGTTTTATGCCTAAACTCTAGTACAATTTATTTGCTAGAGTATGCAGAACATATATCTTATTCTTTGATACCAATTGTAAGGATCCAAACCCAAGTGAGTTCCTACATATAAACTTTTCAGCGGATGCAAATAAAACTAAATTATTTTTATTACCAGAGCACTAATTAACTTTATTACAAATATGTGTCTAAACTATTGAAATGCAAATTTCTAAAATTCTAAAATACATAAACATATTCTAAATTGTATTATACTAATTTTTTATTTCTACTCTGCTCTTTCTATTCCCGCTCATGCACTTGTTATGTCAAATTTCTGGTACACTCTTCAGAATGATCTAAAATGTAAAATAATGATTGGGGGTGAGACGACGCTCAATAAGTAAATAAGATTATTATTACTGTGTGGTTAAAATGAGCTTTCATAATTTCGTAAAATAATATTTAATACTCTAACTTAAAAAAATGCTTTTAAAATAAATGTAAATTTTAAAATTTCTGCATAAAAACCTTTGTCATCAACTACAACAGTGAAATTTTATAATCATATACTATAACTGTTAAATTAAACTTTTAACTTTAAAAGCTGTAATTATAATTTTTAATTATATATATATATATATATATAAAATTTTCTTTATACGTTTCCTTTACATCATCATTTAGACATAATAATTGTCATATTCATATAAACTTATACTTTACCTTCAAATCATCAATAATTCTGTACACATAATTAAATATGTATATACATATAGTGTAAAAATCACCTTTAGGCCTGTTAATCATAAGTCATGTTTACCCCCATAATAGGGTTGTGCGGTCCGAAGACTGGACTTATCTGGTTGGCTGACCAAACTAAATTAACCTACATCATCATTAAGTCAGATTTTCCCTATTAAACCCAAGTCCGACCTAGGTGTACACTTAGGAGAAATCCACTACCATATAAAACCACTCTGTAAACAATGTAGGTGCAATCTGATCCGTTTAAATTTTAAGCTGCGGTACCGAGCATTCGTAATTTTCTGTATTGTCTGAGCCATAAGGGGTTTTAAAAATATTTTAATTATATAATTTTTACAATTAAAATAATATCATGAAAATCTCATTTTTACTCATATTTTCGTGAAATACGCAATATAAAAAAAATCAACTTATGTAATTTTTACTCATATTTTCGTGAAATATGTAACGTATAAATAAACTCATGCCACACAATTTTCGTGTTAAAAATATTTTCTTGAATAGAAATTAATGATGTAAAATACCCGAGGGGTTTAGAGCATTTCTTAAGTCAAAAATGAATGCAAGTATATTAAAGATAAAACTAATATAATTAAATATGCGTAAAAATAAACTCAAGAGAATTTTATGAAACTTACTAACATAATCGAAATTTACTTAAAAATAAAGTCGAGTATGAATTTTAAATAAAAATATAATATAATCAAATTTACTTACTTCGTACTTAACCTTGTGCTAGGATCACAACGAATATCTTTTAAAAAATATGAGATCGGAAAGAGTGGGTGAGTGAGTATTCTAATTATAGCAAAAATTCTTCCTCCACCACTAATTCTTTCACTCACTAATTCGTCTCTTTCCTTGGAAATTTTTTGTGGAAAATGAAGGTTGAAAGCTTTCTATTTATAAGAAAATTTTAGGGAAGAAAATTGAATTTGTAAAAGTGTGGGGAGATTGGTAAAATTATAATTTTTTTTAAAATGAAGGAATGGACATAGGATGTGTTAGGTATGAGTTAGGTATGGGACAGGGATGGAGGTTATGTGTGAGTGCTTACCACCATTCCCATTTAATTAAATCTTAATTAATTAATTAATTAATCCATTAATAATATTTTTTTAAATCATATTATTATTATTATTATTATTATTATTAATATTATTATTATTATTATTATTATTATGTTTTAGTATTTTTTTTTTTAAGAATTAAGTTCAAATTTCAAAAACTCATGTTGCCCCACACAACTTCGAGACCCAAGTGGGTCCTACGTAACTCTACTAGTCCTCACACGATTTTATAAACCCTACATAACTTCGGGACTCATGTGGACCCCACACGATTTTGGGACTCATGTGAGGCCCACATAGTCTTGTGGGCCCCACATAAGATACCTATATTATTATGCTATCATTTTACAATGTATTTTTACAAATTATGTCTGTTAAAACACTATTTTATGTATATATACTTATTTACGTATAAAAATAGTGTCTATCCTATTTATCCTATGAAATTCCATTTTGACCAGGCTAACCTCCAGGGAGTGACTGAGCTGCAATGGTCTTTGAGCACTCACTAAGACAAGGTCTTTCTTAGGCATCAAACATGGAATCAAGGATCCTACAGAAAAACCCTTCTGTATTGATATTAACTTAATGACCATTTTTTATTTTTTTTTTATTATTATTATACTTTAATCGTATATATATTTTTGGGTCATCACATTGTTGAGTCATCTAAACTGAAACTCATGGCTAATTGACCACTGATTCTCGCTGAATAAATCCTGGAACCTCGAGCTCCCTGCCTACCTGTGGTAGAGGAGCAACCCCTTTGGCCTCTTAGGGGCTACTTTGTGCCTAATGCATACACCTCGTCGTCTCGTATCCAGTTCCCAGATGTTCAGGCAGTAAAATTCGAGATTAAGACTTTTATCATCTCAATGCTGCCTACCTTTCATGGGAATTCTACAAAAAATCCTCACCAGTATCTAAATGAATTCTTGGAAATCTATTCCACCATTCGTATACCTAATTTTAGTGATGACGCTCTCTGTCTTAGACTTTTTCCGTTCTTTCTAAAGGATAAGGACAAATATTGGCTGACGTCCTTAGAACTGAACTCGGTGGCCAACTGGGCCACCATGCAACATGAATTCTTGAAAAAGTACTTCCCAATTGGGAAGATGAACCATCTTCATAGAGCCATCATGAGCTTCTCATAGATGGATAGGGAACTCTTTTTCAAGACTTGGGATCGCTTTAGGGATCTACTCCACAAATGCCCACATTATCAAGTCTCCAAGTGGTAATTAGTTCAAACTTTTTATGAAGGATTAGATGAAAGAGATAGGTCAATGGTTGATGCATTGTGTGGAGGTAATTCCCTCACCAGGCATAAGAATAAGGCTTGGGTTCTCTTTGAGAATCTAGCTGAGAATTCTCAGCAACACATGATTGCTATTTGTAGACCCCCCCCCTATCCATACACGTCCAAACCTAAGGGAATCTATGAGTTGGCTATAGGCCACAACTTAGGATAGCACCTGCAGCTCACAACGTGTGTAGAAATGTGTGCAATCTACTCTGACCCTTTCCACTATTGTTATAATTGTCCACATGTGTCATCCCAACATAAGCTTGTGTAGGCAGAAGTGAAGGCCACTCATAATTGGTATGATAAGCCATCTCAGGACCCCTATTCCAACATATACAATCCTCGGTGGAAACAACACCCCAACTTTTCCTAGAGGCCCTAAGCTTCGGGCTCTGAACCCCAAAGACCTCAGCAAAGCCCTAATGCTCTGCCTCCGCGACCATATCAAAATTTTCAAAATCATCCTTACTCTACCCCCAGATCTTCATTATTTTAGCAGCCACCTCCTCTTTAGCCCAAGTACGATGCATTTCAAGAGACAGTGCTAAAAACCCTTAAGAACATTGAGGCTGATCATCAAGTGGATCGACAACTCCTTTACTCTCACTCCCAATCCATCGCGAAGATAGAAGCCACCATGGGGCAACTAGCTACAACCTTGAGTCAAAGAGATGAGGGAAAGTTGCCAAGTTAGACTGTAGTAAATCCCAAAGGATAATATGGGGTAGAATGTGAACCAGACACTGGTCTGTCGGCTTATCATGAGCAGACCCAGGTGCTATCCACTCTTAAGAGTGATGGGATGCTAAAAAACCAAGGCCAAGGAGCAGATGAGCGAGGGAAAAGATGAGGAGGATAAGAGGGAAATACCTAACATTGATTCTTTTATCCTATCTTCCTTTAGGTTCATACATAAACCCTTTACTCCCACACCTGCTACTGGAGAAGCCAAGCCTCACTATGCCCCTCATATGACATTTCATGCTTCTCCAGTATCACTCTCTGTAACTCCTCGTGCAACCTCGTTGTTTAGGAAAGAGGCTTCCACTGAGTCCATTTGGGACATATTTAAATAAGAAAAGATTGACAAGCCTATCCTAAATAATCAAGGAATCACCTGCGTATATCAAGTTCTTTAAGGATTTACAGGAATACGAGTCGAGGGTGCAAATGGATGAATTAGTAAGGCAAGCCAAATACATGAGTTCAATGATACTAGGACACCTCGTTCCTAAACTGAAAGATCTCAGCTCACCCACTATTTCTTGTGTAATTGGTGGTTACACCATTGATGGAGCTCTTTTAGATTTAGGGTCAAGCATGAACATCCTTTCGTATTTGGCTTACCAGAAACTTAACCTAGGAGAATTGCTACCCACACTGGTCACATTATGTCTTGCTGATTGTTCCATAAAGAAACCCTGGGGTATGGTGGAGGATGTTGTGGTTAAGGTGGAAGAGTTCCATTACCCTATCGATTTCATCATCTTAGATATGGAACCATCCATGAATCCAATCCCTGTTCTTTTAGGATGACCATTCTTGGCTACAACTAATGCAAACATTCAGTGCTGAACATGGATTATAGACATCTTCTTGGGCCATAGGCAACTTTGGTTGAACATATTTCATACTCCCCGACATGCACATTAATTCGTCCAAGCTGTGGACAAAGGCCTGATTAATCAAGTTGTTGGGGAAGAGGTTCCCTCAAGTCTGTGGAGGGATCCATTGGAAGAGACATCGCTGCCCAAGAGTTCCTTTTCATCTAGCCCAAAGGATTCTTATGAACTACAAAGAAAAATGCATGACTTGGATCCCGATCTAGAGGCAAAGTTGGGGGGTAAGCCAGCCAAAGTGTGACAAGGAGATGGAGGAGGAAAATTTTCTTTCGAATCCAGCTGAGTTCAAAATGAGTTTTAGAGTGTCTAGTTGAAAACGGTAAACTTAACATTTCCGGGGGGCAACCCAATAATTTTCCTTTTCTTTTTTGAGTCCATAAGTTGTATAGGGTAGACTAAGTATGGTTTAGAGTCCTTAGAGTAGGTCTTAGGATAAGTTGGGGGTGCGACTAAAGGGGCGACCTTCATACATATAGGTGACTAGGTCTAGTCCCTGAATTTTGCTGAAATTTGAAAATACTAAGAGGGTAGACCTATCCGCGACTAGCGCTGAGCTAGGTGTACCCTGGTCGAGAACACCGAAAGTCGCTTAAATCCATGCTTTGCCCTCGACTCTTCATCTCCTGCTTTTTTCTTTTTTTCTTTTTCACCTCCTTTTGACTTTGTCTCTTGCCCTATTCCATCACTCTCACCATGTCTTCGGAATCCATTCCCGATTCTCACTCGCCACAATGTCTTTTCCACCTGTACCAGAGCAAGGTTCATCTCTGAACTCCTCTCCGGACTCATCCCAAGCCTCATCCCAACCCCTTGCTTGACGACTATGGCTTTGCACCCTGCCAAGACGAGGTTCCTCGTCAATAGGTCGATCGTACTATTTATTTGTAAAATGGTGTGACTATGTTGCATGTGTTTTCATTTTTTTTCATTGAATTAGTTTTTGTGGGTATCACCTTGGAAACCCTCACAAGAATAGAACTCGTCCACTAGGATCAACCTAGAGGTTTAAAGTCTTGTTGCATATGGAAAATGTAACCGTGTTTCCCATGAAAGGGAAGGTAGATAGGATTTTAGAATTTTCTTAGATTTTGCTTTTCTTGAGGACTAGCAAAGTGTAAGTTGGGGGTTTAGACCCTCATTTACCTTTTCTTGTCCTCACTTTATTATTTATCTACCCATTGTTATCATTGTTCGGAGCTGTGCAAGATTTGTTGGTCTTTTCAGGAAACACAGGTTAAAACCAACGAATTAGGCATGTAAGACGCTAAAGGAGTATCTGGAGTACATAAAGCTTAAATTCAGAAGTTTAGCCAAGCTCCCAAAGCCTCAGTCATCAAAGAAAAATAAGTCTTTGTCCGACCAAGTGGCGTGACTAGCAACACAAAGGAGCGACCTAGTCTTCCACTATAGATTCTGAAGTTCAGATTGAGATCGAAATGCTGCAAAGGTCATGAAAAGTAAGATATACTCCCAAGAGGGGGGTGAATTGGGATTTTAAAATTTTCTTTGTAAATTCTTGTTTTACAATTTCTTTTAGTTAATTATTAACCCCTTTTTCAATTTGAGTTAATTTGCAATCACACTCTACAACACAACAACTTCACAAGTACAATTGATTTGTAATAACCAACACTCAATCTAAGATTTAGTTTTTACTAATGAACGATGATGATGATCAAAACTTCAATATTCAAATTCCAGCTTTTTAATATCAATCCAATCAATGAGGTGAGCTTGATATCGCAATATGAAATAAAATAGAAAATTCAACCAAGCTTCCAAAATTCAAATATTGATATCATATACATATCTTGAATTTATATATGTAATCAACCAATATATTAATGAGTTTTGGTATTAATCAATCAACGTACTCCCTTACGGTTTCCACAATATAATATTGATCAATTAACATACTCCCTTACGGTTTTCGAAATTCCCAAAAGCAAATTAATATTCAACAATTCATATAAGAATCCACGCAGTTTATATGTGCTAAAATTTAAAGAGAATAGGAAAGAGAGTGGCATTGAGATTTTTTATGAGGTTCGGCTATACCCGCCTACGTCCTCGCCTTAGGTACACCACCCAAGGATTGCACTATACCACTCCTTTAACCAGGCGGAGCAAACCGTTTACACACTCTTTTAAGTAGGATGGAGCACTCCTCTCCAAGCGATACCCCATGCTCAGTAACCCAATGATTCAACAATCCTGAACCGCAAAAAACAACAAGAACAAGAAACAATTCTTGTGTATAAAGACACTCTCAAAACAGAGTTGATTAGTACAAGTTTAAACCAAATATACTTCAATCAAATTCAATATAAAAATGTGAAGCTCAAGTAATTTATCACCGGGATTCTTTCTTAGATTGAAGATTTCAAGTAGAGCACAAGAACCATGTGATTGTATCAGCAAAAACTCAGTAATACTTTAGCAAAAAAGTGTGAGCAAGAAGGCTTTTTGAAGAGTATGAGAATTAGAGACTGATTGTTGTGGTTGTGTTTGATTATTAGGTTTAACGTGTACTTATAGATAGAAAAAGTGTAATTTTTGTAATCCCCAAGTTGCTTTGAGTATTCTCGAAGTTTTTACAAAGTTTGGGGGTCAAGTGAACACTTTTGGAAACTTTCCCATGCTGTTTAAATTTGAATTTTACAAAGGTCGGTCGCCTATCAAAAAGTCTCAAGCGCCTATCACTTTAAAAAACCAAAAAACCAACGAATCTCAAAATTCAGTGTTGTGTCAATTGCCTGACTCAACCTTAGAAGCCTGTTAGTTGCCTAATATGGATCTGTGAGGCGCTTGTCAACTTCAACCATCCTTTAGTATTTTGGTCATAACATTTTATATACAACTCCAAATTGGATGTTCTTGGTATCAACAGAAAGCTAGGAGAAAGTCTCGCAACTTTCATGTTGAACACTTTTTAAGATAAAGAACTATTGATAGATAAAATTGTACATCAATGCAGATATAGAAAAAAAGAAGGGAATTTTGAGTATCCTATTTTGGTGTTTTTCATTCCAAAAATAATATTAACCTTTTTGAAATAAATTTTGACCTTATAAAAATATTTTCCAAGTATTTTAAAATGTATCTAGGTTCAAGTAATTAACCCAAGAGTTTCATGTATTCATATTGAAATCGTTTGAAGTACTTACATGAGACTTCTTAAATGACTATAACTTTCTAAGCGCTAAGTCTTCATTTATTTGCTTCGCTCTCAGTATCTTCATATATTTGCTTTGCTTTCAATATCTTCATGTATTTTCTTTGACTTCTTTCATAGCTCATTGACTTACGTACATATTTCATCAAGTTCTTCTAGCTTTAAGTACAAGCTTTCAATAGTCTTTTCAAGCACTTGACCTTAGTATTTTATCAACATTCTTGAGTCTTAAAACTTCACTTAACCAAATATGTTAAGTTCTTTTACTTTGTTGTCATCAAAACAAGATTTTAAACCTTGTGAGGCCAACAAGTTGGCCAAGTGATTGACCATGTGATTGTCAAGGGTGACTAAGGTGAGATACTTAACTCTCATGAGCCAAGAAATACCGAGAACATTGACCAAGTGGTCAACCAAGAGACCTTGAGGGACGACTATGTCGAGTTTCTGAGATTTCCTAAAGTTCGAGATCTTGCAAGTCTCAACCATCAATTCGACCAGCAAGACCCTGACGGGCGACTAAGTCAAAGACATCAAAGATTCAAATTCTTGATTTCCTACAAGTCTCGACCAGGGTGCACATTAGGGAAGCATGGGAACGACTTGGTCAACAACGATGATATTCTGCGGGAGATTTGCTGCAAACTTTCTTAAACTGAAAATCAAACCTTGTAAACCCAAGAGCCTATAAATAATCGCTTCGAAGATGAGCTTTAGGTTCCTCTTTGGCCTCTCTTAGGTTAGTGACAGACTTAAGATGTCATTGAGAGTCATTGTAGATTAGTTAGAGTAGAATTCAATTTTTGTTTTGGTGTGTGCACGAAGTGTCTGACGACCTATGACAACCGGCGAAATTTGTGTAATCTTCGTTTATATTACATAATCATTCTCTTGTTCCTTCTAGCATTGGTGGCAGACGTACTAAATACAAAGGATTGATCTTTTTGTATGCTTTCTCTTTACCGCTTGATTGTGATGAATGTTTGGTTGACAGGATAACACTTCTACAACTTCAGTCAGGTACACGTATTAGGCTAAAGTCTCCCACAGAGGTTCTTATGATCGTTGTGATAGAGTATACTCTGGTTCCCGACCGTGCTCCGAAAGATTGGCGCACCTTTACTACTCCATGCCATCAAACAGCTCCTTGGATTGTTTAGCCAGGTTCCAGTTAGTTTTATGTGGTAAACTCATTGAACTTAGATTATGCAAACAACATCTCATGTGTCATTCATGATTAAGCATTGTTTTGTAGGAGTAAAGTTAAGTTAGATTTACATGCTTTTCAGGGGTTGATAGAAAATACCCTAAAAAATATCATCTTTTACTTTTCTTTTACACAAGACTACAATAGATTAATTTGGAAATGGTTTGATAACTGCGCTTTAAGTCCCTAAGGATTAACACCCGATTTCCCCACTTTCTACTGAACTTGAGATTAAGTTAGATTTTATAAATATTATTTTTGCTAGTTAAGGACCGAAGCCTTGGCGAGCCTACCATCGCTATGCATTCAATTTTCAAAACATCCTATCATATTCCCCTTGAATTGAAACTAAGATGCATCAATGTCAAAAATGTCTTATAAATTTTAATGATTGTGTTTTATAACTTTATATAATATTGCACGCATTTAAAAGAAACCACAAAAAAGGTACTACAATTTTGATTTTCTTTTAAAAGTATTAACAATTAAAAATGAAAATTTTCTTGCTTGCTTGGTTCACTTGCAACTACATATATAGTTAGAATGCTTAAAGTAACTAGAATCTAAAAACTAAGACTAGTTTAATTCATAGAATAATTATTTAAATTCGATGAAAAAGCTAAGAGTAGAAGGGCATAGTACTCCTTGCATGTTTTCTTATTGGTTTATCTAATATGTAATAAGAAATAAATATACGTTTATATGCTAAAATTTAGAAATAGTTATTTTATTCCTATTTTTTATTATTAATTTATAAACAAAATCTTCATTACAATAACTTATTTTTTTGTATAATTAATTTAGTCTTTTTAATAGGTATTCTACAAATCAAATTAATCAAAAACTTATTTATTTAATGTAATTTACATATATTTGGAAGAATTTATGAGATAAATAAAATATAGAGTTTTTAAATTTGGATTAAAATTTAAAATCATAAAAATATTCTCACTTATTTAAATTGGAAAACATAAATACATATGAAGATTTGAAGGGGAAAAAGTTAAAAGTATTTGTTTTTTTGGCACCAGCGAATGAGTAAAGAAAGGGAGGGGGCGGACCTAAATATGGTGTAATACCAAAGGATAAAAAGAAAAAAGGCACCCCTACATTTCTCATTGCCATCCATCTGCTTTAACTTTGTCGTCTCACTTGCTCGATATATCGTCTCTCAGTTATTCAATAGTCAGATTCATACGCAGCATAATCATTGTTACGATCATTTTAAAGAATATTTTCTTAAAAAAATTTTAAAATATTTTACAATCACAAACAATGCTTAAAGCACTTATGCGTATTACCACTCTAATTCTTTACATCACTTTTTTTATTTTATCTTTTTCAATTTCCTGTGTAACATATATAATATATCTAAAATATTGAAATCTATTAACGCTATTAATTTCATGCCTACCAAATTTAATTATTTCTCCAGTATTCCTCCAATTAAAAGACAGTAAGAAATGTATACAAAATGTTGATAAGCAAAAAAAATGATTCGAAAATTTCCTCTTTTGCCCTTCTTAAAATTTAATTGAATAAATTTCATACTTAATATTATTTAATAATTTTGTTATTGTCTTTTTGAAAACTCAGCCCCAAAAAGGCACCGCATCGAATTCAATCCAGACGACTCCTTGCATGCGCAGCCATAAGTGAGAAGGTCGTGCACCGCGGCACAGCAAGTCTTCCCCTACAGATAGAAATATATATAAAAAAATTGGGATATTAACATGTTATACTTAAAAAGAAAGCTAAAAATATCGGTACCAAATCCAATGCCCAACCCACACGCACCCACTAGAAGGCTCCCTCTACGCTCCGCCTAATGGTTTTTCGGTCGCTCTCCATTTCCATGTCCATGACACTCGTTTTTTCTTCTCCCATCTCCGACAACACGTTCAAGTAAGTGTGGATTTTTCTTGTGGCTCTCTTGGGAAATTTTAGAAGAAGGAAATAGAAATATTAATTAATTCACTTTTTAATATTTAGTTACAAAAATAAAAAATAAAAAATAAAAAATAAAAATTGTATCAGATCAATAAAATAAAATATAACCTTATGAATTATGTATATTTTTTATTTTTAATAATATTTTATATGGAGGAAAAATATAGTAAATGTTTTTTTCCACTTTAAATGAACCCTAAAACACAATTAATAATAATAATAATAAATGAAAAATAAAATAAAAAAAGGACACAGTGGTCAGTGGAGACTCACGTACAAACCCACGAGAAACTCTCTCTCTCTCTCTCTCTCTCTCTCTCCATCTCTATCTACTTTCTCTCTCCACTGTTGCTCTCTTGGCCTCCGGTGAATGCATGAACGCATTATGTGTCTCTCCGTGTGTCTATGTACGTTTGCCACGTCATGTCCCGGGATGAACCCAACCACCGCCTGCCGTCTCAAACTGGCTTAGCTGTTCCTCACTGTTGCTTGGCCCCACCACCCTTCTCTCGCTCACATCCATTCCCACCCCCCTCCCCTCTCTCTCTTCTTCCCCTCTTCTTCCTCGAAGCCTCTCCATATAAATCACAACCATATGCACTCGCACCAAACTTTCTCTTCTTCCATCTCAATTTCTTCTTCGCCTTCTTCTCAATCCTAATTAATTACGCCTCTCTCTCTCTCTCTCTCTCTCTCTGGTTGGATTATCAGTCAAAATGCCTGCTTGGTGGGGGAGGAAATCTAGCAAGAACAAGCAGCAGCAGCAACAACATCCCGAAAGAGCCAAAATCAATTTCAGCGAAGCAGCGATCGAGGATAATAAGAAGAAAACTAAAGAGAAGCCCAAGAGCCTCGACCAAGTATCTGGAACACTCTTGACGCGCAATTCGCCGCGGAACAGCAGGGAATTTGCGGCTGCTAATGGGGTTGGTAGGTTGTCTTCTGCGTTTTCGGGTTTTGATTCGGATGGGGGAGATAAGACCCCTCTTCCCCTGCCCCGCCCGTTGATATCGTCCACTCCGTCGCCGGCAAATGATCATGTGGTTGGACTTGGATCTGGGTCCGTCTCCGTTTCGAGTGTGAGCTCATCTGGGTCTTCTTCCGACGATCCCCTTCCTCATGAGCATGCTCAGCTTGGTCTTTACAGGTTGGTCTTATTGGTGCTCTGCTTTGGGCTCGAGTTCTGGCTTTTGTTGGGGGGTGTGTTTCTTTTTCGAGTTTTGAAATTTTTATGTGTTGGGGATTGTTTGTATTGATTTCATGATTCGAAATTGGTTCTTTGATTATATCTAGTGCTATTATATGTGGTAATTTAATTGATGTGGGGTAAAAAATGTTATTATAAACGCTCGCTATTAATTCAATCTAACCGATCAGCAGGGAACCCGTCCTAGGGTTTAATTGATTTCCCTACGCCCTCTCTCTCTCTCTCTCCCGATAATTAATTCATTATTTAAGATCTTGATTGCTTATTGTATGGGGCTTCCCCTTTTAAAGTTTATATTTTTAATTTGATTGATTGATCATTTTGTTCTGTAATAAACAACTTTAACACTAGAACTTTTTTTTTAAAAAAAAAAAAAGAAAGGATTGATATACTCTCTCTCTCTCTCTCTCTCCGCACTTTTTTTCCTGTTAAGGTTTTTTGATTGCTTTGCCCATGGCCTTTTTCCTTTTACAATCAGAATACAGGTAAACTGTCTGCGTATCTGTTCTCTTTTCCTCTTACAAGTGAGTTGTACTTCTATTTGATTCCATCTACATTTACTTTTTCAAAACAAAGTACTTCTATTTGATTCTTTCTTTGTTTGTTTGTGTGTGTGTGTTGGGGGGTGGGGGTTTCTCATGTTAGCTTTTGTGCTGTTCCCTTAATGTTCCATTCAAACTGACGTGCAGAAGCATAATTCCCCATCAGTTGAGCTGAATTGTCTCATGGGCGAGGGCAATTTTTGAGATTCTGCATCTTCCTTTGAATATTAATAATTGGTATATAATAAATAGTTCCGTATCACATTGAACTGGAATGATAATATTTTTCTTTCGCATTGGAAGATATGGACATTTTGAATTGCTAAATTTTGTTACAAAGAAAATAAGGAATAATTAGCCTAACAAGGATATTTTTTTCTTGGTTCTTCAAAGCTGGCTAACAGATGCCTGTGTCATGTGTTGAACACAGAGGGCATAGTGAAATGAAGCTCAACTCAAGGCCGAGAAGCCCATGTCATGGGTCTAGAGGAGCCACTGCCACCACATCCCCTCTTCATCCACGGTTAGGTGTTTCAAGTCTAGAGACTTCAATGGGGAAGCAGGAAGATGGAAAGAGTCAGTGTCATCGGTTGCCTCTTCCACCCAGTTCTCCTACTAGTCCTACTGCCTTACCCAGCTCAAGGGGTAGTGGAGTGGCTGAAAATGCAAATTATACTCTTTCAAAGTGGAAGAAAGGGAGGCTTCTAGGCAGAGGTACTTTTGGGCATGTCTACCTTGGATTTAACAGGTAAAGTGATTCCTCATACAAATGAAGGGAATTTTAGTAACATATATAGAATGAAAATTAAATTACTAACTGCGTAATGAAGGGTCACTTGTATTAAAATGTCATATATTGTCATAATGATTGAATATTTGGCCATTGCTCTATTTTCTATTCTTTTCTACATGTAATTAGTTTGAATAAGTAATATTAATCATATAATGATGTGAAGCATCATTTAACGTTCTCAAACAACAAAATTTTACTAGCCGTTACTAGTGACTATTTACTATTTATGAACCTAGATAGTGTTTTTTTTTTCCTCTTAAAAAAATGATGATGATTACCATTAATAACAATATGGGGTATTTGTACGCTGTTCCAAAAAAATGTGGTCTAAAATAATTTTAAACTAGAATAATATTATGTCATTTCAAATATCTCTGTGTGTGTGTGTGTGTGTGTGTGTGTTTGTCTAGGTGCCTATTTATCTATTTATTTATTTATTTATTTTTCCATTTATTTTGTACTTCTGATGTGTGGTTGCAAATGTAACAGTGAAAATGGGCAAATGTGTGCTATCAAAGAAGTTAGGGTTGTTTCTGATGATCAAACATCCAAAGAATGCCTCAAGCAACTGAATCAAGTAATCTTTTCATTCTTTGAATCCTGTCAAGACTTTAATTGGTACTTGTTTTGTATACAGTTGACTTAAGAACTTCACACTTACCTTGTCTTTTGGTGCTCGATATGTTAATGTGGATGCGATGGATTTGTAACTTTTTTTTTGTTATTGTCAACAGGAGATAACTTTGCTTAGCCAACTTTCACATCCAAACATTGTTCAGTACTATGGAAGTGAACTGGTATGAGCTAATATCTTGTTTCTAAAAGGTTAAACATTCGTGTTCATATCTGCTCATACATGTAAAAAGGCCCAGAGATGAGGCTTTTCTTTCCACTGGGGAGGGGGGTGTGGGGGGCACTGGTGAAGCGAGGGCAGGGTATGGGTGGTTTAGTGAAATCTTTTTTTCCGACATGCAAGCAAATCCTCAGTTTGTTCAATCGAAGGGGTTAAGCGAAGGTACTTTCTTTTGATAACTTTAGATTATCGTGTTTTCAGGGTGAAGAAGCACTATCAGTTTACTTGGAATATGTCTCTGGTGGTTCTATCCACAAATTACTACAGGAATATGGTCCTTTTAAGGAGCCTGTTATTCAAAACTATACAAGGCAGATCATTTCTGGGCTTGCATACTTACATGGAAGAAATACAGTCCACAGGTACTTTTGTTTAAAATTAGTGAGGATCACTGAATGGTTAATTTTGTTATGTGAAATTCTAGCTTTCCCCTCTATCTTTAAGAAGCAGTTGTGCATTTCCTTGCAGGGATATTAAAGGAGCAAATATATTGGTTGATCCTAATGGTGAAATCAAGCTTGCAGATTTCGGCATGGCTAAACATGTAGGTCTTGCTTCTGCAATTCAAAAAACAAGAAACATAGGACTAAAGTTTGATAGAAAGATAAAAATATAGCAGAATAATAGCCAACATAATGGAGTACTGAGAAAAGGAAAACAATGGTATTTCAGTTCTGCCCCATTTGGCTGCCAAGAAAACATGGAAAGTAGGGATTTTTTTTTTGTGTGGTTCTTATACAAATATGAACATCCCTGTTTTCTGTGTTTTCTTCCATTTTCTTCACTAACAAGTAGAGCGTAAGGGCATGTAATGTTTATGCAACACCAAGTGCACAAGGTTCCTCTGCTAATCGGGGTCTGGGGAGGGTTGCATGCAGCCTTACCTCCACACTTGGAGAGACTATTTCTGTGATTTGAACCTGTTGCCTTCAAGTTTGGATATAACACCCATACCATCGAGTTGAGCCTTGATAAAGACATGGAATCTGCTGGTATAAAAGGTCATCTTACTCATGGTTGCAAATATTTTTAGCTGATAAAATCCAACAAAATTATTTAGATTACATACTTAATAAAATTGTATAATTGTTTTGTTTCCATGCTTTTTCTGAACCAGATCACAGCTTGTTCATCAATGCTGTCTTTCAAGGGAAGTCCTTACTGGATGGCACCTGAGGTATCTCCTCTCTCTCTCTCTCTCACACACACACATCATGATCATCATGATCATCGTCGTCGTTGTTAATTCATCATCTTCAGTTTTTTTTTGGGTTCTTTCCTTCCAATTTTTTTTAAATTTTTTCCCTGGTTGGAGTCTGTTGTTCGCCAAAGTTTGTTCCCCTAACAATGTCTATTTTCAGGTTGTAATGAATACAAATGGATACAGCCTCACTGTCGATATTTGGAGCTTGGGATGTACAATTCTTGAAATGGCAACATCAAAGCCACCTTGGAGCCAGTATGAAGGGGTGCGTATCCAATAATCAGATTATATTCTCATATTTTGTTGTATTTCTCTCTTTTCCTTCCATGGTGAACTTTGAAGTGTTTGTTGGACCAAAATCATTTTATAACTCTTGAATTAACAGGCTGATAAAAAAATATTATTCTTGAATCAACAGGTTGCTGCAATATTTAAAATTGGAAACAGCAAAGATATTCCAGAAATTCCTGAAAATCTTTCTAATAATGCAAAAGATTTTGTGAAGCGATGCTTGCAACGGGAGCCATCTGCACGCCCAATGGCCTTAGAACTACTAGACCACCCTTTTGTTCAAGACCAAGCTACAACAAGAGCTGCAAACATCAATATAACCAGGGATGCCTTCCCTTGCACCTTTAATGGATGCCGCACACCGGTAGAGCATTCTGGATGCTCGTATTACTTTGGTGAAATTGGTTTATGCATATGAGAATTATCTTTCACTATGTCCAACTTGAATTAATTGATTTTAGTAGAATTCTTCTGCTGCATAATCTAATGAACTAGTAAGAACTGGTTCGGAACTCTGGGTTATGTAGGAGTCTGTCTTTGGGGAATCCCAAAATGGCCATTGTGCAAATGAGAAGGCTTTGTGCAGCTAATAAGGCTTTCTTACGAGTCCACAACAACCTCCTTTGTAGTTAAAATCATCAAATAAGTGAAGTGTGTCAAATCCCATCACCATAATTGTGGACTGCTAATGAATATAAGACTGGTTGATTTAATTGTCAATTTTTGATGTTTTCATAAGCATAAACTTGGCATTGGATTTAGGCATTGATGACATGTGGTTTTGCTAGAGCTTTCTGTAATATCTTAAGTGTTTGAGGCAAAAGTTTCTGGTGAAGTGGGATGGACGCAATGTCTGTTCATTGATATTTCTGCAGAGAACAACATAATGCACATGAAAATTGCAAGAAATATCTTCATATAAAATTTTCTGCTAGCATTCTTGTGTGTGTGGTTGCCGAGAAATAATTTATTGTTCTTTGACACATAACTCTGGAACTACTCCCTTATTTCATGTGTAGAAAGAAGTCTGGCTACCCATTGTTTTGGCAAATGTTCTTAGTATTCTCATTGGCTATTCAACTTGCTACATATGTAAAATTAGATATCTTCCAACATTACTTTGTTGGAGCCTAACATTTGGCTGGATGTAACTTCTTGCATTTACTTTCTGTGGCAGCCGGCCTCGGAGGTCCATTCTAACAGAACGAGTATGGCTTCATCCGACGGAGATTATATGACGAAACCAGTGGTCACAGTTTCAAGAGCTATGAAAACCTCAAGGTAGCTATGTTGCCACCTACTCCCCAAAGCTTTTGAACAAAAAAAAAAGGGTGATCACGAACCCAGAAAAATGCAAAAATCGAAAAAAAAAGAAAAAGGTTCAAGTTCAACACAAAAAAAGATTTTGACTCTTTTGTTCTTATATGCTTTATTGAGTTCAATTTTTTGAAATATTGAATAATTTGTAGCCATTAATTAAATTTATAATGTGCAGGGAAACCGTGAGAACAATCACGTCTTTGCCTGTATCTCCCTGTTCTAGTCCACTGCGACGCTCTGGACCTGCATACAATACCTTCCTTCTTTCTCCCCCACCCTCTTATGGTTTTAGTGGTTACAATCCGAATGAATGCTCATCTTATCCAATGAGACAGAATGCAAAATGTACATTCGATCCATGGCCTGAAATTCCCCTTGGTAAAAACCAGACTCCTGGCGGATCCCCAAGAACAAGAACATACAATTGAGTAAAAGCACCAGCACCCAGTATCATAAAAAATGCCAGATGGACTCCTTTGCTCAGTCAACAGACCAAGTTGGGTCGAATTGTTGGGAACAATTTAGGGAGTACAGGGTGCAATGATGATTGAATTGACAACATTCTTTTGTATGGGGGAACACGAAGAGGGGAATAATTTTGGTTACCTACCTTGATGATGTTGTAAAAATGTCATATGCTGTAAATGGAGGGACGAGCTGTTCTTGACATTTATGGTGTATACCGGGGATAATGTTTTGATTGTTCCATAAGCTACCAAAGGGCAAGCACTTCTGACTTATGTTGCCTGCACGGACTTTAGGTTGGGCAAAAGCTTTCTATGAATATGGAAGAATGTGGTTGTATTAGGGTTTCACCTTCTTATCGTTGACGAACATTCCAAGAGGCAACGCAAAACAAAGCATGCATGCTTGTAAACACAAAATCCTAGTTTCATTCTTAAATTACTAGAGCTGCTCTCCCATTTGATTGGGGGAATGGAATTGAAGTAATAAGGAATTGAGGTGTGAATGAAATCAAGATAGAAATTCAATGTGGTTAGTGTTTGAATGTTTTATTAATAAAATAGAATTATTTTAGCAATTGCAGCTTATATTTCTTTCTAGGTTTGGTATTCTTTGATGTTTGGTATAATAAAATAAAAAAATAAGTTATTTTTAAAAATGTTCTTATTTTGCATTTAGGAATTTGAATTTTAGACATTAAATTTGAATTTGTGTGGATTTAGATAAGGCGTAGTAAAAATTGTATTGGGTCGTATTTGAATCCAAGGTCTACATTTATAAACCCTATATTATTATAATTTTGTAATTTTAAATGTATAACTTTAATTCAACATTGTTTTCATTTAAGATTTATACAAATTTTGGATTATATGTTTAACAATTTTGATATTAATGACACAATGACGATGACATTTTTTTGTAGATTTCTTAATAATGCTATTATTTATTATTCTTGTGATTATTGTTGATGTTATTAATATTTTTTATTTTTCTAATGGTAATAATATTTTTCATTATTATTATTATTATTATTATTATTATTATTATTATTATTATTACATAGGAACTTCAGCCACCAATAAGCCTTTCGGATCTCTTGGTGCGGCACCAAATCTACGGATCAGTGTCCTCCTTCTAGGTCTCGTTGATTAGGTAAAGTTCGAAATGCGGATACAGTTTTCGTGCATCATTTGGACGTTTGGTCAACCTGACCCCCGAAACACATCTTCATTACCATCCACGGTCTTCGCTGGCTCACAAAGAACTCTTACCATCCACGGTTCCTGCTGGCTCACAAACCGAACTCTCACAATTCATAATCCTCGCTGGCTCACAGAGTAAATTCTCACCATCCACAGGTACCGCTGGTTCCATGAGTGTATCTACCTGAAATTGAACTTCTGATGCTTCTTTTTACATGCTAATGCCTTTCCATCGCGCCATGCCTGTGAGGACCAATATTTTTCATTATTATTGTTATTGTAATTAGTGGTGATGTTGTTATTGTTGCTACATTATAATAATTTATAATAATATTGTTATTGTTGTTGTTATTAATACTATTTATTTTTCTTTCTATCTTTATTATTATTATTATTATTATTATTATTATTATTATTTTGACTGTTATTGTTGTTTTTTTAAAAAAAATTATCATAATTACTATTCGTATAATTATTAATATATTAGTATTGTTACGACAGTGGTTATTGTTTTTTTTTATCATAGCTATTATTTTATTATAATAATAGTAATAATAATAATAATAATTATTATTATTATTATTCAAAAAAAAGGTATTCAAAAAAAATTAGGATAGTCTTTCATTGAATGAGGGAATTAATATTTTGACTAGTGCAACTACAAACTTATAAAATACTAATCATAAGAATTGGAGTTGGAAATAGAATTTTGATTCTATTCCACCCCTTATCCATGAACCAAACAAGGGTAGAGGCATACAAACGAGTTTTTTTCCCGATTTATTATTATTTTAAAATAATATATTAAATAATACCTTATTTGAAAAAATATTTTTCAGAATGACTTCACGTAATCTTACTCTATGGTCCAGTGAGATTCAAACAAATCTCGCTGGACAAAGCAACAAAATTTGCCACGGGTAGGACTTTGGTGGTGACGCGTGACATTATCTTCCTGCAAATTTTGCTAAACGAAACAGCGAGTTTTACTTCGAAAATAATTTGTAAGTTGATGAGTGGCAAATCTCACTGGATCAAGCAGCAAGATTTGTTTCGGCCCTTCAACAGCCCTTTCTCCTTCACTTTTGTGCGCGAACAGAGAGCAGAGGCCTATGCAGATGAACGCAGAGAGACGGAGAGAACTACAGGTGACCATTGCTGAGGGCAGATTGCAGATGCCGGACGTGTGCTAGGTGACCGTTGCTCATCAAACGGTCCTCATGAATATTGAGGAGTACCTATATAAACAGAAGAGATGGGGTAAGTTAAAATATATACCGTTTGCTCATTTATTTTGAAATTGAAATTCATAATTTTGATTGAAGAGTTTGTTAGTTTAATTAATCAAATTGTTAGTGTGCCTTATAAATTACTACGTAACTCTTTCAATTTGCTGATTGAAGGCTTCGTTTGAAAACGCCCAAAAACTACAGGTTAGGGTTTTCCCCGATTCATTTCATTTGTTATGTGTTATGTGAAATTTAATTTTTAGTATGTTGTAATGTAGTTTTATTAAGATAAATTTTTCTTATTTATATGCTCAAATTCGTGTGTTGTATGTTATATGTTGTATGCTACAAGGTTAGGGTTTTTCTTGTATTTTTTAAGGATAAGTTTTGATATTATAGTTTTGGTAATTCTATTTGCTGCAAAATTAATTTGCTGTAAATATCAATAGAATAAATTTTTTAACAAAATTTTGCGTGAATGGAATTAATTATTCACTAAAAAATAAACAAAATTTATGAAATTAATACTCATTGAATTACCTTGCTAACTTGACAGTTGAAGCAATTTTTTAGGATACTTTTCTAATGAATAGTTAAGTACAAATATAAAAGAAATAAGATAGAGTTTGGGAGTATGAATTTCAAAATTTGGATTTAAATTTGTGTTCATTTAAATGTAGTGATCCTAATTCTATACTCCTAAACGCATGTTAAAGTACATATTTGAAATTTTTATTTTTTAAAAATTTTCAAAAAAGTATTACAAATTTATCTTCTTTTAAACTTTTTAAGAGTAGTATTAGAAAGGAAAAAAAATAAAGAATTGGTTTAAATGTGTAATTTTTTATTATTTTCAATTTTTTTAAAAAAATTATGAAAAGGACAACCTATTTTTTTAATTTTTAAGAACTATATAAGTTAACATGCAAAAATTACACTACAAATGACTATAATAAAATTTTATCAATCACTTATAACTCTACTTTGCATACATGTATTCTTATTTTTATTTTCACGACTATTGAAAACAAGAATACTTGACTAGTTAATAAGGAGAAAATCATATGATAGATTCGATTTTATTTTCACACAGTATCATTTTATTTTTGTGTAGCGAAAGTGTAGTTAATATTATTTTTTTAAAAGAAAAGGTGCTGATATTCCTTGAAATTTGGACAAAAAGTCGCAAAGGGGTTTTGATTAAGCAAGTAATCGGTAGGAGTTAAAAACCCTATATTGTTGGTTACAATTTTATGGTCAGCGAAGTTTGATTTTGAATTATATAGAAAAGTTTGATTTTGATATTCCTTATAATGTTGGTTACAATTTTATGGTCAGTGAAGTTTGATTTTGAATTCCATATGGTATTGGGTGTAGTGTTTAAACGATATGAATAAATTTAAACAAGAACAACTATCTACTTTTCAGTAATTTCATGCAATTGAGATTATTTGCATTAATAATTTGTCAAATGACAGTTTGCTACATCATAATTTAAAAATCATGCTTATATTTGTTGAATGTCATTATGTGAAACTTCATACAAATATGATTTAGTAATGTTATTGCAATACGGGCATTAAATTTGAATTTATATCAATTTGAAGAAAATAGTATTTTGCATCAAATGCCATGACCAAACATGGCTTCTTCCTTGCCAAGCTGCTCTTTCTACTACAACTTTTCACTATTGTCTAGTTCTCTTACATTTTACTTAAGTTTAAGTGCAGTTCATATGGACACCCTACACGACTGATATTCTAGTCGACCTATCCACTGATTATGCAACCTGGAGGGATTTGTGGGTAGCCCGAGTGCCACTCATATACTTTCATATTATTGAGTGGTATCTTCCTGACCGAATTATGTGTTAGTTTGGTTATCGGCAGGGCATTCTCAACCACTTTTTGACGTCAAGGGTAGATGTACATGGGAATGACCTACATGACATTGATGGACGCGGTTGAGGGGTCACGGATTGGGTGAGAGAGCACGAGATGTTCGTGACTACATGACATCATCGGTGAGAGTACATTATACAGGGAGTGGCAGAGGACGGTCCGATGCGTCCAGATGACCCATACTATACGTGGTATAAGTTTATCGCACGATGCTTCGTGGATAGGACCGCTACTGTCTATATGAGTCTCGTAAGAATACTTTAACGCACATCTACTTTTTTTACTGTCTATGTTACGAGGTCAATATGGTAACCAATTTTTTTCGTATATTATAGGTGGACGTACTACACGAGATTGATTTACTCTCTCTAAATCTAGCAATTCAGAGTTTAGTGAGAGTTGGATTGGACCTTGTTCATGAGGACGGTCGACGGATCCCTAGATAGCGACCTGCCCCGCCTGCAAGAGGAGGTTGACCAGTTCCAGTACAAGGAGGTCGAGTAGCTTCATCCAGTCGTCCATTGAGTCCAGCCTTCTCGTTGCCTGTTGTACAGGAGGAGTACGTATTCAGCCTGTCCGCACCGTATGCACCTTCGACAAGTGCCGATATTGTGGGTCTGCCTAGTAGACAGGCAGACGCCCCATCTGACTCTGCTGCCACCTCCTCGATGTCATACTTATTAGACGACCTTCTCGATGCGGAGGAGGTGGATGCACTTGCTATGCCACCTCGGTCTCGTCCACAACCTTCATATGCGTTATCTCCCCATCCGCTTCGCATGGATGTAGATGATACAATATCTATTGGCAGAGATGCTGGACATACAACACGTCAATGAGATAGGACACCAGACGCAGAGGAGCAACTAGGAGAGGGCAGACGCCGATGGTAGCCACCCCGAAACAGGAGACGACCTCCATGCGGCATGGAGTAGTAGGATCGATTGTTTTTATTTCATTTGTACAACATTTTATTTTTTGTTTTCATTTGTATAGCATCGTTGTATTATTTATGTATAAGTAGAAATATTTATTCATTTTCCACAGCATGTATATGCAAATGAAAGTTGTGAATGACAAGTGTGAATGAAAGTTGTAAATGAATGTTGTGACCATTCCTACCTTCTTGATTAAAATTATTTTCTTTTAGTAGTTGCATGGATTTGAACAGGTGCTCTTATGTATTGTTTCTCATGGACTTATACATGAAACTTTTCAATGAGATTTTTGAACATATTGGTATCGATTGTCGAGAATAAATGTTTTCTTTGAACATGTGCATGGATGGATATGATCATTTTTAAAAGGAGACTCTGCTAAAATTTTTGCATTAATTTGATACTTTGAATGTACATGAAAGTTGTGAATGAAATTTGTGAACATACTAGCATCGATTTTCTAGGAAAAATGTTTTCTTTGAATAGGTGCAAAGATGGGATATAGTCATTTTTTAAAAGGAGACTCTGCTGAAATTTTTACAGTAATTTGATATGTTGAATGTGTATGAAAGTTGTGAATGAAATTTGTGAATATACTGGTATTGATTGTCTAGGAAAAATGTTTTTTTATTTTTTGAACAAGTGCATGGATGAGATATAGTCATTTTTTAAAAGGAGGCTTTTCTAAAATTTTTATAGTAATTAGATACGTTGAATATGTATGAAAGTTGTGAACGAAATTTGTGAACATACTGGTATCAATTGTCTAGAAAAAATGTTTTATTTGACCAGGTGCATGGATGTGATATGGTCATTTTTTAAAAGGAGATTCTGCCAAAATTTTTACAGTAATGATTCTTTATATAATTGGACGCCCACACCACGCTAAATGATATTATTCATATTATAGAATGTTGGTTCAACAACAAATAAAAATTATAATTTAAGTTTTGTAACAACAAATGATAAATTTATAATTTAATTTTCGTATATTAATAATAAATTAATTATACTTTAAGAATTAGTTAACCAGAACATGAGCTTGTAAGTTGTAAGGTGGATATGTATATCAAATTTTGAGCTCCAATACGTACTTGATATTATTTATATTATAGAATATTGGTTCAACAACAAATAAATAACTAAAAGTGCATGGGTGAATATTGGCAATGGGAGTCACTAGTCAACAATATAACAATCATACGTACGTTATAATTGATTAATGTTCAAAACCTGGTTGAACTAGGATTCACTAACCCCATCCCTAAATCAAACAATTAATTAACTAATGAATGAAGATTAATCTAAGATAAATGAAGAAAATAATTAATAAGCAAATCATCCTTTTAATATTAGATAACATTAATACTTTGGATCCAAAGGATATGGATATTGATGTTATCAAGTATTAAAAACCATATTTTTGTTTCTATTTAGGCAAATGATTCAAGCAACAAAAGGAATATTTTTTGGGGGTTTCAACATGTAGTAAGGCCAAAAGATTATCTTTGTACAATGCTGCAACTTCTCTAATATCTACAAGATAGTTAATGAACTGTACAAGCCAAAGAGAAAATAAACAAATCTCATACACACATGGCGTACAAATCTAGAATACCACATCAAATGAGAAATGCAGTTTCAGGACTTCTAGAATGTATAGCTTGAAGGTAGGTTGGAGCTTTCACCTTTTCTAAACAATAAGGAGAAGAGAAGCATACATATATAAGTGCTAAAAACGACAAATAAAACAAGATCAAAGTTGAATGTAATTACCTAAACAAGACGAATCAAGCACCCAAAAAATGCTATGATCAAAGCCACTGCTGATGATCTCCACTAGTACACTTTAACCATTAATTAATTATATCTTCAAAAGAAAGAAGAAGAAGAAGAAGAAGGGAAACAATAATTAGGAAAGAAGACATTGAGGCTACAAGTATGGTATGACCACATGCCTTTCTAAATTCTTGGTATTCAAGCTGAGATAGTGAGACTGGAGCCTTTTCCTGTAATAAGCATATAATGACTACTACGTGGCTCATTCCTATTGAAGGTTGGTCATTGCACTTGAATAAGGATCAACCAAAGCAAAATATATTAAAGCAAAAGAATCCATCCATCTGTTGCTTCCTATTGTTACGAACTCACATTTTAGAAATTACATTAAGACATTATTTGACAAATAAATAATCTTTGCATGAAATTCATAGTGGTGACACCAAATAAGTATCATGAATTCTGTATGCACAAATTGTATGATCTACTGCAATCAAGATAAATAAATAAGTGACTTAGAATTCCTTATGTAGAAGTGTTGAATTTAATAAGTGTTGGATTGGAGAAGCACTAAAAATTATAAGGGGCATTTGATTGTATTTAAATAAGTGTTATTATTAGTTTTAAATATAATTTAAATTAGAATTATTAATATTTTTAGTTAACAATTTCAATAATAATTATTTTTAATTAAAAATAATCTTGTTATTAGTATACATTTATAACGTATGACTGTTATATTAATTTATGATAAAAATAATTTTTTTAATTAAATTAAAAAATTTAATTTATTCTATGTGAAAATTTATACTAATAAATGATATTTCACTCCAAAAATTTAATTTATTATTATTATTATAATAAATAAATAAAAAGGAGAATACAAAAAATTGAAACAATCCATGTTACAAATTGTAGTTAAAAAGATTTTTGAAAATGATATACTTTGGATTATTAATAAAAAAAATTGAATGCGCAGTAAATCTCGCTCCTTGGTCTAGCGAGATTTGCTTAGGAAAAAAGTTAGTCTTGACACGTGACAAATCTCACTGGACCAAACAGCGAGATTATGTGAGCATCATTTTTAAAAATATTTTCTCGAATAGGATATTATTTAATATATTATTTTAAAATAATGATAAACCGGGAAAAAAACTTGCATACCAACGCGAGGGGTGTGCATTCACAAATAAATAAAAAAATAATGGCATAGAAAATTGTCTTTGAGAAGAAAGGGAAAATGTGCAAATAGAGACAAAAAGGGGATGACATTAAACAAGGCCCCCTCTTAGGATTTTTTCCCCCTTATTACTAACAACTTTCTTAGAATTTTTATACTTTGTTTAATTTTCAAGCAACTCAAGGGTTAAATGATTGTTTTCGAATTTGTTGATCTTAGGCTTCAAATCATCTTTGTGGTAGCATAAATCTAGTAAATTTTAAAGATTAGCATGATTGTGCATACAAAAATCAAGTATCAGAAGGATCCAATAGATTCCACTCTGTCATAAAATTAGTGTCATATGACTAATTAATGTGAAAATAAGTCTAACACACTACTGGTCGATACATAAGGTTAGCCTCCAGGGTAAGTTCCGATGCTTCTTAAGCAAGTGTATATGAAAATCAAGTACCAAAAAAAGTGATCCAATAGATTCCATTATGCCACAATATTAATGTCATGACTACCTATTAATTTAAAAATGAGCTAACACACTATTGGCCAATACGTAGGGTTAGCCTCCATGGGTAAATTCCGATGCTTCTCAAGCAACCAAGCAAACAAATGCTTTGATGTTTAAGGTTAGTAGGGTGATTGATTAAATGAATGGAGATTTTTAGTCTTAGTGGTTACGTAATCATATTAAATGTGTTTTGATAATATTAACGTTTTTGTAGTTCCAAGTGTAACTTATCTTTGCAGATCAAGTTACTACAGGTACAAATGACAAATAAATGAAAATATTGGATCAAAAGCAAAGATCGGATCAAGTGGACATTCAAGTAGGAAAGATCAAAGCGGACAATCACTCAGAAGGACTCAAGCACATCCAATAAAGTCTTAGTGTAATAGGGAGTGTTTGATGTAGAAACTACTATAACTCTTGTGGTATTGTTTCATGTAAGATCATTGAGCAAAAGTTGAGCAAATGCATTTCATATTAGGATATAAGTATATAGGATATCACCAAACTCTTATAAAAAAACTTAATGAGTTTTCAAAGAACAAAAACAAAGAGTTTCATATATATATATATATATATATATATATATATATATATATATATCCTATACTTACTACGTTTTTATAAGGGACAAGTTTTAAATCATCCTAGTATTGTAAATCTTTTATATACTTGGTCCCAATTGAGTTAAAACCAAAAACATGCACCTAAGTAAACAAGAATATCAAGTTTGTAAAGAAACAGGGCAAATTGTTGACGGTTTGACCCAGGTGCATCGACAGTTTCAGGCAGTAAGCTAAATTAAATTTATGCTTGAGGAAACCATCAACGGTTTGCGTCGGGGTTCTACACCTAACAGCTATAAACAACTTGTTTTCAAAGTAAACAAATAATATATTAGCCCAATGACTATAAAATGGCCAGTTGCTCGTTTTGCCTATAAATACAAGTCCAAAGGCTTGTTTAATTTTGTTTTTATCTTAGTAATCATATATTATTTTGTAAGCACACTTTAACTAGTTCATCATATTTGTGCTCAACTTCTCTGTTGTTCTTCAATCTTAGTGTGATACATTTCTTTGAGAGAGGAGGATTTGATTGTATCAATTATCAGCTCATTCAAGGAGCATTTGTTTTGTAAATCATTTTCATCATCTTGTTATATTCGGGTTCTTGGTGAACCTAGTTCGAAGGTTCTTGGTGAACCTAAGTGAGAGGGTTCTTGGTGAATCAAATTGCAAGGGTTCTTGGTAAACCTTGTTGAAAGACTCTTGGTGGGAGAAAAGAATTTATTCCCGTGGTGTAAAGGTTTCTCTACCTGTGAAGGAGTTGCATTAGTGGATCGTGGAAACCTTGAGTGTGACTCAAGGCGTGGAGGTAGGCAAAGGGTCGAACATGTTAACATCAGTGTTTAGTTTTTCTTCTCGTCACTTTAGTTTATATCTTGTTCATGATTTTTATTCTGTATATTATGATATAAGCATTTGTATCTTGCAAAGATTTTATATTTTGTAAAGAAAAGCAAAAATACGCAACAGAGTCTATTCACTCCCACTCTAGACTCGACTCCAGAGCCAACAAGTGGTATCAAAGTAAGGCGCTTACATTAGCAGAGTAACTTCTAGAGCGGAAAGATCAAATGGCGTATTGGGTGGGCACCTCAATTTCTCGAGGGGAATCCGTTAACAAAATACCAGAGTTCAACAACACCAACTACCTTTCGTGAAAAAATTGAATGACTGTCTTCATTCAAGCATACGACTTGGATTTATGGGAAATGATCTCAAATGGAGACTTCTCCTTGTTGACTTTGGTGTGATCCCAAGAGGGGGGGGGGGGGGAGGGGGAGGGTGAATTGGAGATTTAAAATTTTTCCCAGGTTAAATCCTAATCACAAGCAGTATTTCACAACCTAGGGTCTGTCTATGCAAGTACCAATCACCCAACAATTTAACATTGAGCAGAAGATATAACAGTCATAGTAAACTCAGTATTTCCCAAGTAGATATGTGTGCAGAAGTTCAAGCCAAATAAATCATTCAAAATAATTTAAGTACAAGCATACGAATACTGAAAGTAAAGAGATAAGGGAAAGAGAAAGCGACACACGATATGTTATCGGGGTTTGGCCAATACTGCCTATGTCCCCGCCTCTAGCTCACAAGCCCGAGGATCCCACTAAAGATCACTTGCAGGTGGAGCGACACTAATTACAACACCTTACAAGATGGTGCACCTAGTTCTCCTAACCGGGTCTGAACCAGTTTGGTGCTCTCCTAATCGAGTCAGAGCAATTTGGGATTCTTCACAGGGTAAGTCTCCCTCTTCCAACCACACGTCGGGAGTACAACAGATAATCAATATTTTTGTACAAATGTAATGCTTCTAACACAAGAAGATGATGTACAACAATATGCTCAACACACTCACATATGATAAGTATTTATGCTCAAAGTGAGATTGGTCAAGTTATATATATATCAACTCTCAAAGATGCGTATATGAGTACGTGAGAGTGGTACCTTTGTTTTAAGATATTATAATCAATAGAGCAATAATCAAAGGAGCTTCAAAAATTCTAATCAAAAGAGATTAGGATCTAAGCTTGCAAAAACGTTTTATATCAAAAGCACAAGCAAGCTTTCAAATCTGGCAACAAGGATGCCATGACTCAGAAGCAAATAAGAGTTCTTCCCAAATGATATTTATCAATAAAATACAACAGGAATAACTTAGCTTACTCTCAAAAATTGATATCAATCAACGCAAATAAGTGAGAGTAGTAAGCTTTGAAAATGATGTATATAAATGCACACAATAACAAGATTCAAACTCCCTTCAACTTGCCATTGATTTGTAAATGAGCAGTGTATGAAACTAGAACTCTCTACTTTAAAATGATTTTCTCAAGCAAGAATAAGAGAGAGTATTAAAAATGTGCTTGAGAGTATGAAGTATAAGCAATGGGAGTTCAAAGATTTTCAGATAAAATTTTGCTAAATGAAGTGCTAATCTCTATTTAATCTAGACAAATAAAAGGGTATATATAGATATTCATAAAAAAATAACCATTGGGGACACAGAGGTCATTTTGGAAAAAGATTAATGATGTTTAATTAAAATTAACCTCAATTATCTGTGGTAAAAATTAGTGAACCCGAGAGGTTCGGTCAGCTAACCCTCAATGTCGGTCAACCACTTTTATAAGTTCGGTCAACCGAGACAAATTTGAACTACAGGTTTGGTCGACCATATCAAGGTGTTTCTGAACCCTTCATGGGTTCAGTCAACCAAGACAAAGGTCTGGTCGACTACTCATCTAGGTTCAGTCGACCAAGGCTAACTTGAACTACAAATTTGGTCGACCAAGTAGTTGGGGAGTCAGACACTTTATGGTTTGGTCGACTTAGGGCAGTGTGTTCAATTTAGTATGGTTGACCGAGCAAAGTCAACATGTTGGCTTTTGACCTATTCAATTGACCGAGGCATTTATTATAGTGACCTAAAGAATAATATTATTTTAATAATAAAGAGGGAGGAAAATGGAAATAGGAACAGAAGGAGGCAGTAGATTTCGTTGACGAACGCTCCGCTTTGGTTGACGACATCGCATTTTGGAGATAATAAATAATAATAATAATAATTGCAAGAAATTGCCAGGACTCGTCGACGAATACAGGGGTTCGTCGACGAGTGCATAAGGAAATTCGTCGACAAATACAGGGTTTCTTCGACGAGAAACTACTGAGCGAAGGATGGGCTGCTCTGAATTTTGTCGACGAATACAAGGTTTTGTCGACGAATTTACTGAAGGACTCGTCGATGAGGTAACATGTCTCGTCGACAAATCTGGCCCTATAAATAGCTAAAAATCGGATTTTTATCCATTTTCAACGCCGTTCTCTCTCTCCTTTCTCTCTCACTCTCTCTCTCTCTCTACGTCTCTCTCTCACTTCTCTCTTCGTTTCCGGGCCTATTCCTTGTCGGATCGAAGATCTGAAGCTACCACGACGCTCCTGACGTCTCTACAAGTTTGCTGGAGTAGATCGTTGGTGAAATGAAGTTGGATTTCATCCTAAATTCAGGGTAAGACCTTTTAGTTTGTTTTTGACCTTATGACAGTTATAGGAAATGATATAGACAAAGAAATATTGATATTCTGTTCTGAAAAATGTTGTTTTCAGGGTGTTATGTAGGAGGCCCTGCATGTGTTAGGCTACTGTACCATAGGGGCTTTCCAATAGTCAAATAAGGGAAATATACTATGTTAGATATTTTTAAAATACTATAAAGTTTATTAAATTATGAAAATTATGTATTAAAATATGGCGTGGCTTGATATTATGTGTATAGTACAGGGATATGTTTTACGAATTTCAGTATCATGATTTTACAAATATGTTTTACCATGATTTTATGAATTTCAGTACCATGATTTTATGAACTTCAATACCATGATTATACGTATCTCAATACCATGATTATATGAATTTTTAGTATTATGATTATGTAGTTCAATGTTATGATTATACAGTTCTCAGTATTATGACGTATGAATTACAGTACAATTTATGTAGTATCATGGTTATTATGATTATTTCAGAATCATGGTAAATCAGATAGTTGTATATAGAGATGTATTATATAGTATTAGACTCTGTTGGACTATGCAGTTACAGAGTACGGTACCGTTGCTACAGATGAGCGCAACCGCCTATTTAGATAATAAGTGGTAGTAGGTCGATCACTTAGGCCCTTGACGTGGACAGGCTCCCCATCAAATATGGGTTGAGGTGGGCAGATCAGATCGATGGAGTATAATGATTTATTCCTGGTTAGCTAGCTAGAGTAAATCCCGCCTATAGGCCGCACAACCCTGTCATGAGGGGTTAAGTCATGACACACAGTTATCCACACAGAAAGTTTTCAGTTGCTATTACATATGTATAGATTTACAAAAAGGGTGGTGTATTTTTTTACTTGAACTGTACTTACGTATCCAGTTATACATGATTATATTGAACAGATTTTCATGATATAGTAGCTCATTTGCCACACACTAGTGATAACATATTTCGTCTTACTGAGCGTTGGCTCATCCCAGTGTTGAATCATTTTTTAGGTGATCCAGGTAGGCGAGCAGACCAAGCTCGCAGATAGAGGGGCTTCAGTAGTGCCCTATCAGTGAAGTGAGTATTGTGGAGGATTTTTGTCTATCTTAGTATAGTTGAGGGTATTTTGGGAAACATGTTAGAACTCTGGTATTGTATTGTATGGTATTGGTATTGTATGTAATGGTTTATGGTTATGTTTATATGATTTATGCTTCTTGCTGCTTAGGTTAATGGTTGGGTTTTTTTCCCAGTATGGTATCATAGTATGTAGCATATCATAGTATTAAAAAAAAAACTAGTTAATTAAGCAGGTCATTACATTTATACTACCAAGGGTTCGGTTGATCGAGACCACTAAAAATGTGCATTTTAAGTTCATTTTGGCCTCTGTGCTTCATCAGCCATGTGTGAATAAACATATCACATTTAAGTTTAAGAGTATTGGTCGACTAAGGTTTTTTAATTAAGCTTAAAAATTCAACATCGGTCGACCAATGATCTTTAGATTTCCCTATGGTCAGACTATGACCTTTGAGCATAAACCTATCATGCATGAGAAGCAGTTATTACAGATAATAATATTACAGACCAAAAAACCAAATGCAATTACAATAACAATTAACTGTCATCTTCTTTCTTCTTTTGCTCATCTGTCATCCATGGAATATGCCACACAAAATAAGCTTTAAGATCCATCTTGGCTTCCATTTCCCTATCCCTTATGTGTGATCTCAAATATGGACCTATTCACACGCTAAATACACACATAAGTTCACTATGTTTCTTTAGCATCAAAACATAGATTGAACTCAAAAGGTCAACACTCCTTTACAAATAAAAATGACATGAATGAAGATATTCTAAACAAGAGAATGGAGCTATCAATAAGCAAAAAGAGGTTAGTAGAACTCAATTTTGAAGCAAGACATTGTCTTAACTGTGCTTTGAGTGATGATGAATTTAATCGCATTAGCGTATGTAAAACCGCAAAAGAAGTATGAGATATTCTTCAAAACACATATGAAGATACATCTCAAGACAAACAATCAAACATATTCATGCTAGTTAGAGAATATGAGATCTTTAAAATAAATGAAGGTGAAGAAATTTCATCCATGATCACTCAGTTCAAACACCTCATAAACAACTTAAAAGCACTTGGTAGAACTTGTTCATTAGAATATTATATTCAAAAAGTTCTCCAAACTTTACCGAGTCATTATTGACCATTGAAGAATCACAAAACCTAGAGAAGCCTAAGAAAGAAATAGGTTTTGCCTTTGATTCCTCTAGTGCTACTCGCCAAGGCATAGTATAAGAAGATGAAGACAGTGAGTGTTGACTTTATGAGTCATATCCCGTTTTGATCATGGTAAATCCAAAGTATCTCACTTTTGTATCTAGTGATTGAATATATATTCTTTTAGAATGGACGTAGAGTTGAGGTACAATGAAAGCCATAAGGAATTCAAAGCTCACACCATATGATGGCAATCTGAAGAGCAAAAAGAATGAAGACGTTTTATTTTTATTGTAATGCATTAAGTTTGGTCTCTAATAATGCATATCACACATGATGAGATTGAAAACTCAAACACAAGACCATAGACTGACCTTAGGCAACCTAAATTTGCATGGAAAGCCCTTTACTCATATTTTCAAATTCATACACATAGGGTTGATTAGTTCCAAGGTCAAAACAAGGTTAAATCTTAGGTCTTGACTAACCTCGGTCGACCGACCCCTTGTATTTGGCCTGTTTAGGAAGTCTCGACCAACCGATCGGCCTTTTGGTTCGGCAGACCGGACTTGAGCCCCAGCCAATTGTCTCGCAGTGTATTTGCATATCGCCTATGGCCAGCCAACCGGAATCTTGCATAGTCGAACGAACCCCTCATAAAATTTGAATTTTGCCTCGGGTCGATTGACCAGCGTATTCCCCAACCGACTGGATCTCTCAAGTTGGCCAGATTTTTTAGCGCTAAACATCATTAGTCTTTTAATTAAACTTTTTTAAAATGACGAGCGTATTTGTAACGGTCAAAATTCTTGGGTGCTCTATATATACCCCACTCCAAAGCATGATTAATATATTAATTAGCTTAGAAATCCTTCGAAAATATTTTGTGCTATTATTTCATATACTCTCACATATACAAGCTTACATTCATACTCTTTCTCATATTCCCTTGCAAAATCATCCTAGAAAGAGAGCATTAAGGTCATCCTCTTCATTTTCAAAGTCATTGCAACTTGAAGATTGATTGATTACTCATTTTTGTGAGGATTATAGATTTCATTTTTAAGTTTATACTCTCACTTATTATTTCATCTTTGAAATCAATTTTTTGAGAGTTAGCTTGAGTTCTTCCCATATTATTTGATTGATAAATATTCTTGGGAAAGCTCTATATAGCTTGTGAATCTTTGCACATTCATTGCAAGATTCAAAAGCTTGTTTTGTTCTTATAGCAAAATATATTTGTAAAGCTAATCTCCATTATCTCCTATAATTTATTGTTGAAAAATATTTTTTGGAGATATTACTTGAGTTTTTATGATCTTTGAAATACACTTAGTAAATATTATATATTTGAATCAAAGATCATATTTATCATCATCTCTCACATTATTTCATAAATACATTTTTGAGAGATATCATATAAACTCTATTGAGCTTAAACTCCTATCATACAAGAGTGCATTGCTTTTATTATTATATACATATGCTTATTGAAGAAGCACTTTACTTGTACAAAAATATTAATTTCATTATATTCCCGACATGTGACATTGTCGGAAGAGGAAGGCACCAACCTGTAAGGTGTATCGGTTTGGCTTAAGCCCAGTTAGGTGAGCTAGGGAGACTCCATTCTGTAAGGAGAACTGGTTTGACTCCTCTTGGTAAGTGAGCCAAGGAGAATCCTCAAGTGGGTTGGCTTGAGGTAAATACATAGGTAGGATTGGCCGAACCTCGATAAAAACCCTGTGTCACTCTTTCCCTATTCTCTTTATATTTCTACATTTGCTTGTTTATCTTTATCTTTTGAGATTATTGCAGTAGCATTTAAATACTAATTTGTGGTTGATTGGGAAATACTGGAACTGTAATACTTGCCTAAATTATTTAAAGTTTCATATATCTACTTAACCCCTGTTTGATTAGCCAGACCCTAGGTTCTGTAATACTGACTGTGATTCCAATTTGACCTAGGATGTTTAAAATTTCCAATTCACCCCCCTCTTGGGATTACACCAAAAATCACAGTGAGGATGATATAGCATTCCTTACAAGAAAACTTAATTAAGAAACTCTTAAGTAAGAGAGGACAACAAATAGGAAGAGAACAATTGGTTCAGCTCATTCTAGGCCAATAAATAGTTCTATGGATTCATACCTTTATGACTTGACTTTGTAGGGTTGATATCTTCATTCTTCTTGAAAGGAAGGCTAACAAAGAACTATGGATTCTTCCACAATGGCATTGAACATTTCTTTAAAAATTCATTGTGGCTATTTGCATAGTTTACTTGGACTAATTGGGCCTTAATTTCTTCCAAGGATTGAGTGATATGGAAGAGATTAGGGATCTTGGTCCATTGCAAAGGATATAATATAACCTTTAATCCTTGTTTTGTCCACTGGACATTTTTTAAGTGATAGATGATGTCAAACCCAATGAGGAGATCTTTGTTAGGAAAGTTTGACCCAAAGAATGTGGCCTTAATTAAGCATTCTGGATGAAGCTTAATATAGATTGGTACATTCTTTAATTTGACTTGAAAATGCTACCCATTTATCGCTTTGAAACCTTGATTACATGACTTCCATTTTTATTTCGGAATAATGATTGGTTTAGGAAGCTACATGATGCTCCTATGTCAAAGAATGCAATAATTTTGATTGGCTATGAGTACTTATAAGAATCGTACCCAAACTAGAGTAGAGGGTGACACATAGTCCCCTTTCTTGAATTATGCTAACAATGATTCTTGGATAAAGCAAAGGTTGGGAACCTCTTCCTCTATTGATGGCATTGGGTAGCATTCATTGTTAATGGGTTGAATATGGGAACATTCCAAGTTTGGGTTGACCAAATAGCTCTCGAAATCTTCATCTTCTTCGTCTAAAGAGTGTGATAGGTCCATCTTCTTGCTTTCCTAGAAAGCAAGGATGGAATTTTTATTTTATTTTATATTTATCATCTATAGTGAAAACATATTCGATGTCATTGTGTGAATCCCAATATGATATTTTATGCAACATATGAATTAGCATAATTATTTTTCATCTCTAGGGACACCTCTTTGCATAATGCCCTTTTCGATTGAAGATGTAACATCAAGGATCTTTTGGATCTTTTATGCGCTTCTTCTTTCTCATATATTTCTAGTGTTTGGATTTTCTAGATTTTCTGGGAAGATAAACATCCTCACTTTCTCCCATTGGACAAGAGCAATGCTTGTTTCCTTTGCATTTTATGAAAAGACATTTTCTTTGCATTCTTTGGTTATCTTTATGTATGTTTTCTAGACTCTCATGTACATATCATACTTTCTACAAAGTGCATCTAGATTCATAAGAGATCTTTTGTATAGTTTACCAAGAAAAGTGCTTTCAAGTCTTTTTCCACTTATTTGAAGTTCTTGAAAAACTTCGTCTCTTAGTGGATAAGGCATATTGTTAAGGTATGCTTGCTTGAGGTTGATATCCTCTGGTTTATAGAGAGCGTATTATCTTTTAAAGATAATATTATAATGCCTCTTCAGATCTTTTTTTTTTTAAGTGAGTAACATTTAATCTTTAGTACTCTTCTCTAGCTTGGGTAACGTGGTCCTCCTAAGATCTACATAACTCCTCAAGGATTATGGATATGAAAACATCAAGATTGGAAACTTGTGAAATCTGCAACTACCTATAATCTCCAACGTTTACCCTTTTGGTGACTTTTTTAAAGGTAATCCCTTCTTTCATCAGCTTTCTTGTGCACCAGGCATGGAGCTCAAGGATCTTATTTCTCCACTAGTTTAGAGGAATTCCTTCTAGTGAAATGGTTGGTCTATTACCATTTGAACTGCTTGAGCTTTATATGGGAATGGTAGATGAGGTATTTTCTGATAGATTGATGTTGTCATCTCTCCCTTCATCATCTATGGTATTTTCGTACTCTAATTTGTTGGTTGATGGTTAGGTCATCCTCGTGGCTCTAGGAGGCTACATCTCTTCCTCAAATGATTCATTATCTATTATGATAAGAAGTGCTAATCTTGGAGTGTCTTTTTTTTATGCTTCCTCTAGATTTTTGCTATAAGGGATCAGCCATCTTAGCAAGAATCTTGGAGATAGAGTTTTATTTTTCCCAAACTCTAATTTGTGGCTCTTGATTTTGGATACTTGATTCTCCAACCTTTTGACTATCCTTTTTTTAAGTAGTGGAAGTTGTTGTTGATTTACCCTATGGGTTTGGGTTGGTCTTTAAGTGTGTAGCCTCTTTTTGAGGTGGATAAAGGAGTCACTGCCTTTGAAGGATGCCTACATTGATATAGGCTGATACATTGGCTAAGGAGAGCTAAAAGCCAAAGTGGATGATGGAAATAAAGGATCTAACCTCGTCTGTCTATGCTACTATTGCTATCTTTGCTTGAGAGAATTTAACTGAGCCCTTAAGGTGTTGCATTTCTGCTTCTTTCATTTTGAAAGCTAGAAATAACACAAAAATGTGCTTAATCATTTGCATAAGTTCCTCATATAACCTTTTGATTTAATTTTAACTGAAACCTAAGGTGTAGTCTCAAGAGGGGGGGTGAATTGGGTTATTTAAAATTCCTTAAGAGTCTTTTTATAAGTTCTTGACTTTTTACAATTCTTTTAAATAAGTCTTATATTCTTGTTGATTAGGCAATCCACACAAACATTTACTTATTCTATTCAATCCATAACCACAACATGCACAACCAATTGATTAACTGTTCAAACCAAACAACACAATACAAGTAATCAATATTTGCTTTACAATATTCAGCAGCCCTGTATATGAATGTGCAAGTCCTGTAGTTGGCCTTTGAACTAAAAATTAAAATAACATCCAATCACTCTTCCTTCTTTCCTTTGTATTTAACATAGTAGTCAAATTTCCCTGATGTCTTTTCTAATAAGCCGACTATTGAATCTTCGTCTTCATATTTCTTTTTGAGTTTTTGCTGGGAGTTGTTCTTCTTTTTCCTACCTTTGACTTCTTCTTCATCAGACTAACACATTCCCATTAAGACATTCATCACAGGTACAGTTAACATCAAACCACTTGTGGTCAATTTGGTCATAGGTTGGTAGATTGAAAATCCATCTCCATTGAAATGTGGGATCAAGACCTGAGATCCCAAAGATGTTGGATCAGTCAGGTTGATGGAAGTAGTTGGTGATCTTATTTCTACCATCTATTCTTTCGAAAGTGTCGATGATGCTTGATGAGGTTGAATTATCATGGTGGGAAAGACATAATTAGAAGATGAGCTTAGGAAGGAGATGTAAACATCGCCATTCTTTCTAGTTTTATAGAGTGGATTATTAAAAATGACTGGGTTGGGGATCTAATGCAGCTGATCATACTTGGTAGCCTAAGATTTTGGCATAAGCTTGATTGGATCTTCTCTAGGAAGTTGTTTTAGGATATGGACATGGCTCGGGACAAAAGTAGAATTGTAATTGTCAAAGAGTGTCTTGGTTTTCACGAGGGTTGCCAAATCAAAAGAATGGTTTTATAGTCTAAAAACCATCTAATGGTGAAAAGTGGCTGCTATAGAATTAGAGATCTGCGGTGCTCCGACAATTTTGATCTAAACTTGTATAGTAGTCCTTATATTTGGATTAGACAAGTGTAAGCAAAAGTTGGGGAAGATTGTAAAACTAACTGTTCCTACATTTAATGGTGTTTGCATGGTGGCAATGCAAGCATGCTCATACTTAAAGAACTTTGAATCAATAAGCACAATCTTGGAGCAAACAGGAAGACCTTTCCTCCCATAGAAGGTAAGGTATAGCTTGACTGCACCAATATGGATATGGGTATATTTCTAGTTAAGATACTTTCATTGAAGATCTAGGGAGAACTCCAAGGTGACAAACTGTTCTGCTTTAGTTGCCAAGAGCTAGTGAGAATCAAAGTGATGTAATTGGTGTATCCCTAAGAGGGGGGTGAATTAGGTATTAAAAATTTCTACCTACGTTAAATCCAAATTGCAATCAGTATTTCATAACCTAGGGTCTTTCTAAGCATTCACCAATTCAACAAATAATAAGATATGCAAATATTTAAAACAAGATATAGCAAATTAAATAAAGCATTCAAGTGCAGAAATTAAAGAACAGACACAAGACATGTTATTGAGGTTCGGCCAAACTTGCCTATGTCCCCACCGTAAGCCGCAGCCCATGGATTCTACCAAGTGTTCACTTAACGGGTGGAGTGTCACCGATTACAACCTCCTCTCCTTATTAGGCGAGGAATACCCCAAGTCACATTTAAAGGGCTGACCCCAACCTATCTACACCTTATAGGACGGTGCTCCTAGTTTTCCTAATCGGGTCTAAACCACTCTGGTGCACACTTTATGGGATGGTGCAAATCCAAACTTTCCTAACCGAGTCTAAGCCCAGCTGGGACTTTCTTAACCAGGTCTAAGTCTATCCAGTGCACGTTATAGGACAGTGCAATTCTCCTCCGACCACATATCGGGAATACAACAATGATAATAAATTTTGCATACAAATAAGTGCTTCTACTACAAGTAGGCATGTACAACAATAAGTACAAATGCACTCACATATGATATGAGTTAAAGCTCAGTGTGAATATGTGTATTTTTCAAACTAAGTATGCAATCTTTGAGGATGATGTATATATATTAAAATACTTCAAAGATTAAACCCTAGAAAAAATATTTTGCCAAAGATATTTTCAATAAGAAGTAGGAGAATCAAGGGTTTTGCTTTTAAATCAATTTATGGCCAAATCAATGTATATGATCTTTGATAAGAAAGATATTCAATCAGAGATTTTCAAAGATCTAAACCTAAAAATATATTATCTCCACAAAAATGATTTTTCAGCAATAAAAGTATAAGAGATAATGAAGATTTGCTTCTGTAAAATATTATTGCAATAAGCACAAAAGCAAGCCTTTGCAAGATGCAAAAATTCACAAGCTAAATAAAGTTATCTCCCAGAGATATTTATCAAATGAAATATGTAATGCCCCAACCCGCCACGTGAGGCTCGAGGTGCTGCTTTAGTGACATCTATGTACCTGATACCATATCATGATATAATTGCAACGAAATTAAATAATATATTCTCCAAACACATTACCAAAGCTCTAATTACTATTATACATAAATGTCTCAAAATATCCAAATTACAACTCAAAATACTCAACCAAAAAGGAAACTCAGTCTAAACACATTACATGTATCAACTATACGACAAGCTCGGTCCCTCTAGTTAGCTAAACATGATCCCTAGGGCTTCCTGAAATGATAGTTTGTAAAGTTGGGGTGAGGCACAACTTAAGGGAAAAACTAAGTTAATTTCAGTGTGTGGCTAGCATGCATTTAGTGTATATAAAATAACCAGTTCACTAAGTAGATAAATACATTATGAAATCATTCTTATTTTACACTCACACACACAATTAGCCGAGGATAGGGAAGATTACCCGCCCATACAAGTAGCTTCCTTCTACTCTAATACCATTACTGCTATTAGGGCACTCACCTTTCTCAACAAGCCCTCAAAGTTATCTTATTAATTATCCGTATTCACATAAATTAATAGATATGCATATAAGGCACTACCTGTGACAAACACGTCATTTACTTTTCCTATGGAATAGGTTGTGTAGCCCAAAGGCTAGACTATGGTCCTGGGGGATCCACCCAGACAATAGTTATTTGTACTATCCGCTAACATACTTCACGGGTATGCAGCTCCAACTGTTGGTCCAATTTCCCTCACCCAAGGGGGTATATTCACCCCACGTAGGCAAATCGAATAAAGCCACCCTACACCTCTCAGCATAGGTGTGGGCGCACACGGCCACATAACAAATCCCTAACAATGGTACCGTGCTCACAATATACTAGTCCCCATAAAAAAAAACCCCGATCCTTGGCCATCATATCAAATCCCTGCATTATTCACAAACATTTCCAGTATTTCGCAAACAATTTCAATAATTTACAATCAGTTCAGTATTTCAAAATCCCAAATCCAGATATACAATAATCCATACTAATTAAATCATCTGCCACACGATTTCTACATTTTAACATAACCATATAAACAAACAAATTTTCCACCGTTCATTTTATTCAAAAATATCATACCATATATCCTAAGTTTGTAAAATCCATTTCAAACGGTTGGTTTTCAAAATAACCTTTAAAATTTTAAATTAATAAATAAATAAATAAATATATGTATATATATATATATATATATATTTAAACATAACAATTAAATTGATTCAATTTCCATAAAATTTCTAACTTAACTTAATCCCCTTACCTGATTCCTGAAAAAAAAAAAAAAAAAAAAACTCGATAAAATCCCAACCTACGCCCCATGACGTTCAAAACCCTTGAAATCCTGAAATTCAAACTTACCATATTATTCATCATAATCCCCAGAGTAATTTTCCCTAAAATTCCCCTAAGTTTTGAATACCCTAAGTAACCTATAAAAGCTTAAATTATTAAACTTACCCCGGTTTGGGGTTGGTACCCCAGAGCTCCAACTTGAAAACTCGCTCCGGTTAGATTATATAGAATCTCCCCACGAATCTCTTGGCAGTTTCTGTTCGTCAATTGGGCTTAAGATTTAAGAAAAATTGAGGTAAGAGTGAGAATTGACTTTACCCTAAAAGATATGTTGACGTTGCTCCCATGACAAATCCACTCCAGTAGATATGTTGGTGGTGGAAAATGAAGTCCGGCGGTATTTTCTGATTTTTGATCGAGCGAAAATCAGTCAAGAAATTGAAGAGGGTGGGAGAGAAAGACAAAGGAGAGACAAGAGTGAGGTGGAGAGAGAGAGAGAGAGAGAGAGAGAGAGAGAGAGAGAGAGAGAGAGAGAGAGAGTTGCGCTTTCTCAAGATTTCAGAGCATCTCCTTCAAGATACTTCTCGAAGGATTTAAAAGTTATCATAATATATATAAGGTTAATTTAATAAGTTATATATATATAATTATTTTATTTATTTAATTGTTATTATTATTAATTAATCAATTTTATTAATTTATTTAATTAATCAATTAGCTAATTAATTTATTATTATTAATTAATAATAAATTTATTTATTATTTTTTTAGTGGTTTAAATTTATGTAGGTGGTATGTATGGATAGAGATTTTATTTTTGTATAGTTTTATGGGATGTAATTATGTGAAAATGGAGATATTTGTGTATAAAGATAGTTAGAACTCTGGTAATATAATTTGAGGATTTTGTATTTTATTTTTGTTGCATATATGTGTTTCACATATGGGGAATAAGGTATCAGGTACACAGACGTCACCAAAGTAGCATCTCGGGTCCACGTGGCGGGTCGGGGCATTACAAAATATGTGGGAGAAACTAACAATCAACTCTCAAAAATATTTTTCAAAATCAAAGCCAAAGAGAGAGAGTGAATGCTTTGAATAATAAATGCCTAAATAAATATGAATGCTCTCTTTCAATAAATCTTTTTCAAAATCAAGGTGAAAAGAGAGTAGAAAATGAATAAGGAACAAAATTTTATTTGAGAGGATTTTCTCTCTAATTTCCCTATTAAAAATGAGTTATGAGGGGGTATATATAGACTTTGGGAGAATTTTGACCGTTAGGGACACGGTGGAAGTTTTTAAAATTATTTAATTAAATTTTAAACATGATTAGCGCTGAAAAATTTTGAGAACTAGCGAGGTTTGGTCGACTGGTGTTGATGCCGGTTGGCTGAACACTCACAACAATATTGGATTTCAAAGCAGGGTTGGCCGTGGAAGACGCCGGTCGGCCGAGCCATGGGCGATTCTGAACCTTTGTGGTTTCGGTCAGTCTGCCGGTTCTTCATGGTCAATTGGTTGAGGCGTATTTGAACTAATCAGTTCGGTTGACCTAGGTTAACTAAAACAACCAAAATTATAGGTTCGGTCGGCCGAGCATTTAGTTCATTTAGTGGTTGGTTGCTCGAGCATACCGAAATTACAATTTTTCCCTCAATACAAGTTCGGTCGTGCATTATTACAGACCAAAATATAAAAAATAAATGCAATTACAATCAATTCAATTGTCTTCTTGTCTTTTGCTCTTCACTTCATGGAATACATCAGGTGTATGTGTTCTTTGAGTTCCTTCTGGCTTCCATGACCCTCTTCCATGTGTGTGTTCTAAATTATAACCTATTCAAGTACTAGGCACATACATTAGTTCCAAGTGCTTTTTCAGAATCAAAATAGGGATCAAACTTAAGAAGTCAACGCAAAGGATGATGCTTCTATAATCTCTTTGATGCCTCTTAACACAATCATATTGCCAATGATTTTCTTTAGAAGATTTAAAGGATACTTGGTTTTGTCATAGACATAGTGTGGGTTATTTATTTGGGGGCTTTTGGTTTGAGGGACGAGGTCATCTTCTAGTACATAATATACTTCATACATATAATCAAGACGATCCAAGATAAACACAAATGAAGATCTGGGAGAAGAGTTAAAGGATGGAGAAGGGAGTGATCATGGCTTTAGAAGACATGGTTCCTTAATTGGCATGTTCAAAACCTCTTCTCACAACTTATGAATGAACACATCTATTTCCCAACTTGTAAAGTTAGAAAAAGCATGGAATCAATCAAAGTATTCCTATTCCCTATCAATCACTAGAGAAGCCAGCTCTGCCTTACCAAAACATAGCCTTTCACAGCCTTTTAATAGGTCAAAGGCACCTTAGGTTTTATTCTCTGATAACTTCAAAGGAAAAAGAATGTTTGGAGTGAAACATTCAATCTAAAATTGTTCATTATTGGTCTAGTGTGGAGGATCCACACGGTATGTGGCAACCATATGGCATACTAGGTTAAAACAATGACATCTACTATTTTCGAAAATATCCATCACTCAAGGAGTGATGGAGGCTCTGAAGGAGTCTTTAAGCTGCCATGGCTCTTACACCAATTGGGCACTTAGTGTAGGATTAATGATAAGAAAAAGTAAACAAAGAGGAATATAGTAAGAAACACACTTAGATATATTTCATTGAACAAACATACAGAATACCAAATTAGGGAAGGCAAGAGAACTATTACAAGTGTCTAATTAAGCATTATGGATGAAGCTTAATATAAATTGGTATACTCTTTAATTTGACTTGAAAATACTCTCCATTAGCCGCTTTAAAACCTTGATTAAATAACTTCCATTTGTCTTTTAGAAGAATGCTTGGCTTAGGAAGTTGCAAGCTGCTCTTGTGTCAAAGAATGCAATAATTTTGATTGGCTTGGAATATTTATTAGCTACTTCCTAGACTGGAGTAGAGGGTGTCAAATAGTCTCCTTTCTTGAACTGTGTTGAAAATGATTCTTGGATAGAACAGAGGTTTTGAAATTCTTCCTCTATTGATGTCATTGGGTAGCATTCAATGTTAATGGGTTGGATATAGGAACATTCTAGGTCTCAGTTGGCTTGATAGCTCTCGAAATTTTCATTTTCATCATCTTGTTCTTTTTACTACCTCTAATTTTTTCTTCATCACTTATATATAGGATCATTACGACATTTATCATAGGTACAGTCAATGTCAAATCACTTGTGACTAGTTTTGGTCATGGGTTAATAGGAAAGCCATCTCCCTTGAAATATACGATTGGGACTTGAAATCTCAAAGATACTAGATTGGTTAGGTTGATGGAAGTAGCTGGTGGTTTTATCACTACCCTTTGTTCTTTCGAAAGTGTCGATGATGCTTGGTGAGGTTGAATCATCATGGTGGGAAAGACATAATTAGAAAAAGAGCTTGTTGAAGATTCTTGATCCTTTGCGAAGGAGATGTGATCATCGCCATTCTTCATAGTTTTACAAACTGGATCATGGATAATGACTGGCTTGAGGATTTGATACAGCTTCTTATACTTGGTAACCTAAGATTCTAGGTGAAGCTTTATTAGATCTTCTCTAAGAAGCTATCTTGGGATATGGACATGGGTTGGGACAAGAGTAGAATCGTAATTGACAAAGAGAGTGTCATGGTTTTACTGAGGACTTGTTAGATCAAAAGAATGGTTATGTATTCTGTAGACCATCTAATGGTGAAGAGTAGCTACTACAAAATTAAAGATCTGCAATGCTTCAACAATCTAGTTTTGGAATTTTTAAGCAATCCTAATATTTGGATTAGATAAGTGTAAGCAGATCGTAAAGCTAATCGTTCCCACATTCAACATTGTATCCATGGTGGCAATGCAAGCATACACGTGCTTATAAAAATTTGAATTGAGGAGCGCAATCCTATAGCAAATAGGAAGACATTTCTTCCCATGGAAGTTAAGTTTAAGCTTGACCAAACCAATATAGCTATGGGTATATCTTTGGTTAAGATACTTTCATGGAAGATTTGGGGAGAACTATAGGGTGAAAAAATGTTCTGCTTTAGCTGCCAAGAGTTGGTGAGAATCAAAGGATGATGCTTCTATAATCTCTCTGACGCCTCTCAACACAACCATTTTGTTAGTGAGTTTTTTCAAGAGATTTAAAGGATACTTGATTTTGTCATAGACATAGTTTGGTTTGAGAGACAAGGCCATATTGTTGTACATAATCTACTTCATACATATAATCAAAACTATGTAAGCTAAACGTAGATGAATATCTAGGAAAAGAGTTGAAGGATGAAGATGGAGTGATCATGGCTTTATAAGACATGGTTCCTTAAATAATATGTTCAAAACCTTTTCTCACAACCTATGAATGAATAGATCTCTTGCCCAACTTGTAAAGTAAGAAAAAGCATAAAATCAATTAAAGTATTCCTATTCCCTATTGATCACCAGGGAAGCCAGCTCTGCCTGACCAAAACACAACTTTCTGCAGTCTTTTAACAAGTTAAGAGCACCTTGGGTCTTCTTCTATAATAACTTCAAAGGAAAACAAATGCTTGGAATGAAACATTCAGTCTGACATTGTTCCACCATTTTGGTGTGGAGGATCCACATGGGATGTGGCAACCATAAAGTATACTAGGTTAGAACAATAACCTCTACTATGGGTGAAGAGTGATGGAGGCTCCAAAGGACTCTTTAAGCTACCATGGATCTGATACCAATTGGGCACTTAGTGTAGGATAAATGATAAGAAAGAGTAAAACAAGGTGGACAAAGTAAGAAGCACACTTAGAGATATTTCTTTCAACAAACATACATAATACAATATTGGGGGAAGGCAGTAGGACTATTATAAGAGACTCATAGTTCTAACTTGGTCTACCCCTCTTTGGGCTAGAAGATTCCTTATATAAAAGAGAGGGAATATGTTGTGGCATATTATATTATAATATATGTGACATTTATTAAAGCAACTTTTCTAAAGCTACTTTTCTAAATCTAGAGTTGACAATACAAGACACATGATATAAAGCTGAGGTTGACAATACAGAAGCATTCAATACAAGACACCTGATGTAGACATAAGAAGACAAAGAGCTGATAAGATGGTGCTGTTAGCCTCAATAGCCAAAAGGGTGGAAGAGATATTTCTAAAGGTGATTACAAGAAAAAAATGCATTAGTTAAACAAAGATGAAAAGAAGCGTAGAAAGCAAGCCAAGGTACAAAAGAGGAACCTAGTCACCTATGTTGAGGTATTTTCATCTTATATCCCCTCTCCAGTTGAGCTCCCTGGATAATCAAAGAACTTATTCTTCTAATTGTAATTGAAATTCAGCCTTCTGGTAAGGAATGTGTTCCTAAGACGATAGATGAAATAGCACCACCTTAGTTGTACAAGATAGGCCTTTTGCTAAAAGTAGGCTTGTTGACCCTATGGGTCATACCCTGTTTTGATTATGAAAAATACTCTAGTATTTAATGGTTTGATGAGTTTGTGTGCAGGACTAATCGAACGTATCATATGGTGCACGCACATGGATTTGTAGAAGACGAAGACTCAAAATGTGTATTCATTGTAATTTATATTTATCATACTGAGTCTGTAATAGTAAATAGGAAATGGTCTGTAATAATTAATGTCTTGCATGCATGGTAGGATCGATAAGCCCAAGACCATAGATGGACCTAAGGGAAGACCCTTTGGTCGACCGACACCGGATTTTTTCAGTGCCCTCAAACTAAAAAGGACCTAGAAATGACCTTAGGACACTCACTCATGCATATATATGAATGATCATTTGAATAGGGTGTTTGCATGCTTAAACAGGACTAAAATGTTCTAAATGGGTGCATTTGGTCGACCGCACTTCCATGTACAAATACACCCGGTTGAGCAAACCCGGACCAGGTCAACAGTTTAACCACAGTCCGGTCGACTGAACTGATATAGTTCATTTATGCCTGGTCAACCGAACTCCCTTTTAGTCAACTTGTTGACCACCTGGTCGATTGAGCCCAAAATGAACTCCAACTGTCTGGTTGACCGAAGGGTCCTCAGGAGATGTCCCAACTACCTGGTTGACTGAACTTTGCAGTTCAAATACTCCCAGTCGACCGAACCGCGCTAACTGAGAAAATCGCCCCTGAACCTTGATGCTCGGTCGACCGACCATATAGTTCATTTCTTGCCTAGTTGACCGAACCTTAAGAACTTCGATTGACCAAACTTGTTCTGGTCGAGCGGACCTCTCGGGTTGCCCCAATATTTTTACCGTGGTTAACTTTTTTAAATGGGGTTAAAATAATTAAATTGTATTAAAACTTTCCTAATAATTCCATATGTTTCCTTAATGGTTATATTTTAGGGGTTGTCTATATATACCCCCTCATTTGGAATAATTAGCATGAGATTAGCAAATATAATTAGCCAATATCCTCGCAATCTCAAAAAGCCTATATTTCATATTCAAGCTTTAAACTCCCACTCTTACTCATTCATATCGCAAATACCTCTTTGTAAGAGTATTCTTGTGCTTATCTCGCCAAGCTTAAACTCTCTCTTGGTTGTTCTATTTGAGATTTATATTTCATAGAGTAAGCTGCAAGTTCTCCTAGGGGGCTTCGTAAATAAGCATTCCGTAGGAAAACTTCTTTGGGCTTCTGAGTTTTGCATTCTCATTGCAATACTCAAGAGTTCATATTTTGGTTGCAAAAATATTATACATCATTTCCAAAAATATCTCTTGTGCGTATCTTTGAAAAATCTTTTTTGAGATATTTTCTTAAGTGCTAAAAGATCTTAGTTGCTACACCTTTTGATTAAGATTATCTTTTTATTACAAAGATCAAATAAATATTTAGCAAACCATTTTTAAATATCTCTTGTGGTTTATATTGAGAAATATTATTTGTTGAGATATTTGAAGTGTGCTTGTGATCTTTGTTGGTGCATTGTTATTGAAATATTATTTTGACACAAAGATCCTATCATTTACACTTTCATGCATTGATTGCTGTATTTGCATAAATATTTGAGAGTAAACACTTAGACTACACCCGAGCTTTTCAAATCCTATCTTTTGGTAGTGTATTAGTTATACTGTGCGTATTGGGTACATATCTGCTTTACACGAAAGCAGAATCACTGTACCATTTGATTGTATTTCAAATCTATTGTATTTCCAGGCATGGGCCTGAAGAGGGAGACTAGCCCTTTGAAATAGTCTCGGGTTGGCTTAGACCCGGTTAAGAAAGCTAGGTATATCATCCTGTTAAGGCGTGTTGGTTGAGGTCAACCCCTTGAATTGACCTAGTTGTATTAGGTGTCGCTCCACTCGTTTAAGTGAGCATTATAGTGGTAATCTTTGTGCTGGTGTGGCAAAGGCGGGGACATAGGCACTGTTGGCCGAACCTGGATAACATATCGTGCGTGTTCATTTACATTTTTGCAATTTAATTACTGCACGTCTATATTATATTGTGAATGATTGAGTTTACATTTGCATAGATAGACCCTAGGTTAAGTAATACTGTTTATCTCGTTCAACCTATGTTATAATTTTTAAATACCTAATTCACCCCCCCCCCCCCCCGTGTCTTGGGATTGCACCGTTTCTATCAAGGCTTTTAAAATTTTTTTTTATATGGGATCACAATATCACAAATGAAATAGGGTGGTGAAGCAAACTAGACTTAACTAGGAATTCTATATAAGTTAACCTAAAGCTACCTTTTAATAGTGAAGGACCTAAACTAAAGAAGTCCTCATACAAACACAACTCCTTAGGTCAGTGAATATGAACTCTGTCATTGGCCTTGGCAAATGTAGTGTGGTGCCACCTAGGACATGGTATGTTATTATAATCCTCCTAAATGAATCATTGTTAGAAGTACACCTTTCACCACCTACTCCTTATGGGGATGAAGAAGATAGATCCTCAGAACTCAAGTAACCTTGAGTCTCTAGCAGCTATTAGGCTCATCCTATCTTTGTTGCAGGGTAGCTCAATAGAACTCAAACTAGGGCATACCTTGATTAGGACATCCAAGACATCATAACTATCACAACATATTGGACACCATAGCTTGTTGTGGTAAATATTTAAACCACCTTAAGTCAGATGGCTAATTTTAGATGAGAAATTATAAATGGGGAAGAGATATGGATCAAAATATAATCAACAAAGTAACCACTAACATATTTTATCCTATATGAGATTAGTCCACCTAATTAATTATTATCAATTGATTGGTTTATTAGCTATATCTAGGGTCCAAGACATCGATAGTCAAGGTCTTCTTAATTGGAGTCAAGTTCAAGAGTACAATTATGCGAGGGGAAGGTACTAGTATCTATTGTAAACCTATACTACGAATAGTAACTAATTAGTCTAAGATTACCTTTGAATTTAATTCAACAAGATTATTGCCCCATGTGGCATTCCATGAGGGGGAGAATTGGGTTTAATAAAAATTGAAATGTTTGGCACCAAATAATTTAAACAAACCAAACAAATACAAAAATATAAAACAACAAAGTCAAAAAAGAGAAAGGAAGAGAAATTATAGACTCCTTTTATAGTAGTTCGGCAACCGGCCTACTTCCACTCTTTCAAGGCCAACCACTTTGAGACTTCACTATTCCCCTTGTTTTACAGAGACCAAGGAAATCAATACACCCTTTGTTTTTGGAAGACAATGCGACCAATTTACTGCCTTTTTTTTATTTGAGGTAGGACAACCAATTTACAAGAATGCTTACAATAGAAAATTTCTTCACAAGGAAGGATACACAATTTGAAGCTCAAAACTAGCTCTCAAAGAATATTCAAAAGAAGGCGCAAAAAGCTTTACATTTGATCTATTAATAATGAGTAGAATGAAGCATAAATTAAGAGAGAATTGAAATTTTGGGCACTTGGAAATTTAGTATGAATATGTTCCCTAATGTTCCCTAGGTTTTAGTGGGTATATATGTAAAATAGAGCAAACTAGCATTTTTTTTTTTTTTTGCTTGTTGGAGTCTAATACAAGACCAATCAACTGATTATTGAGGTCGATCGACGTGGAACTAGCCATTCGAGATGATTAGATTGTTATAATCAAATCTAGGTGGACCAATTTACTGCCCCTAGCTACTGCCAAGACTAGTTAACCACCCTCTAGGGACCAGTTGACCACCCCCCACCCCCAGTAGGGCAGCCCAAAATAGCCTCTTTAATTTGTGAGTTTTTGCATGTTTAAGTGCCTTAGTGACATGACCTTCATATTCTTAAAGATATACAAGACAAAAGGCATTCCAATTTGAGAGAAATGAGTGCAAATAAAGCAAATAAAGTCTTCAAATCTTCTCTTAAATCTTTAACTTCAATGGTATAACCTTGTCACAAACAACTTAAGCACAAAATCATTAGTACAAAATAGTTTGTTATCATCAAAACTAGGTTAATGAAACCTTGGGGCTAACAACCACCCCTTTTTTTTTATGATGACAAACTATTCTAAAAAAATAGGAACGATTATAAATTATTTAAATCACACACAAGTTCCTATTTTTCATATATCTTCCCCTTTGACATCATCAAAACCAAAATATGAGGGGTGTGGCTAATTTAAGCACAAAATGTTTTATGATTTTCAATGATCGTCACAATCTCAAGTAATCTTAAATTAAAACAAGTTCATGATAAAATGATATACCAATATACTCCACATAAAAAATATTGCATGGTTAAAATTATGACAAATGATTATACCAATTTAATGCATGGTCATAAGTCATTGGTAAGATTTGATACCAATTGTTGTTGATCATAAGTTATTTCAAAGAAAATTGATGCCAATTAACTTTAAAAAAAATCTTAAAAAAAAGGTTGGGATATGAATTTTGTAGAAGGACATTCTCAATTTTAAAATTCAATCAAATATTAATTTCAAATTTAAAACCTAATGTAGAATCAGAACCAAAGTGTTCAAATTTTACAAATCAATTAAGATTTTTCAATACTCCACAATAACAAATATTTAAAACAAGAAAGCAAGTCAAATTTTTGCAATGGTCACAAATCATTCAAAATTACTCATAATCATTCTTATTTTTTCAAAAAAAAATTTCACTTATGCTTGCTCCCCCTTTATCCATATAAAATTTTTTTGGAAGTGCGGAGGTCTCAAAATAAAATCAATCAAAAAATAATTTTTATTTTCTCAAGATACATCAAGATATTCAATATAATCAATTTTTATAAATGGTTATTCAGTCAAGCTCAATTTCAATAATAATATGCTCAATTTTCATTCAAATAAGCTTAATATCCACAATCAAATAATCAATATGCATGCTCAATTCATCATTCTCATTTTTTTTTTTAAAAATGATCAATAAGATATTTGTATTTTAAAATGATCTTCTTCCAAATATTTTCAATGATGACAAGATATTCAATTTGAGTGTGCTCCCCCTAAACCAATGCATACATATATTCAAAATTTTGACAAGGTTTAGCAAAAATCATTTCATCATAAGTGTAACAACCTATTTTTTCATGCCATTTTATTATATTTTATATATACCATCAAATTATAATACTCTGATACCCTGAATAAAATCTATAACATCATCCTGATCCAAGTGGGGACTAGGAAGCCTGAACATCCATAAAATTTCATATGCAACGGTAAACAAAAAGACATACATCCACATTTACAATACCAGAGTTTCAGTATTCCCAAAATATACATACAACATGAACATTCCCAAAAATCTTCCATCTGATCTCTTAGGGACCATTCAAAAATGCATCTTTCCCAAAAATACTCACCCTACAGACAGGGCAGTACTATAGTTCTCCAACCTCCAAGTCTAACCTGCTCGTCTATTTGGTTTACCAGAAAAGTGATAAATTATTAGGATAAAACAATTCTTAGTAAGACGAAATATGCTATTACCAATGTGTGGCAGATGAGTTTATATAACTGTAATATCTGATTTAAAAGTACTGTAGACAACTGAATCTAAGAAAACACGTATAAGTAATACACAGTATAACTCACACCTATGTTGCTTAACATAAACTGTTTTCTAAATATTCTATTCAAAACACATCTAATATTTATAGGTATGACTGCGGTTTCTATAAATCTAGATATATAATAATAACTGAGAAAACTTCCCTCAATGGATAACTGAAAGTCATGAATTAACCCCTCATGACAGGGTTGTGTGGCCCGTAGGCGGGACTTAACACTAGTTAGCTGACTAGGATAAGTCTATTGAACTCCGTTAGTCAGATCGGCCACCTCAATCCTATCGGACAAGGAGCCCGTCCACAACAAAGGCACGATTGACTGCCAAAAATCCACATACTATCTGAGATATGTGGTTGCACTCTGAACTGAAATAGCAACGGTACCATGCTCTGAAAATTGATCTGGTCCATATAGGTCTGATACTATATATATAACTGATATATCTATATTACTAATTAACTATGATTCTATTCAACTGAAATAGCCATAACGTTGTAGCAAACTTATCTGAATAAATTGATATATCTGAATGTTATGGTTCTGTAATCTGAATATCATGGTTTACTGAAGCTGAAATTCATATTTTTGTATAAGCTGTAAAAATCATAATCTGTATAAATTATAATTTTGGCTAATACTGCATATCGTGCTTTCTGTATAAACTGTATAATCATAGTACTGAGAAAACTAAATATTTTAGCTAGGTAAAATTACATAAATTCTGATAACATGAAAGCTATATAAGTTCTGTATACTGATAATTTCTTATGCCACACAATTAATTAAACAAAACACATGTACTGAAATTTGTAGAACTGTATAATTTACTTACTTTGAAAACATCCATAATCATATATCATATTTTACTAGTAAGTATTTCTAAATCAACTAGCATAGCATATTTCTCTTACCTGGAAAACTAAGCTCGTCTGCTAATTCTAATTCACACCCACGGTGTTCATAATTCCAAAATCTTGAAATTATACACATATATATTTCCTTGTCAATTAACTAAAAACCCAAAATAATTTTCATACTTTTATTTCCTGAATTATAAATTGTTCATCATCTTACTTGAGTTCCTGGGAACACCCTCTAGGTTCCCTAACCTGCCTGCAATATAAGCCCCAAAACCCTGAATTCACAATACTCAAATTTAATCCTCCCAAACATCAGTATAACAACATATAAACCAAATTTGGGTTCAAGAAAACCTATAAGCCAAATAACCCTTAAATAACCTACTTACCCTGATTTTGGGATGGTGCTCAAACTTCTCAAATCAAAATTCTGCTCTGGCTAAGTTGTAGTGAATCTCCCCAGGATCACCGTGGTAGCTTCAGATCATCAAATCAAGGAGAAACGGAGCCGAAAATTTGGAGAGAAGTCAGAGTAGCCAAATTCTAGAGAGAGAAAAAGAAGAGGAATTGAAAATTTTCATCCAAAAATTAATTTTTGCATATTTATAGGTGGCTAGCCGCATGGCTTCATCGACGAGACACGTGGCCTCGGTAACGAGGCGAAGAAGGGAGTTCTTCTACGAAGATAAGGATCTCATCGACAAACCAATGGATCTGAAACACCCCCTCTCAATTTCTCTTCATCGATAAACACTGAAATTCATCCACGAATCCTTCAGGGAGTTCGGCGACGAAACCAGGGCATTCGTCGACGAACCTTGTTTGACCCCTTTAAATTTCCTTCTTCTCTTTTATTTAATTATAATAATGTTTTGGTATTTACAATCTCCCCTCCTTATAAAATTTCATCCTCAAAATTTCCTATCTATATTACACACCATCCTCTGAAGAAAAATTGGCTACTTATTTTATTACTTACCTTCACTTGTGGCGGAGGAATACCGTGGTTACATGTAGGGTTATGGGAGATTACAAATATATATATATATATATATATATATATATATATATATAAGAAGATTCTCCCAAAACCAAAACACTATCTATCCTGAAATCTAACATACAATTCATACTTTAACTACTCTGCACTAAAATAAATAATACTAATTTTATTTGAATTATTACTCCTGACAACCACAGATCCCCATCAAACAACTGTGGGTTCTTCTGTCATATCTCCTTTTCTAACTCCCACAAGGCCTCCTCAAATGTGTGATTTCTCCACAAAATTTTTACTAATGGAATTATCTTAGTGCACAACACTTGTTCTTTTCTATCTAAGATCTGCACTGACGTCTCCTCATATGCTAGTGTGTCTCTCAACTCTGTATCCTCATAATTGATCATGTGGGAGGGATCTGGGGTGTATTTCCTTCACATGAAAATATGAAATACATTATGAATCCTAGATAGAGCTGGTGGTAGAGCTAGCTTGTAAGCAACTGACCCCGCCCTCTCAAGTATTTCGAATGGGCCAATATACCTAGGGCTCACCTTACCCTTCTTCCCAAACTTCATCACTCTTCTCAATGGAGTCACTTTCAAAAATACCTGATCTTTTACTTCAAACTCCAATTTTCAACGGCGAGCATCTGCGTAGCTTTTCTATCGACTCTGAGTTGCATTGATTCTATCTTTAATAAGTCGAACTTTATTGTACACCTGCTGCACCAACTCCGACCCCAAAACTTGCCTCTCTTCTGTTTCATCCTAGTATAGTGGAGAACGACACCTCCTACCATATAACGCCTCATAAGGTGTCATACTAATGCTGGCCTGATAGCTTTTATTATATACGAACTCAACAAACAACATATACTGGGTCCAGCTACCCCTGAAATCTAGCACACATGCTCACAGCATATTCTTAAGTATCTGGATTGTCTTCTCTGTTTGGCCATCATTCTGAGGATGAAATGTTGTGCTAAAAGATAACTAAGACCCCAAGGCTTCCTACAAGCTCCTCCAAAATCGTGATGTAAAGCATGGGTCACGATCTGAAACTATGGATACTGGCACTCCATGAGGTCAAACTATCTCCTGAATGTATATCTTTGTCAGTCTGTTCATAGGATAGCTAACTTTGATGGGTAGGAAGTGGGCAATCTTCGTCAGTCGGTTCACTATCACCCAAATAGAATTTTGACCATGTAGTGTCGACTGTAATCCTGTAACAAAGTCCATAGATATATGGTCTCACTCCTACTCGAGGATGTGGAGTGGCTACAACTATCTTGCCAGCCTTTGGTGCTTACCCTTCACTTGCTGGCACGTCAAACACTACTCCATGAATTCAGCTATCTCCCTCTTTATACTGCTCCACCAAAATGATTCTTGAAGATTGCGATATATTTTGGTACTACCAGGATGAATTGTGTATAAGGATCTATGTGCCTCCTCTAAGATGGCCCTCCTAATCTCAACATCTGCAAGTACGCATAATCTGATACGAAACCTCAGAGCTCCATCCTCTGAAATACTAAACCCCTCCCCTTGACCATCTTGCACTTTCTTTATCAACTTTACCAACTCGATGTCATTCCTATGGGCAGCTTTAATTCTTTCTTGCAATGTAGGCTGTAACACCAGGTTGGCAATAAATGCCTGGTGATCACCCTCTATCAGGCCCACACCTAGCCTCTCCAAATCCATCTGAATAGGATGCTGAATCTCCACTGTTGACAATGTTGCTCCCACTGACTTTCGGCTAGTGCATCAGCCACCACGTTTGCTTTTCCTGGATGGTAGCTAATAGTACAATCATAATCTTTAACGAGCTCTAGCCATCTCCTTTGCCTCATATTCAATTCTTTCTGAGTGAAGAAATACTTCAAACTTTTATGATCAGTGAAGATTTCACATCTCCCACCATAGAGATAGTGCCTTCAGATCTTCAGAGCATATACCACTGTAGCTAATTTTAAATCGTATACTATGTAGTTCTTTTCATATTCTTTTAGCTACCGAGATGCATAAGCAATAACCCTCCTGTGTTGCATCAGCACGCAACCGAGTCCCTTCTGGGATGCATCACTGTATGTGACAAATTCATCCTCACCTGATGGAATAGCTAACACCGGAGCAATAATCAATCATTGCTTCAACTCCTGAAGCTTTGCTCACACTCATAAGACCATTCAAACCTCAGATTCTTCCTCGTGAGTCATGTCAATGGACTTGATAGTTTGGAAAAACCATCTACAAAGTGTCGTTAATACCTTGCCAGACCAAGAAAACTCCTAATCTCCTGAACATTCATCGACCTCGGCCAATCTACCATTGCTTCTCTCTTACCTGGATCAACTGATATGCCATTCCTAGAGATCACATGCCCTAGAAAGGTGACTTGCCTTTGCCAGAATTCACATTTCTTTAATTTTGTGCACAACTTTCTTTCTATCAATATCTGCAACACCAGCCTCAAATGATGCTCGTACTCCACAAAACTCTTCAAGTAAACTAGTATATCATCTATAAAAACCCCCCAATGAACTGGTCTAAATACTAATGGAACACCTGATTCTTAGATCCATGAATGCATCTAGTGCATTAGTCATACTAAACGGCATAACTAGAAACTCATAATGCACATACCTGGTCTTGAAAGTTGTCTTCGAAACGTCTCCTACTTTAACTTTCACCTGGTGGTAACCTGACCGGAGGTCAATCTTGGAATAAACCTGGGTCCCCTGGAGTTAATCAAATCGATAGTCAATTCTGGGAAGAGGGTATTTATTCTTGATTGTCACTTTGTTTATCTCTCTGTAATCAATACACATCCTCATGGTCCCATCCTTCTTTTTTACGAACAAGACTGGCACTCCCCAGTGCGACACGTTGGGCCTGATAAAACCTTTATCTAAAAACTTTTGTAGCTGGTCTTTCAATTCTATCAATTCATTTGGAGCCATTCTGTAAGGCACTTTAGACATTGGTGTTGTCCCTAGAAGTAGATCAATTGCAAATTTTATCTCCCGATCTGGTGGTAAGCCAGGTAACTCCTCTAGAAAGACATCTGAAAATTCTCTAACCACTGAAATGTCAGCCTATTTCAGTTTTTCCTTTGGCAGCTCCTTTATGTAGGCAACATGTCCCTGACAACCACCCTGAAGTAGCCTCCTCACCTGAATAGCGACACTAATTGTGGCGAGGCACACACACGTAAACCCACGAACCTGAATTCTTACTCACTTGGGGGTCTGAAGATCACTTCTTTCTTATGGCAATCAATGCTAGTGTAATTAGCTGCCAGCGAATCCATACCCAATATCACATCAAACCCCTGCGTATCTAACTTCACAAGATTAACTGGTAACACTTTTCCCTGAATACCCACTGGATAGTTTCTAAGTACCCTCCAATATCTCATTACTAATCTAATCGGTATAGCTACTGACAACTCAACATCTAATAACTGTGCCTCGACCCCAAATACTTTAACATATCTCGACGACACAAAGGAATGGGTGGCACCTGAATCAAATAAAAAAACAACGTTATATGGTAAATCAATAAGTATACCTGTAATAATATCTCCAGTAGCCTCGGCGTCTCTCGGCGTCAAAGCATAAACCCTCGCTGGAGCTACATTCCTCTGTTAGCCTCCACGGGGCGCTTGATAACCACCCCAAAATGGTCTAGCGGCTGGTGCATGCATTGGTGGTGCTGGAGAAGCTTGTGCCATATGGTCAGGTCTCTCACAATGATAGCAGACATCATTCCTTGCTCGGCACTCTCCTAGATGTTTCTTCCCGCACGTCTGACACACAGGGTAGGTCTGCACACCTTGATTCTCATGATGTCTCATCATCTGCCTCTGACCTCCACTATATCAATCTCCTCTCCAAGGGCCTCAGCAAGAATCGATCTGAAAACCTAAGGGAATTGACCTTTTCTTCTGGCTCGATGTTATTGCATCTCCTTGATTGCTCTCCTCTGCTATGGTGGCCCTATTTACTAACTCAAAGAAATCTTGTACCTTAAGAATTGCTACCTGTTTATAAATGTCCTGCTTCAAACTCCTCTCGAACATCTTGGCCTTCTTAGCTTCATCTAGGATGATATAAGGGCAAAAGCGCGACAACACAATGAATTTTGCCGCATACCTCTGAATTGTCATCTGTCCCTGGAACAAATTCAGAAACTCTTGTACTTTAGCCTCTCTGATGGTGGCAATAAAATATCTATCAAAGAATATCTCTCTAAATTGACTCCAGGTCATAACCACTAGTATGGGTCTCTGCTCCTCCAATAACCTCATAGCTATCCACCACCTCTCAACCTCACCGGTCAATGCATATAGGACCCGCTGCTCATTTGTACACTGGAGCACCATCAGTATTTTCTTGATCTCCTACAACCAGTTCTCAGCAACTGTAGGATCAGCTCCTTCTGAAAACGCTGGAGGATTCATCTTTGTAAACTTTTCTATGATACAACTCAGGCTTGCAGTCGGGCCTCCCTATACTCTAGAGCTCTGTGCAATCTCAGCTATGACATGTTGAGCTACACTGTATAATACTGCATCTGAATCAGCTCCGTCTACATTCAAGGGCCCTGCACCCACACTACCACTCAAATGAGCACTGCCACCCCCCAAGGTCCATCCTGAAAAGACAATAAACATGACTTAGGGATCCTATCCTTATAATTTACGTATCTAACCACTATCTTGACATCCTTATCTTAATTCAAAATCCAGTCCTACACTTTAGAAACACAACCCGAAAATAGTTTACTATGACTTTCTTGAAATCGTCACCCCAGGAAAGACGCAGAAACCAGCACTAAAGTCCTGCCTCTAGACTGCAGGACAAAACCTTAAATCCTTTTTCCTATCCTCTGATATTATTTTCGCTACACTCTAGAGTCTACAGAACCTATCATGTAAAAACCCCCAAAGAGAGATATAAAATATTAGTGGATTGATTTCAAAAAAATAAAAAAAAATAAAAAAAAATAATTAATTAGTTAACTAATTAATTAATCGGATTTAAAAAAAGAAAAAAAAATTTATTAATTAAAATTTTTTTTTATTTTATTTATAAAATATATTATTACTAATATTAATTAAATTTATTATTATTATTATTATTATTATTATTATTATTATTATTATTATTATTATTATTATTATATATATGTAACCACCTGAAGCTTCTTTGAAGCTTCAGGTGGATTCTAATTGAATTCACGCGGGGGCCCCCCCCCCCCCCAGATTATCTTCTATCTTCTTCTTCTTTTATTTTCTTTCTTTTCTCTGTTATTTTCCTACAAGTCTCTGAACTCTCTCTCTCTCCTCACGTTCTCTCTCCCTCTCTCCTCGATTTCGTGATGGATTTTCGCCTAATCAAAAATCCGAAGATACCATTGGACTCCATTCGCCGTTGCCGTCATTTCTACCGGAGCGAATCGGTGGTAGGAGCGGCATAGGCGTATTCCCTAGAGTAAGCCATTTTCCCCTTTTTATTTAATTTCTTGCAAAATATAAGCCCAATTGACGAATGGACACCACCACAAGAATCTAGGGATGATTCTCTACAAGTCTAGTGGGACGGAATTCTCGTGGGAGTGTCGGGCCAAAACCCCAAATTTGGGTGCGGCGATTATTAAGGGGCTTATTTTTAATTAGTTAGCATTAATTTAGAAATGCTAAAATATTAAGCATTTGGGAATGAAGTAGGATTTCTGGAATTTAGGCCCCGGGTGAGCGCCGCGGGTATAATTTTGGGACCCGCAGGAAAAATTTAGAAAATTAAGTGGGGATGTTAAATAATAGTTTAAATATTAATTTGAGTTATATGGAGCCTAAGGAAGGCTAGATGAGTATTATTTTGGAGAAATAAATTAATTAATCTGGGAAAAAATGTAAACTGCAGGAGTTAAATTTAGGGCGCCAAGGGCGTGAAATTTTGGGTCCTAAGGAATTTCTCAATAGTTAGGTAAGGGAATAAATTAAAGCAGTAATTTTCCATACAAATTATTATTGATTATGAGTAAATTTATTTTCAGAAAAACATATGTTATATTGTGTATTACGAATGAAATGTACGATTGGGAAAATACTGCTATGATGATTAAAATGTATATGTATGTATGAGATGTAAGGAATTCACGATTTTAGAATATGAAGTATGACTTTTAACAGCATATGTGTGGCATAAATATTATTTTATGTGAAATGTATTATGATGTGAAAGATTTTACGAACCAAGCATTTATGAAAATATGAGTTATGTTGTGATAAATGATGTATTTTCAATGTATATATACCTGAAACAATTTTGGCGTGAGGCCATATATTTATGTTATCGGCACGAGGCCGTATTTATGTTTTTGGCGCGAGGCCATATATTTATGTTATCGGCACGAGGCCGTATTTATGTTATTGGCGCGAGGCCATGTATTTATGTTATCGGCACAAGGCCGTATTTATGCTATCAGCACGAGGCCGTAATTATATTATTGGCGCGAGGCCATATTTACTATGATTTTGGCGCGAGGCCACATGTATGATTTCGGCGCGAGGCAGTATCTATGTTTTCGGCATGAGGTCGTAATGATGTTACGTATGATCATGTATTATATATTTTCACAACCAGGATGTTAGTTTAGTTCAGACCAGGAGCTCGGTACCGTAGCTATGGGTTAATTTTGGCACGAGGCCTTATTAGTGCTACCGTCCCACGAGGGGATGGGAGATGGATAGTCGATGTGGCTTTCAGTAGAGTGTGGACGTCCACCTGGTAGTCCGGACCAGGGTGTGGCGGGCTCATCGTACTTACAGACATATTTGATTCGGTAGTGGTTGGCCAGCCATTGTCGGGTCCCGCCTTCGAGCTGCACAACCCGTCATGGGGGGTAATACATGACACCAGTTAGCTATTCATCCTGGGTTTGTTTTCAATATTACAGTTATAACAGATGATTTTATGTATGATATGATTTATTAACAGATGTGAAAATATATGTTTACCCAGTACGATATGATTATGTTTATAGAATTATGAAATGTACGGTATACGTACAAATGCATTAAATATTCATGTTGCCACACAGCTGTATTTAGTTTATTTTCCCTTACTGAGAAGTGTCTCACCCCCAAACTTAATTAATTTTTCAGGAGATCCAGTGAGACCGGCAGGCTAGAGCCGCCAGTGAGTGATTGGATCTTCCCTGCTAGAAGGGTAAGCATTGAACTAGGATCGGGAGTTTTTGTTATGTAATCCTAGTGTTATTTTGACTTTTGGAGGTTGTATATCGTAACAGTATTTTGATGTTATAGAAAGCTCTGGTATTATGTTTTATGATTGGATGTTTGAGATTTTATGTTTACTGCTGCTAGGTTTTCCACTGTGTTTGACAGAAGTCCCCGCTACTCACGTGTTCGGGTTGACCATTTTATTTATTATGTGATATTTTATGTTAAGAAATTGAGGGACGTTACATTTGGTATCAGAGCCTAGGATACTAGGTTCTGTAGACTCTAAAGTGCAGTAGTAATAATACCAGAGTATAGGATGAGAGGATTTGAGGTCTGGTTTTGTAGTCTAGACGCAGGATTTCCGTGGTGGTTTGTATGATTTTCCTGGGGTGACGATTTCAGGAAATTCATTGTAAACTATCGTCGGGTTGGGTATCTAGGTTGCAGGATTGAACCTTGAATTAAGATCAAGAGTGACGAGTGAATTAGGAAAATATACCATGTGAGTTGAGTGATATGTATAAAGAAAGATGTTTTGAGTTAAGTTATTTCTTCTTTCAGGATGGACCACGCTGGAAATAGTGCCCACGTCAGTGGGAGTGAGGGTGCTGGATACTCAGGTGCTGCGGGTAGTGATTCAGATGCAATCTTACGCAGCGTAGCACAGCAGGTTATGGCAGAAATTGCCAGGAGTTCGAGAGAACAGGGTGGTCCTTCTGTAGGCCACGGTTGTACGATCGAGAAGTTCATAAAGATGAATCCTCCAACTTTCTTAGGGGGAACAATTCCTGCAGTCGCTGAGAATTGGGTGCAGGAGATGGAGAAAATATTTACAGTACTGCAGTGTTCAGAGGAGCAGAAGGTGCTGTTTGCCACCTACAGACTGACTGGAGAGGCCAAGAGGTGGTGGTCGGCGATGAGAGTATTAGAGCAGCAGAGGACTATACCTATAGAGATGACTTGGGAGCGATTTAGAGAGATATTCTTCGACAGGTATTTTCCAGCCTCTTCTAGGAAGGCTAAGATTACGAAGTTCCTGAATCTGAAGCAGGGACAGCTGTCAGTACAGCAGTACGCGGCGAGGTTCATCGAGCTATCTCGCTTTGCCCGTACATTATTCCAGATGAGGCGAAGAAGGTACAATAGTTTGAAAGAGGCTTGAGGAGAGAAATTTACAAGTAGGTATCGATTCTAAAGTTGCAGGATTTTACTGAACTAGTGGATAGAGCCACTATAGCAGAGATTGGAGAGCGATTGGAGGTTGAGGAGCAGAGGCAGAAGAAGAGATCCATACCTCCTGGTTTCCAACAGGGAGTTATCCGGGCCGCGTGGAAGAGAGGTGGCTATTATAGGAATCAGAGACAGAAGATCAGGATTCACGGTTTCCAGGGTGTGCAGCCATCTCCAGCTTGCCTATCTTGTGGGAAGAGACACCTGGGAGAGTGTCGTGCTGGGCGAGGTGTCTGCTACAGGTGTGGGGAGCCAGGACATATGATAAGGGAGTGTCCGACACAGACTAGTACTGCTCTTAGACCTACACGAGGAGGTTACCAGGCACCACGAGGAGGCCAGCAGAGGAATACGACCCCAGCCAGAGTTTTCGCTTTGATGCTAGGAGATGCTGAGGCAGCAGGAGATGTGGTGATAGGTATTGTTTCAATACTGTCATTTAAAGCTACTGTTTTGTTTGATTCTGGGCGACGCATTCATTTATCGGTCGGGATTATGTTAAATTATGTGGGTTTGAGTCTCAGCAGTTAGAAATTAGTTTGTCTGTTACTACACCGACTGGGACCGTGGGGGTATGTAGAAAGGTACTCAGGGACTGTCCAGTGGATATTCAGGGGAGGTCTTTGTTAGCTAATCTGGTGGTTTTAGACATGCATGGGTTTAAGGTAATCTTGGGCATGGATTGGCTAGCTGTCCACTATGCTAGCATTGATTGCAATCAGAGAGTGGTAGTGTTTAGACCTCTAGAGGGACAGGAGTACAGATTCGTGGGATCACGTGTGCGCACCCCACCTCCATTATTATCTGCTATTCAGGCGTGTAGATTGCTATCATAAGGTTGTCAGGGATATTTAGCCTATGTGAAGGTTGTATCAGAAGAGGAACTGAGGGTGGAAGATATCCCAGTGGTAAGGGATTTTCCTGATGTATTTCCCGAGGATTTGCCGGGACTACCTCCTGATCGTGAGGTAGAGTTTGTTATTGATCTGGTTCCAGGGACAGCACCGATTTCAAAGGCGCCGTATAGAATGGCACCGGCAGAGCTGAAAGAATTGAAAGAGCAGTTGCAGGAGCTGTTAGATAAAGGGTTCATTCGGCCCAGTGTGTCACCCTGGGGAGCACCAGTTTTGTTTGTGAGGAAGAAGGATGGCTCGATGAGATTATGCATCGACTATCGAGAAATCAATAAAGTAACTATCAAGAATAAATACCCGCTCCTGCGTATTGATGATTTGTTTGACCAGTTACAGGGGACACAGATCTTTTCAAAGATAGATTTACGCTCCGGGTACCATCAGGTGAAAGTCAGGGCGGAATATGTTCTGAAGACGGCATTTAGAACACGGTATGGTCACTATGAATTTCTAGTTATGCCGTTTGGGTTTACGAATGCTCCTGCGGTGTTTATGGATCTTATGAACAGGGTTTTTCACCAGTACTTGGATCGGTTTGTGGTAGTATTTATTGATGATATACTGGTGTATTCGAAGAGTCCAGAGGAGCATGAGGAGCATCTGAGTATAGTGTTGCAAGTATTGCAAGAGAAGAAGCTATATTCGAAGCTCAAGAAGTGTGAGTTTTGGCTGGAACAGGTTACCTTCCTTGGACACGTTATATCCAAGGGTGGTATTTCTGTTGATCCGAGTAAAATTGAGGCGGTAGTTGATTGGGTACAACCAAAGAACATGCATGAGATTAGGAGTTTCCTAGGATTGGCTGGGTACTACCGTAGGTTTGTTGAGGGCTTTTCTCGATTGTCAGGCCCGTTGATCAGATTGCCCAGGAAAGGAGCGAAGTTTGAGTGGTCTGATGAATGTGAACAGAACTTCCAAGAGTTGAAGCAGCGACTCATCACTGCGCTTGTGTTGACGATTCCTTTAGGAGAAGAGGGGTTCGTAATTTACAGTGATGCGTCCCATAAAGGGCTCGGATGCATGTTGATGCAGTGGGAGAGAGTGATAGCCTATGCCTCACGACAGTTGAAAGAATATGAGAAGAACTACCCTACCCACGATCTGGAGTTGGTAGCAGTTGTTTACGCGCTGAAGATTTGGAGGCACTATTTATATGGGGGTAGGTGTGAGATATTTACTGACCATAAGAGTTTAAAGTATTTCTTCACGCAGAAGGAATTGAATATGAGGTAGAGGAGATGGTTGGAGCTAATAAAGGATTACGACTGCACTATTAGCTACCACCCGGGAAAGGCTAATGTGGTTGCTGATGCTTTAAGTCGAAAATCAGTGGAATCATCTATATCTGCAATGGAGATTCAGCATCTGATTCAGATTGATCTGGAGAGGCTCAGTGTGGAGCTGGTAGAGGGCGATCACCAGGCGTTCATTGCTGACTTGGTTTTGCAGCCGACTCTACAGGAGAGGATTAAAGCAGCTCAGAGGAATGATGCAGAACTAGTAGAGCTTATGGGAAAGGTACAGTATGGTCAGGAACCAAAGTTCAACATTTCAGATGATGGAACCCTAAGGTTCCATATCAGGTTATGTGTTCCTGTCGATCCTGAGATCAAGAAAGTCATACTGGAGGAAGCACATCGATCCCTATATACTGTACATCCGGGTAGCACTAAAATGTACAGGGATCTCCAAGAGTCCTTCTGGTGGAGCAACATGAAGAGGGAGATACTTCAGTTTGTGGGTCAGTGTTTGACGTGCCAGCAAGAGAAGGTTGAGCATCAGAGACCGGTGGGATCGTTGCAGCCACTCCACATTCCTGAGTGGAAGTGGGAGCATATAGCGATGGATTTCGTCTCAGGATTACCGCCAGCATTGCATAGACAGGACACTATTTGGGTAGTGGTGGATCGATTGACGAAGACTGCCCACTTTTTGCCGATCCGAGTTAGCTACTCCATGGACAGATTGGCTGAGTTATACATCCAGGAGATAGTTAGACTCCACGGCATCCCAGTGTCCATAGTTTCAAATAGAGACCCACAGTTTACATCTCGTTTTTGGAAGAGTCTGCAAGAGGCCATGGGTTCTCAGTTGTCGTTCAGCACAGCTTTTCATCCTCAGACAGATGGATAGACAAAGAGGACGATACGGATTTTGGAGGATATGCTGCGAGCATGTGTGCTGAATTTTGGAGGTCGTTGGATACAGTATTTGCCACTGGTTGAGTTTGCGTATAATAACAGCTACCAGGCCAGCATTGGGTGGCACCGTATGAGGCACTGTATGGCAGGAGGTGCCGATCCCCATTGTACTGGGATGAGGTTGGTGAGAGACAGGTATTGGGTCCAGAGCTGATACAGCAGACTCAGGATAAAGTCAGACTCATCAGAGACAGGATCAGGACAGCGCAGAGCCAGTAGAAGAGTTATGCTGATACTCGTCGGCGAGAATTGGAGTTTGACACAGGAGATCACGTGTTCCTGAAGGTAGCACCACTGAAGGGTGTTATGAGGTTCGGGAGGAAAGGTAAGCTGAGCCCTAGGTATATTGGACCATTCGAGATTCTTGAGAGAGTGGGTCCAGTTGCCTATCGTTTGGCATTACCACCGGTCCTATCTAAGATCTATGACGTATTCCACGTTTCTATGCTGAGGAAATATGTCCCAGACCCCTCCCATGTGATTAGATATGAAGCACTGGAGTTGGGTGATACTTTAGCTTATGAGGAAGTGCCAGTGCAGATTCTTGACTGGAAGGAACAGGAACTACGCACGAAGAAGATTCCACTGGTAAAAGTTCTGTGGCGCAACCATGCCATTGAGGAGGCTTCTTGGGAACTAGAGGATCAGATGCGCCGGAGATATCCGCACTTATTCAGTGGAGTTTAGAGCTGAGCCAGTCATGTGAATGGAATAGTATTGTAGTTTTTATTTGTATAGTGTAACGTAAGATAGATAGAGTTTTTAGTTTTGAAATGTGAATGGTTTTGGGAGAATTTTGAATAGTTGTAATCTCCTAGAGCCCTTGTTGTAACCGCGGTATTCCTCCGCCATAAGTGAGGGTAATCAATACAAATTGGAAGTTTTCACTAAGGGAGGGAAACAGGGGAATGGCAAATTTCGAGGACGAAATTTTTATAAGGAGGGGAGAATGTAAAAATCCCCAAAAAGAGATATAAAATATTAGTGGATTGATTTTCAAAAAATTTAAAAAAATAAAAAAAAAATTTAAAAAAAAATTTAAAAAATAATAATTAATTAATTAACTAATTAATTAATCGGATTTAAAAAAAAAAATTTATTAATTAAAATTTATTTTTATTTTCTTTATAAAATATATTATTATTAATATTAATTAAATTTATTATTATTATTATTATTATTATGTAACCACCTGAAGCTTCAAAGAAGCTTCAAGTGGATTCTAATTGAATTCACGTGCGCCCCCCCCCCCCCCAGAGTATCTTCTATCTTCTTCTTCTTTTATTTTCTTCCTTTTCTCTGTTATTTTCCTGCAAGTCTCTGAACTCTCTCTCTCTCCTCACGTTCTCTCTCCCTCTCTCCTCGATTTCGTGACGGATTTTCGTCTAATCAAAAATCCGAAGATACCATTGGACTCCATTCGCCGTTGCCGTCATTTCTACCGGAGCAAATCGGTGGTAGGAGCGGCGTAGGCGTATTCCCTGGAGTAAGCCATTTTCCCCTTTTTCTTTAATTTCTTGCAAAATATAAGCCCAATTGACGAACGGACACCACCACGAGAATCTAGGGATGATTCTCTACAAGTCTAGTGGGACGGAATTCTCGTGGGAGTGTCGGGCCAAAACCCCAAATTTGGGGTGCGGCGATTATTAAGGGGCTTATTTTTAATTAGTTAGCATTAATTTAGAAATGCTAAAATATTAAGCATTTGGGACTGAAATAAGATTTTTGGAATTTAGGCCTCGGGCGAGCGCCGCGGGTGTAATTTTGGGACCCGCGGGCAAAATTTGGAAAATTAAGTGGGGATGTTAAATAATAGTTTAAATATTAATTTGAGGTATATGGAGCCTAAGGAAGGCTAGATGAGTATTATTTTGGAGAAATAGATTAATTAATCTGGGAAAAAATGTAAATTGCAGGAGTTAAATTTCAGGCACCAAGGGTGTGAAATTTTGGGTCCTAAGGAATTTCTCAATAGTTAGGTAGGGGAATAAACTAAAGTAGTAATTTTCCATACAAATTATTATTGATTATGAGTAAATTTATTTTCAGAAAATCATATGTTATATTGTGTATTACGAATGAAATGTACGATTGGGAAAATACTGCTATGATGATTAAAATGTATATGTATGTATGAGATGTAAGGAATTCACGATTTTAGAATATGAAGTATGACTTTTAATAGCATATGTGTGGTATGAATATTATTTTATGTGAAATGTATTATGATGTGAAAGATTTTACGAACCAAGCATTTATGAAAATATGAGTTATATTGTGATAAATGATGTATTTTCAATGTATATATACCTGAAACAATTTTGGCGCGAGGCCATGTATTCATGTTATCAGCACGAGGCCGTATTTATGTTTTTGGCGCGAGGCCATATATTTATGTTATCGGCACGAGGCCGTATTTATGTTATTGGCGCGAGGCTATGTATTTATGTTATCGACACGAGGCCGTATTTATGCTATCGGCACGAGGCCGTAATTATATTATTGGCGCGAGGCCATATTTACTATGATTTTGGCGCGAGGCTATATGTATGATTTCGGCACGAGGCAGTATCTATGTTTTCGGCATGAGGCCGTAATGATGTTATGTATGATCATGTATTATATATTTTCACAACCAGGATGTTAGTTTAGTTCAGACCAGGAGCTCGGTACCGTAGCTATGGGTTAATTTTGGCACGAGGCCTTATTAGTGCTACCGTACCACGAGGGGATGGGAGATGGATAGTCGATGTGGCTTTCAGTAGAGTGTGGACGTCCACCTGGTAGTCCGGACCAGGGTGTGGCGGGCTCATCGTACTTACAGACATATTTGATTCGGTAGTGGTCGGCCAGCCATTGTCGGGTCCCGCCTTCGAGCTGCACAACCCGTCATGGGGGGTAATACATGACACCAGTTAGCTATTCATCCTGGGTTTGTTTTCAGTATTACAGTTATAACAGATGATTTTATGTATGATATGATTTATTAACAGATGTGAAAATATATGTTTACCCAGTACGATATGATTATGTTTATAGAATTATGAAATGTACGGTATACGTACAAATGCATTAAATATTCATGTTGCCACACAGCTGTATTTAGTTTATTTTCCCTTACTGAGAAGTGTCTCACCCCCAAACTTAATTAATTTTTCAGGAGATCCAGTGAGACCGGCAGGCTAGAGCCGCCAGTGAGTGATTGGATCTTCCCTGCTAGAAGGGTAAGCATTGAACTAGGATCGGGAGTTTTTGTTATGTAATCCTAGTGTTATTTTGACTTTTGGAGGTTGTATATCATAACAGTATTTTGATGTTATAGAAAGCTCTGGTATTATGTTTTATGATTGGATGTTTGAGATTTTATATTTACTGCTGCTAGGTTTTCCGCTGTGTTTGACAGGTGTCCCCGCTACCCACGGGTTCGGGTTGACCATTTTATTTATTATGTTATATTTTATGTTAAGAAATTGAGGGACGTTACATATCAACTTCGGCTCTGATACCAAATTGTAATGACTTGAATTTTCATGTCATTTTATTATATTTTATATATACCATCAAATTATACTACTCTGATACGCTGAATTTATAACGTCATCCCGATCCAAGTGGGGATTGGGAAGCCTGAACATCCATAAAATTTCTTATACAATAGTAAACAAAAGGACATACATCCACATTTACAATACTAGAGTTTCAGTATTCCCAAAATATACATCCAACATGAACATTCCCAAAAATCTTCCATCTGATCTCCTAGGGACCATTTAAAAATGCATCTTTCCCAAAAATACTCACCTTACAGACAAGGCAGTACTGTAGTTCCCCTACCTCCGAGCCTGACCTGCTCGTCTATCTAGTTCACCTGAAAAAGTGATAAATTACTGGGATGAGACAACTCTCAGTAAGATGAAATATGCTATTAACAGTGGTAGATGAGTTTACATAACTGTAATATCTTATTAAAAATTACTATAAATGACTGAGTTTAAGAAAACACGTATAAGTAATACACAGTATAACTTACACCTATGTTGCTTAATATAAACTATTTTATAAATATTCTATTCAAAATACTTCTAATATTTATAGGTATGACTACAGTTTTTGTAAATCTAGATATATAATAATAACTGAGAAAACTTCCCTCGATGGATAACTGAAAGTCATGAATTAACCCTTCATGATAGGGTTGTGCGGTCTGTACGCGGGACTTAACACTAGTTGGCGGACCAGGATAACTCAACTGAACTTCGATAGTCAGATCGGCCACCTCAACCCTAACTGACGGGGAGACTGTCCACAACAAAGGCATGATTGACTGCTGAAAATCCACATACTATCTGAGATATGTGGTTGCACTCTGAACTGAAATAGAACGATACCACGCTCGGAAAACTGATCTAGTCCATTAGGGTTTGATGCTAAATATAAATAAATAAATATATATATATATATATATAACTGATACATCTATATTAGTGATTAACCATGATTCTGTTCAACTGAAATAACCATAACGTTGTAGTAAACTGATATGAAAAAACTAATATAACTGAATGTTATGGTCCTGTAATCTGAATATCATGGTTTATTGAACTAGAATTCATATTTATGTATAAGCTGTAAAAATCATAATCTATATAAATCATAATTCTGGCTAATACAGCATATCGTGCTTTCTGTATAAACTGTATGGTACTGAGAAAACTGAAAATTTTAGCTATGTAAAATTACATAAATTCTGATAACATGAAAGTTGTATAAGTTTTGTACTATACAGATAATTTTTCATGCTATACAATTAATTAAACAAAACACATGTACTAAAATATGTAGAACTGTATAATTTACTTACTCTAAAAACACACATAATCATATATCATATTTTACTGGTAAGTATTTCTAAATCAGCTGGGATATCAAATTTCTCTTACATGGAAAACTAAGCTCGTCTGTTAATTCTAATTCACACCCATGGTGTTCATAATTCTAAAGTCCTGAAATTATACACTTATATATTTCCCTGTCAATCAATTGAAAACCCAAAATAATTTTCATACTTTTATTTCCTGAATTATAAACTGTTCATCATCTTACCTGAGTTCCTCGGAACACCCTCTAGGTTACCTAACCTGCCTGCAATATAAGCCACAAAACCTTGAATTCACAATGCCCAAATTTAATCCTCTCAAACATTAGTATAACAATATATAAACCAAATCTGGGTTCAGGAAAACCTATAAGCCAAATAACCCTTAAATAACCTACTTACCCTGGTTTTGGGATGGTGCCAAAACTTTTCAAATTGAAATTCTGCTCCGGCTAAGTTGTAGAGAATCTACCTAAGATCATTGTGGTAACTTCTGATCATCGAATCGGGGAAAAACAAAGCCAAAAATGTAACGCCTTGAACCCTTAAACCCGGGTCCAGTGCATTATACCTGATAAAATCCTGATAATACATAATCCATAACATACGCAGCGGAAAACGTAACATAATCTCCATATAACATTATACCATAATACCGTAATACCAGAGTTTACTATTTCTAACTATAATCCATAAAATTCATCCATCACTTGCATTTCCATAGATGCATACATCTCCAATACATTTCAGTATATTCACAATCATTTCTCTCACAACATCCTTAAAACATAACGACATAAAACATAAAACATAAATATTTACATCCAAAATGTCATCAACATATACCCTGTTTCTTTATATTCCTCAAACAACTAAATATCCTTGAGCTCCCTAAGCTTGACCTCGAGGATGTCTTGAAAAAGAAATAATCATATTTGGGTGAGACACATCTCAGTAAGGGAAGAAAATATATATATTAAAATAGCGTGTGACCAACATGAGGTAAATAGATATCATTTTAATTACATTTGCAAATCATCACATAACATTGAAATCATTTTCTGAACCTAAACAATCACATGAAAATATTTAACCCATGAGATTACCCAAGGATAGGGGTGATTACACACCCATACAAGTAGCATCCCTTTGCTCTGATACTTAGGCAACCCTAAGGTCACTACTAAAGCATAACAGGGCACTCACCTTACTCAGTAAGCCCTCAAGTGTTAACTTAATCTCATACTCACGCTTTCAATAATAGTTTACTGGAAAAGGCCCTAAGGATAGGGAAATCTACCTACCCATACAAATAGGTTCCCTCTACCCTAGTACGTTATGCAGCTACTGCCACATCTGAAGCTACTAGTGCACTCACCTTTCTCAGCAAGCCCTCAGGCGAAGAGTTGGCCTCGCCCAATCGTAACATGTTCCACATACATAAATACTTCTAATATCATAATACTTTATTCATTTCTGTCATTATTCATTCATACACATCTGTTCATGTTCATAGCTTTAAACATCACATTTCATTTCACTTTAAGTGACTCTTTCCCATTTACATCGTTCACATTTGTCATTTCATTTCATTGTCATTTCATTTTCATATCATTGCATAACATTTTCATTTCATTCCTTCATACTACAGCTAATCTTTAGCCATCATTTGTTAGTCCATATAGAAATGCGCTAGAATCTGCTATAGTTAGTCCACATAGAAATGTGCTAAAATCTGCTAACATGGCTGTCTTTCAGCTGACATACATTTACATGGTTGCATTTAACATACACAGGCAACATTGTCCATATCATATTTTATTCATAATACTTTATGTAACGCCCTGAACCCTGAAACCCGGGTCCGGTGCGTTATACCTGATAAAATCCTAATAATCCATAATCCATAATATACGCAGCGGAAAGCATAAACATAATCTCCATATAACATAATACTAGAGTTTACTAATTCTAACTATAATCCATAATAAATCATCCATCACCTGCATTTCCATAAATCTACATAACTCCCAAAACATTTCAATATTTTCACAATCATTCCTTACTCAACAGCCTTAAAACATAAAGACATGAAACATAAATATTTACATTCCCCAAAATTAACTTAGAAATATACCATTTTCTATTTCTATTTCCTAATAATGCTATAAAAACCTCTAGCTCTCAAAGTTCAATCTCGAGGAAATCCTGAAAAAGATAAATTCATATTCGGGTGAGACACATCTCAGTAAGGGAATAAACAATATATTAAAAAAGTGTGTAGCTCACATGAGTTTATATAACAACATAATATTTAACATTTGAAAATTGTTAACATAATTTCTAAAATCATTTTCTGAACCTAATCAATCACATGCAAAAGATTCAACCCACGAGATTACCCTAGGATAAGGGTGATTACCCGCCCATACAAGTAGCATCCTTTTGCTCTGATATTTAGGTAACCCCAAGATCACTAATAAAGCATACCAGGGAACTCACCTTACTCAGTAAGCCCTCAAGTGTTAGATTGATCTCGTACTCACACCGTTCAACAATAGCTTACCAGCAAAGGCCCTAAGGATAGGGAAATCTACCCACCCATACAAATAAGTTCCCTCTATCCTAGTACGTTATGCAGCTACTGCCACATTTGAAGCTACTAGTGTACTCGCCTTACTCAGCAAGCCCTCAGGTGAAGAGTGCACCCCGCCCAAACGTAACATGTTCTATATACATAAATACTTCTAATATCATAATACATTATTCTTTTCTGTCATTATTCAATCATACACATATGTTCATGTTCATAATTTAAAAATTGCATTTCAGTTCACTTTAAGTGACTCTTTCCCATTTTACATTGTTCACATTTCACATTTCATTTCCATTCCATTCATTTCATTTCATTTCATACCCAATATCTTTCAGCTGTTTTATCCGGTATTTTTCAGCCGTCATACATTTACTTAGCATCTTTCAGCTGTTTTACCAAACATTTTTTAGCTGTTACACATTTATCCAGCATCTTTCAACTGTTTTACCCAACATCTTTCAGCTGTTTTACCCAACATTTTTCAGCTATTTACATTGTTGCATTAACACACACAAGCAGCATAGTACATATCATGTTTTATTCACAATGCATTACTTACTTAACCTGCATCTCATACATTTAATATATATTTGCACAGAATCTCATGCCACACAGTTTAGTAATAAAATTCATACATTGCCTGTAAAATAAGCTAACCTACATTTAATGTTTATATACTGAAAATATCTTTCATTTCTTACATAATTATCTTGAAAATATTTTTCCACTTTCATCAGTTCATTTTTGCATATACATATCTAATAAACAACCCTAAACTCGAAAAAATATAATTTAAATAGTTGACATTTTATCCATACTGAAACATATACACGTATATATAATACAATTTATTTTTTCATTAAATTCATAAAAATTTTGGTTTAATATATATTTTTTTCTCTTACCTAATTTCTTGAACTACGCCAACAGGGACCCCGAAAAATACCTGCGGCACTTACCCAGACCCTAAATCAAAAATCCTAATTCCATGTAATTAATCCTAAATAAAATATTATTTTAATATTTCCTAAACCCATAAATTTTAAATAAATAAATATACTCTTAAATATAACCAAATTACCAAATTTCTCAAATCCCACTATCGCTTTGGAGTGGGGCCTAGAAAACCCCAATTGGAACTTTACTTATGTCAAAATGACGACGATCACGACTAGGACCCCATAGTGGTGCCCGGTCGTCGATTCAACAGCAGATTTAATGAGAAATTGAGAAACTAGGGAAAATATACCTTTCCCCAGGAATGGTGCCTACGCCGCTCCCACGACAAATTCGCTTGAGTAGAAATGTCAGTGGCAGAGTTAGGAATCTAACGGTACCTTTCGTTTCGCGATTAGCCAAATATCTATCAAGAAATGAGAGGAGAAAGAGAGACACAAACGAAGAGGCGATGGACGGAGAAATGAGAGAGAAGGTGAGGCGCCTGTTTTAGAAAGCTTTCAACTTCCTAAGATGCTTTCATCTTTCTTTTTCTTTTTTTTTTCGTTTTATTTTTTACTTACTTTAACTTAACCTATATATATATACACACATTAAACTTACATATTATATATAAATATATATATATATATATATATATATATATTATACTTTAAATTTTTATATATATATATATATATATATATATATATATAGATATCTTTATTCCATTTTATTATTATTTATTTATTTAATAATATTTAATTAATTAATAATTACTCTTTTTTTCATACTATTTCTTTTTATTTCTTTATTTAACACATTAATTTAATAATGCTTAACTAATTAATTGATTAATAATTTTAATTAATTAATTTTTTTTTCGGGTTATTACACTTTACTTGCTTAACCTGCATCTATTTGCATAAAATCTCATGCCACACAATTTAATAGTAAAATTCATTCATATTCCTATAAAATAGGTCAATCCACATTTAACATTTATATGCTAAAAATACATTTCATTTCTTATATAATTCCTCATAAAATACACTTCACTTTCATTCATTTACTTTCACATATACATAGCTATATAACCATTCCTAGGCTCGGAAAACATATTTTAACATGGTTGGCATTTTAAATCCACATAAAAACATATATAAATAAATAACACATAATCAATTTTAATTCATGAAAAATATGATTTAATACACAAATTTCTCTCTTACCTGACTTTCAAACTACGCCTGTAGGATCCCTGAATAAATACCATAGCATTCACCTGGACCCTGAATCCAAAAATCCTACCTTAATTAAAATAAATTTCAACTAACTCAAATCTTAAGAAAAACACTTGTTTACTATTTCCTAGGCTCTAAATAGAAATATTCATTAAGGAAATCCCAAAATAACTTACTTAACCTAATTTTGGGATGTTTCCCAAACCTTTCAAACCAACGATTAGCTCCTACAACCTTGCAGAAAACAATCCTACGAACCTCGTGCAATTCCGGATCGTCAAACCGGGTCAAATTTGGCCCGAGATCAAAGAGAGAAGGTGGAAAATCGTCCTAGAGAGAGAAAGAGAGAGGAGAGAGAGGTCACAAGTTTTCGCAGAAAAATGAAGAACTCTCTATTTATAGGCAGGGTTTTGTCGACGAGACACGTGGATTCGTCAACGAGGCACTATAGAGACTTCATCAATGAGAAGATACCTTCGTCGATGAAATTCAGAGTTCCAAAATATACTCTCTCAGGATTCCTTCGTCGACGAGGAACTAGATTTGTCAACAAGCTTTAGAAGGACACTCGTCGACAAGGATAGGACATTCGTCGACGAGGTCTACTGTTCCTTCTAAAAATCCTTCCTTTCCCCTTATTATCCATTAATCCATTCCATTTATTATATTTTCTAATTATTTTAAAATTCTGGGTCATTACATTCTCCTCTCCTTAAGAAATTTCATCCTCAAAATTTTACTATCTAATCATCCTTTTACATGACTTACATTCATTCGCTAACTACCATCATAAGAACTCAAAATGCATATCATCATATAAATCATTCAATCATTCATCATTAAATTAGATCATCTTATACTTGCTTCTCTGACGGCATCCTCCTCAGCTCGAAGTGTGTATAGTCGAGATGGAGCACCCCTTCCAAGTGGTACCTGTTGCTTTCCTTGATCCTAATTCTGAGTAGCTACCATAGGCAAGGGTTCTCGACAATATTTTCTGTGGTACTCTAGCTTACCGCACCTATAGCAATTCAGAGTGTCATACCAGCATTTGCCCTTATGCCTCTTATCACACTTTGGACATTCAGAGCCCATTGCTTCTTTCCATTTCTTCGCTAATCCTTGACTGGCCTCAGATTGAAAACTAGATGGTGCAGGTCTCTTCTTCTGCTCCGAAGACTCATACCTACTATTTCTAGTATCGAAACCTTATCAACCAATTTTGAAAAATTTTGAACCTGAAACCTGACCAACAGATTGTAGATCCTGCGCCTCAGGCCTTTCTTAAATTTTCTGGCCTTCCTTTCTTCGTTTGGGACCAGAAATGGAGCGAAATGCGACAGTTCCACAAATCTAGCTGCATACTCTGCAACCGTCATATCCCCCTAGGTCAGATTAGTGAACTCCTCAATCTTTTCCTCTCTGACAGATGAAGGAAACTACCTGTCAAAGAATAGCTCCTTGAATCTTTCCAAGGTAAGAGCTATCTTTACGACCCTCTTATCCTTTAGCAGCTTCGCAGAAAGCCACCAGCGCTTCGCCTCTCCTGTCATCTTGAAAGCGGCATAGCAGACCTTCTGTTCGTCCGGTAGTTGAGTACAACCATAATCTCCTCTATCTCATGTCCCCAGTTCTCTACAACCACAGGATCAGGTCCTCCTATAAAGGCTAGAGGGTTCATCCTCATAAACTTTTTTATACTGCAGCCCTGTCCTGCAGGTGGACAGTTTTGTTCCTTTGGACCCTTCTTCATTTCTACTTTAACTTGACGTACGATACCTCGCAGCACCTTAGAGGTATCTATTTCTTCTTCGCTAGAGGTCACTGAATCCTCCCTTCCTTCAGCCTTTACATTCTCATCTCCATAATCTATCCTGAAAATAGGACAAAGAAGAGATAAGAATTCCATATCATAACCCCGAATAACATAATCATTTAATTAAATCCAATAAAAATCCAAAACCTCCATATAAGGACCAGTCTCACAATTTAGAAACAAAAACATCTAAGGTTTACCGTGGCTTTTTTGAGGCCGTCGACTGCTTCAGAAAAATCACAGGGAATCCTCGACGTATTTTCGCCTCTAAATTACCAAAACATAATCCTATACTTCCCTATATCAAACCTATTTCTCAATACCTAAACTATTCATCTAGCATCCTTATCCTAACTATTTCCTATACTCTGGTATAAATCATTTCCTAAATCCTCAAAATTCCCAAAATCATTACTCTGATACCAAAATGTAACGTCTCGAACCCTTAAACCTGGGTCTGATGTGTTATACCTGATAAAATCCCGATAATACATAATCCATAACATATGTAGCGAAAATCATAACATAATCTCCATATAACATTATACCATAATACTGTAATATCAGAGTTTACTATTTCTAACTATAATCCATAAAATTCATCCATCACCTGCATTTCCATAGATACATACATCTCCAATACATTTTAGTATATTCACAACCATTTCTCTCACAACATCCTTAAAACATAACGACATAAAACATAAAATATAAATATTTACATCCAAAATGTTATCAACATATACCCTGTTTCTTTATATTCCTTAAAAGACTAAATACCCTCGAGCTCCCTAAGTTCGACCTCGAGGATGTCCTGAAAAAGAAATAATCATATTCGGGTGAGACACATCTCAGTAAGGGAAGAAAATATACATATTAAAACAGCGTGTGACCAACATGAGGTAAATAAATATCATTTTAATTACATTTGCAAATCATCACATAACATTGAAATCGTTTTCTAAACCTAAACAATCACATGTAAATATTTAACCCATGAGATTACCCAAGGATAGGAGTGATTACCCGCCCATACAAGTAGCACCCTTCTGCTCTGATACTTAGGCAACCCTGAGGTCACTACTAAAGCATAACAGGGCACTCACCTTACTCAGTAAGCCCTCAAGTGTTAACCTGATCTCGTACTCATGCTTTCAACAATAATTTACTGGAAAAGGCCCTAAGGATAGAAATATATATACCCGCCCATACAAATAGGTTCCCTCTGCCCTAGTACGTTATGCAGCTACTGCCACATTTGAACCTACTAGTACACTCACCTTTCTCAGCAAGCCCTCAGGCGAAGAGTTGGTCTCGCCCAATCGTAACATGTTCTGCATACATAAATACTTCTAATATCATAATACTTTATTCCTTTTTGTCATTATTCATTCATACACATATGTTCATGTTCATAGCTTTTGTAACGACCTACTTAATTAACATGGTTTTTTTTCCCACTGTAATAATTATCATACTCCGATACCATAACATTATCCTAAGCAGTGAGAAGCATAATACAAATAAACATTTCCATACATAATGATATACCATACTGTACAATACCAGAGTGCTATCATGTTTCCCCAAAAAAATATATACATGTGTTATTAAATCCCCAAAATTGCCCTCAGCTAGCTAGGGCAAATACAAAAACCCTCCACTATACTCACTTTGCTATCAGGGCATTACAGACGCCCCTCTACTTGCGAGCCTGATCTGCTCGCCTACCTGGATCACCTGAAAAATATTTCAACACTAGGATGAGCCAACGCTCAGTAAGATGATATATGCTATTACTAGTGTGTGGAAAATGAATCATCATATCATAAAAATCCGTTTCCATATAATCATATATGTATCTGGATCTATAAATACAGTACAAATCATAATATTCATTACCATTTTCATGTCATTTAACACATCTGTATTTAAGTTACTATTCAAAATACTTCTAACATACATAAGTAATTCCCTTGTCTTTGTAAATCAGAATATACATAATAATAACTGTAAACTTTCCCCTGTGGATATCTGTATGTCATGATTTAACCCCTCATGATAAGGTTGTGCGGCCCGTAGGCGGGATCTACACTGGCTGGCCGACCAGGTAAATCACTATACTCCCTCGGTCGATCTGCCCACCTCTACCCATATCTGATGGGGAGCCTGTCCACGTCAAGACACTATACGATCGACCTACAACCTATTATTTGAATAGGCAGTTGCACTCTGTAAACTGTATACTGCATGTAGCTACGGTATCGTGCTCTGTAAACTGTATGGTCCAACAGGGTCTGATACTATATACATATTCATATATATACTTTTTCACTGTTTTCATCATGTTTTCAAAATTACCATAACGCTATCTTTATGTTCTGTACATACCATAACTGTAGCATCTCGATGCTATCTCTGTATAACTATCTATATATTCTGTAAATGCTCTATCTATATACTTTGAATGTTATGGTAATAGAAATCATGGCGTGCTTTAAACTCTATAAATCATAATACTGGAACTATGTAATCATAATACTGTATCCGTAATTCGTATAATCATGGTGTTAAAATCCATAAAATCATGGTACTGTAATTTACATAATCATAGCACTAAAATACATAAAATCATGAAACTACAACTCATAAAACATACTCCCATACTACATACATATTTCTCAAGCCACACCATACTTGAGTACATAATTTTTATAAATAAATACATTGCATAATATTTAGAAATTTCCTAATATAGCATATATCCCTTACCTTAACTCTGAAAAGCCCCTACTGTACTCTAACCCGATACCCGCAGGGCCTCCTACAAAACACCCTGAAACCAATATTTTTCAGAACTAAACATTAGTATTTTTCTACTTGTATCATTTCCTATAACTACCACAAGGCCAAAAAGAGACTAAAAGGCCTTACCCTGAATTTGGGATGATTTCCAACTTCGATTTCCCGACGATCCACTTCGGTAGATGCGTAGAGAACCTCGCCAGGAGCATTGTGGTAGTTTCGGATCATCGATCCGGCGACTGGTGGGGCTGAAAATGAAGAGAGAAGGGAGAGAGAGTTGTAGGAGAGAGAGAGGAGAGAGAGAGCGGCGAGAGAACTAATAAAAATCCCGGTTTTCCTCCTTTTATAGTGCCAGGTTCATCGACGAGACACGTCATCTCGTCGACGAGCCCTTCACAAATTTCATCGACGAGGCCCTGTGTTCATCGACGAAATTCAGAGCAGCCCGAACCGTCTCTCGGTATTTTCTTGTCGACGAAGTCCTGTGTTCGTCGGTGAAATTCTGAAGACCTTCGTCGACGAGACCCTGTGTTCGTCGACGAAGTTGGGCAATTTCCTGAATTTATGATTATTTAATATTATCTCCAAAGTGCAATGTCATCGACGAAGTCTACGACCTCCTTCTATTTCTAGTTTTATTCTGTCCCTCTTATTATTACTAACTTGCTATTATTCTTCGGGTCACTACAGCTTTAAACATCACATTTCATTTCACTTTAAGTGACTCTTTCCCATTTACATCGTTCACATTTGTCATTTCATTTCATTGTTATTTCATTGCATAACATTTTCATTTCATTCCTCCGTACTACAGCTGGTCTTTAGCCATCATTTGTTAGTCCATATAGAAATGCGCTAGAATCTACTACAGTCTACATGGAAATGCGCTAGAATATGCTAACATGGATGTCTTTCAACTGTCATACATTTACATGGTTGCATTTACCATACAGGCAACGTTATCCATATCATATTTTATTCATAATACTTTACTTGCTTAACCTACATCTCATACACTTAACATATATTTGCACAGAATCTCGTGCCACACAATTTAACAGTAAAATTCATACATATTCTTGTAAAATAGGTCAACCCACATTTAACATTTATATGCTGAAAATACATTTAATTTCTTATATAATTCCTCAGAAAATACCTCTCACTTTCATTCATTTACTTTCACATATACATAGCTATATAACCATTCCTAAGTTCGGAAAACATATTTTAACATGGTTGGCATTTTAAATCCACATAAAAATATATATAATAAATAACACATAATCCATTTTAATTCATGAAAAACCTGATTTAATACATAAATTTCCCCCTTACCTGACTTTCAAACTACGCTTGTAGGATCCCCGAACTGATACCCACAACGTTCACCTAGACCTTGAATCCAAAAATCCTACCTTAATAATAAATTTCAACTAATTCAAATCTTAAGAAAAACACTTATTTACTATTTCTTAGGCTCCAAATAACAATATTCGTTAAGGAAATCCCAAAATAACTTACTTACCCTGATTTTAGGATGTTTCCCAAACCTCTCAAACCAACGATCAGCTCCTACAGCCTTACATAGAATGATCCTACGAAGCTCGTGGTGGTTCCGGATAGTCAAATCGGGTCAAATTCGGCCCGAGATTAAAGAGAGAAAGTAGGAAAATCGTTCTAGAGAGAGAGAGAGGTCGCGAGTTTTTGCTGAAAAATGAAGAACTCTCTATTTATAGGCAGGGCTTCGTCGACGAGACACGTGGATTCGTCGACGAGGCACTATTGAGACTTTGTCGACAAGAACATACCTTCGATGATGAAATTCAGATTCCAAAATATACTCTCTTGAGATTCCTTCTTCTACGAGGAACTGGATTCGTCAACGAGCTTTAGAAGGACACTCGTCGACGAGGACAAGACATTCATCGACGAGGCCTACTATTCCTTCTAAAAATCCTTCCTTTTCCCTTATTATCCATTAATTCATTCTATTTATTATATTTTCTAATTATTTTAAATTTTCGGGTCATTATAGAAAATCTAGAAAGAAGTCAGAGCAGCCAAATTCTAGAGAGAGAGAAAGAAGAGGAATTGAAATTTTCGTCCAAAACTCGATTTTTGCATATTTATAGGTGGCTAGCCACATGGCCTCATCGACGAGGCGAAGAAAGGAGTTCTTCGACGAAGATAAGGATCTCGTCGACGAACCAATGGGTCTAAAACACCCCCCATTAGTTTCTCTTTGTCGACGAACACTGAAATTCGTCGGCGAATCCTTTTAGGAGTTCGTCGACAAAACCAGGGCATTTGTCGACGAACCCTGTTACCCTTTAAATTTCCTTCTTCTCTTTATTTAATTATTATAATTTCCGAGTCTTTACAATAAGAGATTTCCAATTTTTCATCAAAATGTTCAACATTCAAAAAAATTTCCAATTATCCTAAAAAAAACATAACAAATCAACCTTTCAATTTTTTTTTTTATCATATTTCAAAAATTAGAAAAATATTTAACAAAATATCATATAAACAAATATATCAAACATTTGAAGGGAAAACAAAAACACAATTTTAAAAACAATTTTAATCCTTTCTTTAAGATGGAAACCTTGGGCAAAATGATTAGTTTGAAAACAAGTTTGAGAAAAAAATCCCAAATGGTTTCATTTATAAAAGAAAATCATTTTCAATTAAGTTCCAAATTTTAAGGTGTTAAGCAAATCATTTTGAAAATTTTCATTCAAGGTGAAGGAGCTTGCCTCATTTTATTTTTTTTTCCTTAATAGACATAAGGCAAAGATTTGTCAATTTTTTTTTGTTGGAGTCCGAATTGAAATCGCTATCTTCTCAAATGGAATTGAAAGTCTTCTTCTTGTATGAACATTCAGGTCAAAGGTGCCCTGACTTCTTACCCTCACAGCAAGTGACTTTCTTTTGTTTGTTTGTTTCTTCATTCTTTTCATCTTTCTTTATTTTGAAGAATCTTTTGAACTTTCTAGTGCTGAGTACATTTCTTTATCACCATCTTCTTCCTTCTCCTTTCCTTTTGTTGAGGCGAGTTCTAATGTCTTCTTCTTATCTCTTTTATTTGTAGTCCTCTTCGTTTTTAAGAAAATTCTCAACTAGAAGTTCTTATAGGTCCTTTTGACTCCATGACAACAGTCTTTCAAGTCTCCCTCTCTTTTTCCAAGTACCTAAGTATCTTTTGCACAAGTTCAAAATTAGCGTAATTCTTGCCAAAAGATTTCAAGGCATTAATGATATTAGTAAACCTTGTAAAAATATCATTAATATGCTCATTTTGATGTATTTAAAACATTTCATATTCCATGATAAAGCATATTTATCCTAGATAATTTAACCCTAGAGGTTCCCTTATGGGTCACATGAAGTCTATGCCAAATTTGTTTAGCAAAATGTATATCCAATTATGCGACTGCCGTCTAGTGCACAATGCAAGATGTTCATAACTTTATAATTTATTTGGTGCATGCTATTTCATTATCACTCCACATATTTCTAGGCTTTGATTTGTTCTAACCATTCTCCACAAAGGTTGGGGGAGTGTATCCATCTTGGACTATATCCCAAATTTCAAAGTCAAGAGTTTTTATAAAAATGGTCATTTCTTTTTATAAGAATAATCTTCCTCATTAAAGATTGGAGGTCAAATGGTGGAGAATCCCTTAATGCCAACGTTGATGGTTGCCATGGATCACTTAATGACAGTTAAATCAAAATTTAAAAAAGAGCCCAGGCTTTGAAACTAATTGTTGGTCCAAGTGGCAACCTAAGAGGGGGTGAATTGATTTTAATAAAAATTAAAGTTTTTGATACCGAATTTAAAGCAATTTAAACAAACCAAGAAAATGCACAAATATTAAAATAATAAAATCAAAAAAGAGAAGGGAAGAGAAATTACAAACTCTTTTTATAATGGTTCGACAACTGACCTATGTCCACTCTATCAAGGTCAGCTGCCTTGAAGCTTCACTATTCCCCTTTTTTAAACAAAGACCGAGGAAATCAATACAACTCTTATTTTTTGAAGACAAAACAACCAATATACAACCCCTTGTTTATTAGAGATAGGGCAACCAATTTACAAGAATGCTTACATTAGAAATTTTCTTCACAAGAAAATGATATACAATTTGAAGTTCAAAACTAAAATTTAAAGAATATTTAAAAGATGACACAACAACTTCATATGCGATCTTTGAATAGTGAGCAAATTGAAGCATAAGAAAGATTAAGAATGGATCGAAAGTTTGGGCACTTGAAAAATCTGTATGAATATGTTCACTAACATTCCCTAAGCTTTAGAGGGTATATATATATTTAGAGCAAAACTAGCCTTTTTTCTACCCATTGGATCTAATACAAGTTAGGTTAGTCGACCGTTTAAAGGCCAATCGACCTGACACTAGCCATTAGAGAAAATTAGACCATTGTAGCCAATTTTGGGTGGACCAGTCAACCACCTCTTGGGGACTGATCAATTGCCCCCAACTATGGCCTAGACCAGTTGACCACCCTCTTGGGACCAGTCGATCACCCCCTAACAATGTAGACCAAAATAGTCTCTTCAATTTGTGTGTTTTTCCATGTTTAGGGCCTTAGTTCCATGGCCTTCATATTCTTAGATATATACAAGACAAAACACCTTACAATTTGAGAGATATGAGTACAAATAAAGTAAATAAAGTCTTTAAATTTCTTTTAAATCTTCAACAAACATCAACATAATCATACAAGATATAAACATAAGAACATGACACACATCAAGCAAGCATGAGAATAACAACATAATCCACAATATTTGCAAGAGAGCTGTGTCTAGCAAGGCAACCCCAACACTACTTAACATATTTGCCCAACAAACCCAAAAGCTACGCATAATGAAAAAAACCCTCACACAAATAAACTTTGCTAAATTTTTTTTAATTGTAAACAACTATACAAATGTTAATTCTGAGCAAAACAAATCAAGCCACTAACGAAGATAACAAACATATGACAATCATAAACACTACTAAGGATAAGAAAGCCCCAACACTGAAAAAAAAAAAAAAAGGAAGACAAACTAACAAATACATAGGCATGGCTAGTAGCATATTAATGTAACATATTTTCTTAAAAATAATTTTATTTTTAATTAACTTCTTGCTATATATATGGTATAAAATTGACTCTAGTACACCAAATATTTTTGTTTTAAAAGAATTTCACCCTCGCAAAAGGAAAACAGGCAAAAGGGTCGAGTTTTTTTTTTTCCCGTTTTATCTTTAATTTAAAATAATATATTAAATAATATCCTGTTTAGGAAAATATTTTTCAGAATAACGCTCATGTAATCTCGATGCTTGGTTCAAGCAGCGAGATTTGTCACGCATCAACCCCAATTTATCTCCTAAACAAATCTTGTTAGACCAAACAGTGAGATTTGCTTGTAATGCGTCACTCAATTATTTGGGCTACCATTTAAATCTCGTTGCTTAGTCCAGCGAGATTTGTTTAAATCCTGCTGGATCAAGTAGCGAGATTTACTGTGCATTTATTTATTTATTTATTAATAATCCAAAGTATGTCATTTTCAAAAATCTTTTTAACTACAATTACAACATGAATTGTTTCAATTCTTTGTGCTTTCATTTTTTATTTATGTATTATAATAATAATAAATTAAATTTTTGGAGCGAATAATCATTTATTAAATTTAAATTTTCACATAAAATAAATTAAGAAAAATCTTAATAATTCTCATTTAAATTATATTTAAAACTAATAATAACATTTATTTAAATACAATCAACACCCAATTTGCCTGACCCTTTAAATCTCGTTGGATTAAGCAGTGAGATTACGAACGTCATTTTGGAAAATATTTTTTCAAATAGTGTATTAATTAATATATAATTTAAAATTAAAATGAAACGGTGAAAAAAACTCCAAAAGGGTCGGTTGCAAAATAAAAACGGAAATCATATTTCTAGGAGAATATTTCCAATCTTGCTTCCCTGGCTTCCCCCTTGTTTGCCTACAACCAAAATTTCCCCACTCTTACTGGAAGTTTTCAGGAAAACGTCTCTGTTTCGTTCAAGGTTTTCTCACATCATCTCCATGCCCCTGTCTTCTCAGTCCTCCTTTCCTATTCTCCTCTCCCGCTTCTTATCCTTTCTACAGGAAAGATGCCGATAGAAATGCCTGGAGGCCTACCCTTCTCGGTGGACACATGGACTCCTTCTTCCATGAGAAAGAGACACCATTTTATTACTCATGCCCACAAAGACCACTCCACTGGCATCTCCACCCACTTTGCATACCCAATCTACTCTACTCCTCTCACCAAAGCCCTTCTTCTTCAACATTACCCCCAGGTTTCTCTTCTTTTTCCAATTATTTTTCATTTTCACAAACAAAGATGCCCATTTCAATTGTTGTTGTTTTTTTTTATTGTTTTTTTTTTTCTTTTTCAAGCATTCGTTTTGGGTTGTTTTGCAGCTCGATGATTCGTTGTTTGTGGATATCAAGGTTGGGCAATCGCTCGCTGTTGATGACCCGGATGGCAATTTCTCTTTTACAGTTTTTGACGCGAATCACTGCCCTGGTAATTGGTTCTGTGTCGATTGATCGATTCTGTTAGATCATTTTTCCAATTGGCCTAGCTTTCTTTCTAAGGTTGATTTGGTCATTCCTGTCGCATTCGTGTTGGTTATGCAGTGAAGACAATGATTGCGATTTTTCTTTATGCAAGATAGGAAGCCATACATTTGAAAACCTCCTCTTTCCTTTTGTTTTGCATTGTCAAAACCCTGCAATATCAGATTAGGTATAATTGAATGATTAGGCCATGATCCGCATGGCATGGCGTGCAGTTGACATGATTGATTCCTTTTTGGCCAAGCAAATGATAAAATATAAATGTAAGTTCAATGTCTCACCTCTAATCATCACCTCACATTCTTGCTTCTATTTCCTTAGTAATGAAATTTCTTTCTCCAATATGTATGTTGTTGGTATTGGGCGGTTGGTTCACCTGAACCCAAACCTTCTATCTTACTTCTGCCTGATACTTTAGGTCAGAGCCTTAATAGTTCACAATGGCGAGAACATTGCAATATGACTTGGTTTTGCTGTGAATCTCATATAATTTGAACCTTATTGTCCTTAAGATTCGAGGAAACTCCTCTTGTTAGAGAAAACTCAACCTCTTGAATTCTGAAATGGCATAGTAGTTTTAAATTCCATGAGTGGGAACAAAGTTGAACTTGTAGGCAAATCAAGAGGCGTGGTCTGCATTGCATCATCAATTACTGTTGGAAAATATCTGGATGACTGGGTCATCGTGGTGGCTCCTCCACTTGCAAGTAGCATAGCAGGCTGCAATGTCCTCTAATAAAATAACGACTCCTCCAAACAAGAAATCAATTTAATATCCAAATTCATTGGCAGCTCAAGTGAATATGCATCTTCTCCATACTCTACGATGATACACATTTACACAATGTTTCACTAGTTTTAGTTAAGGAAGTTGTGGAGGGAGAAGATGCAAGGGATGGAAGAGAAATAATCTCAAGGGGATTTTCAACAATAGGATCAATGATAAAGAATTTTCAACAAACTCTAGAGCAACCCATTGTTTCTCACTCTTTGGGTTAGGAATGGAAAATTGAGGTTCAAGAGCAAGGTCATTGAAAGCATATTATTCCTAGTAGTTGGCGACTCATCTTGAAGTTCATTGCGAGTCTCAACAATTAAGGTTGGTGACAAGTCAAGGTCAATCTCTGGCCTAGAGGCTCCAACAGTGTGTAGGGTTACTAAAGACAAGTCTAAGCCCTTATTTTTAGAATATTCATGACTCATGTCTAGAGAAGAATCAAAAAATTGTTAACTAATGATATGCAAATCATTTATGTAGTCATGATACTCAATTATGTAAAAATTATGGGCACTGCAAATATTTGATTGTTTATTCTCAACAATTTGAGTTTTCTCTTGAACATTTGGGGAGGGTCTAGGATTACCTTGTGACCATGGAGAAATTGATCTAGTCTAATGAAACTCTCTAAAGATTGGAAGTGGTGTTATGGGTTGGTAGGTGGAAAAACCTCTGCTTCCAAAGGCATGTGGTAAGCCTCAAATAGAGTAGGGGGAGTTTTTGAATTTTCAAAATCATATGCTTTCTGAGTTCTTCCCTCAAACCTTTTTTGAACATAATCACCACTCTAGGTTCCTCACTAAGAGCACACCAATAAATGAGATCTCTAAATTTAAGGTAATAATCAGTGACACTAGAAGAAAGTGGCCTAAGATGACACATTTGGTTTGAAAAGGAAGGTGTATTCCCGAGAGGGGGGGGGGGGGGGTGAATTGGGATTTAAAAAGTTCTTTTTACCTTCTTTAATTAATTCTTTTTCAACTTCTTTTGAGTTCAGCAATCACACATGCAAAGGTGTTTTGCAATTACAAATTCAGCGGAAAATTTATTTTGTTAAAACCTTTATGAATGAATATACCAAGTTGAATATCCCTTTCAGCAATTTAATTCAATCCAACCAAAATAGTCAAAACACAATCCACAAAATAGAATGAAATCAGCAATTCTTCAAAGTTTCAGCCCTTGAGTAACCCAAATTAGAGTTTAGGTATGTAGCTGATAGAAGCCCTCTATTAGTGAACTTAATTTCTCAATATGAAGCACAATGTAAGATTCAATCACTCTTCCAAAATTCAGACTTTAAATAAACTTTCAATTAATAAGTTTTGGGTGTTAACCAATCAACGTACTCCCTTATGGTTTTCGCAATTTGTATTGATCAACCAACGTACTCCCTTTTTGGTTTCCGCAATCCCAAAGTCAAATTAATGTTCGGTTTATTTAATATCCAATCCATAGTTATTATGAACAGAAAATTAAAATTCAATCACGCAGTTTATATGAACGAAAAATTAAATGAGAGTAGGGAAGAGAGTGAGACGCGAGTTTTACGAGGTTCAACTATATCCGCCTACGTCCTCGCCTTTGGCAAACACACCCAAGGATTCCACTAAACCACTCCTTTACGGGCAGGAGCAACCTTACACACTCCTTTGCAGGCAGAAGCATCCTTACAATCTCTCCTTCAATATGTTAGAGTTCGCCTCTCCAAACGATAACCCCATGCTTGGTCCAACAACGATTCAAAGAACCTAAATTGTCTACAAAACAAGAACAAATTTTGGTGTACAAAGACACTCTCAACAAGAGCTGATTAGTACAACAATTAAGCACTAAAATATACTTCAATTCAAAATAACAATTGAAAGAATTTGAAGCCTTTAGAAGTATATCACCGTGAGCTATTGAAAGAATTTAGAGTAGGCTCAAAATTGTGAAAGAGTTTCACAGCAAAACTTAGTAAGGAAATTCAGAGATTGTTTGCACAAGAGAGCTTTGAGAGTTTTGAGAGCAAGAGAGCTTTGAATGCTGTATTTGCTTGGTGTGTTTGAATCCTTAGCCTTGGGGGGATATTTATAGATGTTTAAACAAGAGTATTTCGTGTTCCCCAAGTAACTTGGAGTGTTTCCCAAGTTTTCATAACGTTTAGAATTCAAAAAATCAAATTTGAAAACTTCCCGTTATGTTTAAAATTTGAAAGCTTGAAAATTCAATCGACTGGGAAATAAGAGTCAGTTGCCTGGATTTACTTTGTCAGGCGCCTAGAAAGACCAAAATTCTGATTTTTCATTTTGTTTTCAAATTCTTTTTGCTGTTTTGCTTTCCCCAAAATAATTTAAGACTTTTGAAGAATATTTTCTTGGGTTTTTTCAAAACATGGTCTCTAAGTCAATAAGTTTCCTAATGAGCTTCAAATTCAATCAAATCATCATTTGAATGAAGTACTTACATAGAGACTCTCTTAAGATTTAATTCTATTCTTAGCTCGGAGTCTTCATGCTTGTCATTTTCCGAGTCCTTCTTGTCTTTGAGCTTCAAATTTCTAAGCTTTCATTAAGTCTTCATTGGTATTTATGCTCTCATGTTCTTTAAGCTTTCAATTCCTTTTAATGTAGTCTTGCAATGAGCTTTCTATTCTCTTGAACTTGAATTTGAAAACCGGATTCCTGGAGTATCATTACTTACAACAAAACATGTTAAATTACCTTTAATTTGTTATCATCAAAACAAGATTAATAAGCCATGTTAGGCCAACATGGTCCATTAATTGCTCCTTGTAAGAATGTGGTGCCTACGTCTCTCTTAAAATATATCTCATTTCCAACCATGTGGTAATATGAGGTTCTCCATAGTAGTAGTTGTCCCTTTCAACCTTATGCCAATATTGCTTTGCTAAACAAGGAGTTTTGATTTAGCTAAGTAGATACTCTAGTGGTCACACAATCCATACCAATTATAATAATTCTCCATGTCAACCAATTAATTTAAGTAAAATTAAGGACTTGAACAGCCATCAAAATGAGGAGGACACCTACGTTTTATCAATTGTTGGTAGTTGCCAAGAAGGTGGGAACTAGATATGTGGAATTGACTCATCATTTCTTGTTCTCTTTTTAAGTGGAGAGCAAATATGGACTATTGCAAATTCAAACAACTGCTTAGATGAGCAACATTAAATCAATTTCTATGGAGTCCAAGTAGTGCAAGTTCATACAACATACCAAAAGGTCCTTGCAATAGCTCTGTAGTTTTAAGAGATTCTTCAGATATTTCGCCTCAATTTCTTTCAGATACTCCAATAAAACCCCACCTGTAAACTTGGAAAAGGGTGTTGACACACTGAGTTTATCCTCCAAAATTCATATTAAATAATCAAAGATGAATTTCTCAAACCAACATCAAAATCTTGTGAAGGAAAAGTAATTTTTTGCAGGAAACCTCAAATTATCACATCTGCTTCCCAATAGAATTCTGGAAGACTTAATTCATCCTCTAGTACATTGGAAATTGCAGACAGGTCTCTTTCTCAAACTTACTTCCCAGTTTCTCGTGTCTCCACAAAATAAATGCCTGCAAAATGCAACAAATAAAGTCTGAATCGAGTGTTGGTACTGAAATTATCCTCCAAACATGTAACATGCACTAGCCCTTGAATTTTCCTCAATTCAGCTTCAGAAACTACAGGAAAAAAAAAAAAAAACCAAAATATCAAGGCTGGAACTGTTTCTAACAAATCTGGAAAGCAGGAGAGATTCTTGCAGTTTCCCACTTGGGGATCGTCGGTGTGTGGGGCACATGTGCAGTTGGTGAGGCTGGTAGAGTGGATTGCCATTGAAACCAAGTGGTGAGGCTCCGGCTGGTGGCAGATCAGGGGCAGATGAGTCGAGTGGTGGTGGTGGTGTTGGTGTGTCAAAACAACTCTGGCAAGGTTGGATTTTAAAGGTGTTGGCAGCTGGAAAATTTCAGGTGGTGCGTGGGGACAACACCCGTCATTGGATGAAGATCAAACTTTAGGGAGTAGTGTTTTGGGGGTTCCTGTTTTTAATGGTCAGGAATGTGTTGTCAAACAGTGCCTGCAAAATTGTGTTTGAGACTCATGAGCATGACTGTAGTTTTCAGAAAAGTCGCAGACTATCAAATGCTTCTAGTTTCTGGGATTTTCCTGTGGTTTCTGAACTTGTTATTGCAGCAATTGAAGCCTGTTAGAGTAGATTGTGGTTGTGTAGTGGACGTGGTTTGACTTTTTAGATGATCCCTCAATGGAGATTGTTGTAAGAGTTGGAAATTTGATGGATCAGTTTACAAAGAAAGATTGTGGCTGAATCAAAGTTTGTTCCAATACCAAATTGATGTAGGGCAGAAACAGAGATTCAGAAATCAGGATAGATAATTATGGGAGAGAATTAGAAGAACAGAAGAAGAGGAGAAGAATAAGAGAGGGGTGGCAGGACAGGGAATAGACAAGGACAGAGCAGACAGTTCAGAAACAGAACTAAGGAAAGAGATGGAGAATTAGAGACAGAAGAGAAGAGAAGAGAGGAGAAGAGAAGAAGGAGAATAAGAAGGAAGAAGAATGAAAAAGAGAGGAAGAACCTGTAAGAGAGAGGGAAAAACAGGCTGAGAAATATGGATTTAAATTGATAAATAAATGTCTAATACATTACAAAGAAAGTACTTTTTATACATCTGACATTACAAGTTAGAGCTGGAAAAAATATTTACAAAACAACCTGAAATAAAACAAGATATTACAAAATATCCCCAAAGTAGTTACAGTACACAAAATGACCCTAAACTAACAAAATTTCTAGAATAACTGTATATTTTCCTGAACTAAAATAAAAAACCTAGCTACCATATAAACATATAAAGTTCTCTGTTGTTGGTTGTCCATCAGGCAGGGTATGCTTTGAATGTCAATATTGTTTAGCAGTTTTATTTATTTATTTATATTTATTTTTTAAAGGTGTGTTTTTGTAATTACAGTTGTCTTGAGCTTATCAGACCTCTGTTGATGTTGTACTGGGTCCAAACGTAAATTTTTTGGATAGAAAATTAAGTTTTATTAAGGGAAAGAGATTGAAAAAATACTTGAAACCCTGACATTTTGCAGTTCACCCCAGGCACATACAAAGAAAAAGAAGACCAAGAAGAGCTTCAGGCCTTCAACCAACCTAAAGCATTTTTATGATATCCATTGAGGAAAACTCAAACTTGCCTCCCAGCAAGCTTTAAGCAATTATTTGCCAGTCTATAACATGGGATTTCTGTATTCTTGAACGTTCTTTTGTTGTGCTTCTTCCAATCCCTCCAAAGCAGACAAGGGATAGCCACTTCTCTAAAAAATTAGCCAATTGGTTGCTGGCATGAACCATCCATTAGTATAAAAGAGATCTTATTGCTGCTTGCCTAACTTAAAAAAAAGAATTAAACCCCAAGCATGCACCATGGAATGGTAAAAAGAAAAACGGACCAGCACTATGTATTTTACAAACACGAAATCTATATGTTAATGGGTAATATAATGGTGTCAGCCCAACTCCAGTGAGGTATTATCTGCTTTGTCCAATTGGACCTCGTGATTTTGCCCCATAAAAGGCACCTCGCTTGGTTGAATGCTAAACTATCCTTATATTGCCAAGATCACCCTAGTACACAGTTGATGTAGAATCACAATATGCTCTTTCATCTGATCTTTGACGTCATTAGAGCTGGCACCTCTATGTAGGAACCACCCACATGATAGTATCCCTAGGATGGCTCTGATACCAAATGTAATAGTCTCAACCCAGTCAGGTATTGTTCACTCCGGTCCACTGGGCCTCTCAGTTTTGCTCCATAAAAGACATCTCACAATGTTGAAGCCTAAACCATCCTTATATGGCAAAGATCTCCTTGGCATACGTCTGATGTGAGATGGGGGCACTTAGCTTCTACTTACCATATGGTCTATTGTCGAGCACTTATGACTAGTTTCCATTGTCAACCATGTGTTTTAGTTTTCTTCAAAATAAATAAATTAGCCGTCTTGGGTTAGAGCTGAGTGTAACTTTGAAAGGGTTGCTAGTACATATTCAGTCAGTTCTCCAATCATTGCCCTTTTGAAGTTCTGGAAAAAAAAATATATGGAAATCTGTTCCTGCATTTTTAAATTCAACACACAATACTATGTAGCTTTTAGGCTTCATTCTTAAGATGTATTTCTAGAAACTCTTTTCATTTTCTTAATGCATCAGCTTTTTCTTATTATGAAATCATGTGATACTGGTGTAAAAGTCTCAAAATATGGGTCCTACTTAAATTTGACTGCACAATATCTAATGTTTTCAACTGATGTTATCGTTTAGTCTTCTGGAACATGTGTTGGTGGTGCCTACCTTTATATTTTAGATCTTTGAAAGCAGCTGTTGTCATTTTTATCCTGAAATGATTTCAGAGGCCTCTATTGACAGAATGATCCCTTGTCTGGCATGAATTTTATAAATTTCAGGGGCTGTAATGTTTTTGTTTGAAGGCAATTTTGGTAGTATCCTGCACACAGGAGACTGCAGGCTAACATCCGAATGTCTGCTAAGCTTACCTGAGAAGTACATAGGTACAAAAGGAAAAGTGCCTGCACATCGACTTGATTATGTTTTCCTGGACTGCACATTTGGTAGATTTCCTTTGGAGCTTCCCAGCAAGCTGTCAGCAATCCAACAGGTATTCTTTGTCCAAACCCATCTCAAGCAGATTTTCTGAGGTGTTTAAGCAGATGTTAAACAGTGGATGCAGCATGTCTGCCATGAGAGCAGTAGCTCAAGCCCTTTATCATATTTTGTGTCAATGATTTTCTTTAATTTTAAGTACATGTTCATAAATAATACTTGCATATAACCAGAGACGTGCACATTTACATGAGCATGTGTGTGTGTTTGTATGCCGAATACACCTGGAACTGGGCTTGCCTTGGCAGGAAGGATGGAGTGTGATGGGAACATACTGATTTTTTATGCAATAAATGTTGGGCTTGTTGAGATACCTTACACAGAAATAGCTGTACATATAAATAATATGGATTAGCACAACTAAATTCATTAGACATTTTAGTACAGTGATGATATATGCTATGAGTCGCACCATATATATATGTTCACACACACACACACATGATTGGAGAGTAAATGAACTTATGAACACCAGTGTTGTTTATCTTTCATAGTACAGTTTTTGTCCTTTTTTTTTCTTGGTGGATTCCTATAAGTCTATACGACATATTTGTGATTTATGGCGTGTTCCCAAGAGAGAGGGGGGTGAATTGGGTATTTAAAAAATCTAGGTCTATTAATCCCTAATTTTGAGCACAACCAGTATTTCACAAACCTAGGGTTTTTCTAGCAATCTCAAATCCCATAAATATTCAAGCACACAAATATTTAAAGCACATACAGTATTCCAAACAAGTTAAATAAAAACATACAAGTGCTGGAAATTAAAGAGAGTAGGGAAAGAGAGAGCAAACACAATATTTTTACGAGATTCGACTGTACCCATCTACATCCTCGCCCCAAGCCAACCCGTTTGAGGATTTTACTATACCAACTCCGTTAATCGGATGGAGCCAAGCCACTTACAACACTCATTACAGGGTGAAGCCCCCCTTTACAATACTCCTTATAGGATGGAGTCCTCCTCTTCAAGCGATACCCCACGCTTGGTCCGCTCCGTCTAGGCGGAGCTGCCTCTCCAAGTGATACCCCACACCTAGCACGGTTCACTACCCGAACCGCAGGGATACAAACAAGAAATTGCTTCTTCAAAGCTGAGATGTACAAATAAAAATCTATATGCACTCTTCAAATGATTTAATACTTGAAGCTTGGTAGAGTAAAGGTTTTTCTCTCAAAAATATTTTTAAAATAAACAATGAGAGATTGGAAAATGATTCTTCTCAAATATGATTGACCTTAGCAATATCAAATATGAGAAGCCTCTCAAGCAAAAATATATGAGTGAATATATTGCTCAAGGCTCTCTTCAATAACCCAAAGATTTTTCTCCAAAAATATTTTCAAATAAAGGAGCAGGAGAAATATTTTCTCAAGATTGACCTTTCAAAATATCAAATGGTAGAAATCCCTTCAAGCAATATATATGAATGTAAATATGCTCAAGGCTTTTGAGAAATTTTCTCCAAGAAATATATTCAAAAATGAAAGTAGGAGAAGTGAAAGTTTGATCGTCAAAAACAAGAAAGCTTTCAATATATATATGTGAATATATGCTCAAGCTTTCAAGATTACCTCAAGTAGAAGAAGCCTTTCAAGCAAATATATATGAGTGGATATATGCTCCAAGTTTCCTTGAATAACCCACAAGATTTTCTCCCAAAAGAGTTTTCAAAAAGAAAGAGTAGGAGAAAATAAGAATTTGATGTTCAAAATGGGTTTGAAAAATGAACAAGAATCAAAACTATGCAAGTGTGCTCCCCGAGTGTTTTCCTTGACTTCTCCAAGTATTTAGGGTTGATATTTATAGGAAAAATGGAGATAGAGACATTTTATGGCCGTTGGGATGTTAAAATATAATTTATTTTGAAAACTAGCCGTTTTATGGTCGTTTCTATGCTTTTCCCGAGAGGTTGCAAACACCCTTCAGTATTTCGGGCATAACTTTTTCTACAAAACTCCAAATTGGACGTTGTTGGTATTATCAATAGAAAGCTAAGAGAAAATCTCATAATTTTCATGTTGAACACTTTCTAGGATAAGAAGTATGATTGATTAAGAAAATCGCTTATCATTGAGGCGGCAAAAACATGAAGGGAATTTTCTGTTGCGGACACCTTTCAGTATTTTGGGCATTACTTTTTCTAGAAAACTCCAAACGGAACATTCTTGGTATCAAAAGAAAGCTAAGAGGAAATCCCACAACTTTTGTGTTGAACAATGTTTAAGATCAAAATGGATTGATCAAGAAAAGTGCTCATTAATGCAATGGAAGAACATGAAGGGGTTTTTGAAAAACTTGTTTTGGAGTTTTTCATTCCAAAAATGATTTTTATAGTTGAAATAATTTTTGCACATTTGTATAATGATTTTCCGTCAAATATAGAGTGCATAAGGTCAGTCTAAGGTCATATGAGAGCTTCAATTCAAATTAGATGATATGTGTGCACAATTGAAACCTAAAAACATTACAACTGAAACGAAACACAAGCCTTCAAGCTTTGCTCTTCTCGTATCCATGGAATACGCCGTATGATGTGCACGTTTAAGTGCTTCACGGCTTCCATTTTGCATCTGCCTTTTGTGCTTACAGAAATATAAACTTGTTTATAGAATTAGCACACAGATGAGATACTGTGATTTGTCATAATTAAAACAGAGATAGGACTCAAAAAGTCAACAATATTTGTTATCTTGTGAAAATTGTTGCTTTTCCCTTTCAATGGTGTGCCAGTCTACAGCCAAACTCCATCAACCTCT